>NC_139520.1:5481469-5580210 GCF_947247035.1 Vipera ursinii
TCCCAGATAATCTAGGAAAAGGGGAATGGATATGAATGATCACAGATTAAAAGAAGAATTAACATTACCTAACCATTTCTTCCCGAACTGCAATGAAGGAACCCTACATTTAGCCATAGTACAAGAGGAGGGGCTACTCTAGGAGGCTTACAACTAGAACATAAAATTAGTTTTTTTTTAAAAAAAACGTAAATATAGCAATAGTAAAACAATGGAAAATAAAGAATGAAGGTACAGCAATATGAATTAAAAGATGGGCAGGAAAGAAGAGGGGGAAGGGGGGGAGGATTGCAATGATTCTAGTAGCTACTGCCAATGATGGGCTCTCCCAATGGACACCCAGGACAGACCTCATTTTCCAACTACAGGTAGTCCTCGACTTACAACAGTCTGTCCAGTGACTGTTCAAAGTTACAACAGCACTGGGAAAATTGACTTAGGACCGTTTTTCACGCTTATGACCCTTGCAGCATCCCCAGGGTCACGTGATCAAAATTTGAACACTTGGCAACTTGCATGTATTTACGACCATTATAGTGTCCTGGGATCATGTGATCCCCTTTTGTGACCTTCTGACAAGCAAAGCCAATGGGGAAGCAGGTTCACATAACAACCATGTTTCTAATTTCACAACTGCAGTGACTCACTTAACAACTGTGGCAGGAAAGGTCGTAAAATGGGGCCAAACTCCCTTAACAACTTATCTCACTTAGCAACAAAAATTGGGGGCTGATTGTGACTATAAGTTGAGGGCTACCTGTAATACCTTTTACTAAAAGGCATCGGCTTTTGTGAGTTCCAAGAAGTGGTGTTAGCAGATTCCTTCTGATGGGTGGTGTCAGAATAAGAAGGATGGGGGGCTTTTTTTCTCATTGAACAGAGTTCCGGCCCCTTTTTTGGATGGAACCTTGTAGGGTAGGCAAGACGTGTTGTATGACATGTGTGAACCTGCTTCCCCATTGGCTTTGCTTGTCAGAAGGTCAGAAGGTCACAAAAGGGGATCACATGATCCCAGGACACTACAATGGTCGTAAATACTTGCCAGTTGCCAAGTGTCCAAATTTGCAAAAAAAAGCACTGGATGGGGTTAAGAACTGCATAAACCCTCATCAATCTGGGGACAGTGTAAGGCTATCTCACTCACGGACTGGAGAAAAGATGATTAATAGCTTCCTGGAGATACAGCAGGCACTGTGATGCCAAGAAATGTTTATACTTTGTTAGCTATAAGTGGGAAAAGGAATGCTTTAAAGTGACAAGCTGGATGGGGAAGGAATCCAGATGAACAAAGGGTGATTTACTTGAGTATTTCCAGCCTCTCACTCTCAACCAGACCTTCTACAATCCACTGTCCTCCAACCGAAGTGATGATGTTAAAGGAGAAACTAGGGACAATTTGCAGGAAGAAAAGACATTCGTTAGTGCAGTGTTTCTCAACCTGGGCTGCTTGAAGATAGGTGGACTTCAAATCCCAGAATTCCCCAACTAGCGTGGACGTTTCTATGGGGCTTCAGATCATCTGCCAGGGATTGGACTCACGGGCCCTTGGTGACTATATACAGCAGGGGTGTCCAACCTTGAGAGCTTTAAAATCTCTGGACTTCAACTCCCAGAATTCCCGTCAGCCAGGTGGGATATATAGTGTATTAACTTTAGAAGATCTCCAGGCCAAGTGGTCAGCAGTGTTTCAAGAAGGGCTATAGAGAGAGTCTGTCTTTAGAAGGGTAAATAATAGCAGTGACACTCAGATACCACTTCATAGTCCTTTTACAGTCCTCTTTTACAGCCCTCTTTAAGCAGTTTACAGAGTCAGCATATCTGGGTCCTCATTTTACCGGCCACAGGATGGAAGGCTGAGTCAGCCTTGAGCTGCTGAGGCTCATACTCCTGGCAGTCGGCAGAGTTAGCCTGCAATACTGCGTTCTAACCACTGCGCCCTCATGGCTCCATGTAGCCCAGCTTCCTTACAACAACTCCAGTAAAGGATTTCAACCCCATAGAAAATGGCTATGTACACCTGATGAGTTCCAAGTAGGAATGGAACTAGTTGCAGACATTCAATTATAGTTAACATGACTGCTTACCATTATCTTTTTTTTTCCTTTTGTTAACAATCCTTGAGTGCTACAGGTAATGCACTATTTTCTTAAGTTATAAAAGCACGGCACCTGACAATGAATTATGGATTATTTGCTTAATTACTTAAGTCACTGCATTCCAATCGGATCCATAGCTTTCTGCTGAATTGGGAAACATCCACCTGATTTATTAGAGCTACTGATGCATGCTTATTACAAAATCTATAAGTAAGTAAGAAATGGACAGTCCAGGGCCTGGAGCAAAACCAACGTCACCAGCAACATAGTCTTGATGCCTCCTTCCTTGGGCTTCTGGACAACTTTTAGGCATTGCAAACTTTCACTTTTCAGTTTTGCTATTCCTCAGCAGTAACCATACAGTGGCCAGAGATAATATCACAGCCAGCCAGAGCAGGTAACCTGAAGAATCATAGAATCATAGAGCTGGAAGGGAAGTCTTCCAGCCCAACTTCCTGTGCAAGGCAGGAGTCCTTATGCCAGGGGTAGGCAACTTTGGCTCTTTTATGACTCATGGACTTCAACTCCCAGAATTCCTGAGCCAGCATAGCTCAGGAATTCTGGGAGTTGAAGTCCACGAGTCATAAAAGAGCCAAGGTTGCCTACCCCTGCCTTATACCATCCTGGACAAATGGATGTCTAATCGTTACTTGAAAACCTCCGGCGATGCCGCGCCATCACCCAATAAACAAGAGCTTAGCAAGCTCTATATAATTATTGCTGCTGGCTAACATCATCTACCTGAGGAAGACAGCGCCATATCAAATTCTGCCTTGTATCTTGCATGTCAATTAATATTAACTTGATTACTAAGTGCACCTCTTCAATTATGGGGATGACTTCTGCTTCCTTGGATTCAACCATGCCATCAACACTGGCATTTCTCCCACAGGGTCAATTAGATGGTGGGTCAGGATCCCCTTCACCACCAATAGCCCAAATCATCCATCTGTCAAGTTGACCAATAAAAGGGCAAAACACTTACTTGATTAGCTTCACGTTCTTCATTCCTGGAAGGACCATAGCTATCTCTTTCATGCCTCCATCATTAATCTTGTTGTAACTTAAGCTTTAAAAGAAAAACGCGCAAACACAGAGGGTCAAAGAAAGAAGTAATTTGTCATTCATGTATCTGGTTATAGTTTAGGGTTGGGACTATTTTTGGTAGAATCTTATGATTCATCAAAGTCAGGAGGAATATCTGTTTCAAAATACCCACTGTGGCATTTCATGATTTCCGTTGGCTACTTTTTGTTTGGGTTTTTCATTTTGGCTGTCATTATTCTTTCAAAAAAAGGGACACAGTGGCTCAGTGGGTTAGGATGCTGAGCTTGTCGATCAGAAGGTCGACAGTTTGGCGGGTCAAATCCCGAGTGCCGCGTAACAGAGTGAGCGCCTGTTACTCGTCCCAGCTTCTGCCAACCTAGCAGTTCGAAAGCACGTAAAAATGCAAGTAGAAAAATAGGGACCACTACGGTGGGAAGGTAACAGCATTCCGTGCGCCTTTGACGTCTAGTCATGCCGGCCACATGACCATGGAGACGTCCTCGGACAAGCGCTGGCTCTTTGGCTTTGAAACGGAGATGAGCACCGGCCCCTAGAGTTGGAAACGACCAGCACGTATGTGCGGGGGAAACTTTACCTTTATTCTTTCAAAGAACAGCTACACAATGTGGGTTTGTTATCCTCCACTGCTTTCCTTTCCTTGTAGATGTGAATGGCATAGGGACCAGGAAGCGCCCTTCCTTTTGTCTGCTGACTTTCAAAATTATAGGACAAGTAGCCTTGATGAAGTCCCAGCATGTTGGCAGCACCAGGTTGATCTTGTTTGGTGTACAAAGTGGATGGACACTGGCGGAGTTTGTACTGGGATTGTGCCCACCTAGAACTCCAGTGATTGTTCATTCCTGAGGGATTGCCTTTTCCTAAGAGTCGCTAGCCATCCAATTTGAACCAACAGATGCTACAGATCCTATCCGCCGAAGAGTGTTGGCTGGCAGAGACTGGAAGACAAGCAGAGTGGCCACTTCTCTATTGAACACCCTCCTTTAGGAGATCAGAATGGCCCCAAACCCTGTTAGCCTTCCGTAAAGCTTTAAAGACCTGGCTTTGTTCCCAAGCCTGGGGTGCTGAAGGTATTAAGGGCCCCGTATCCTAGCTGTATTGCTAAGTGACCAAGTACCTTGCTCCTATCTATATTTAATCTGGATGTTTCTATTGTTTTTATTTTTAAAAAAAATATTTTTAGCTTTTTAATTGTAATATTTTTCTTGAATTGTAAGCTGCCCAGAGTCATTGACTAAGAGAGGTGGCTACAGAATAGCAATAGCAATCGCACTTAGACTTATATACCGCTTTGCACTGCTTTATAGACCTCTCTAAGCGGTTTACAGAGTCAGCCTATCGCCCCCAACAATCTTCTCTCCTCATTTGACTAATTTAACAACTACTGTGATTCATTTGACAACTGTGTCAAAAAAAGGTTGTAAAATGGGGCAAAATCGCTTAACAAATGTCTCACTTAGTGACATAAATTTTGGGCTCAGTTGTGGTTGTAAATCAAGGACTATCTGTAGCTTGCTTCCAGAAGTTATGGATGCTCCATCATTGGAAGTTTTCAAAAATAGGCTGGTCAACTCTTTGACTGGGATGGTATAAAGTCTCCTGCCTTGAGTAGGGGGTTGGACTAGAAGACCTCTGAGGTTCCTTCCAGCCCTTGGGTTCTATGTTCTAAAGTCAAATAACTGGAGAAGGAACTGGCCACATTTTCTGGCTCTCCAGTTTACTCAAAGCACCACACGTCCCTTTCTGAACTGGGGTCAGACACTGATTAGAGCAATCCAGCTCAATGGCCAATGCAATGAATGAATGAACCTTTTATTATCAAAGTACAACCATGTATACATTGAGATTGGCTGAGCCTCCCTTCGTGCCCCCACCCCCAACTTACAGTGACACAAACCCTCCATCTTATTACACCATGTGAGCTAATTGCACAACACACCGGCCTCGCAAGTCAATCATGCATAAAGTTTATAAAGTTATTTCCCGTTCAAAAGCCTGACAGCCCATGGATAAAAGCTGTTCTTCAGCCTGTTGGTACGGCTGGCTATACTCCTGTATCTCCTACCCGATGGTAGGAGAGTAAAGAGATACCGTCCAGGGTGTGAGTCATCCCTGAGAATCTTCCTCACTTTTCCAAGGCAGCGAGCCCTGGCGATGTCATCCAGTGGTGTCAGGGGACAGCCCACAATGTCTTGTGCTGTGCTCACCACCCTCTGTAATACTTTCCTATCCGCGGCTGTCAGACCAGCACACCAAACCACAATACAGTACGAGAGGACGCTCTCTATAGTAGACCGGTAAAAGAGGGTGATTAGCCGTTGTTCTACCCTGTTCTTCCGCAAGACCCTGAGAAAGTGATTGGTGACCAGTGGAAGAAGACCCTAAGGCCATTTTCAAACTGTATCAGGTGATCTATAGGACTTACTCAATTTCTTCTATTTGAGGTATAGTCTTCAAAACTTCTGCAAGGTGAGAACATGCTGGACCATCAAGATGGTTGTTGCTCAATCTAAAGCCAAATAAACATACAGTAGGTCAGTTGGTCTATGTGAGATCAAGTTTCCCCAACTTGAAGATGGAATTCAATCTGCAGATACTTACCCAAGTCTTTTCAGGAGAGGCATTTTAGAGAGCTTTGACGACAACTTCAGAATTGTGGTGTTGTCAAGATTCAAAGAGCCAAAACTAAGAAACAGATAAAGAAGATAGAGATCATAATTATTATAGTGGAACCCCATTTGGGAAATCTCTGTTATTTGCGTATCCCAATCAGGCACAAGAAATATCCCTGGATAATAGCATCTATTCATTTCCCTTCAGGCCAACACTTGTACCTGTAGCATTTTTGCTTATCCTCATAAAATAGCCAGACAGGAACTTTGTGATGTGAATTATGGAGTGATAGTTGCTTTATGGATTCATCTCCTAGCCCATCAGAGCAGGAAGGCAAGGCATATTGCAGGTCCCAACCATCAAGGAAGTATCTCTGGTGGGACCTAGAAATAGGGCCGTCTCTGTGGTGGCTCCCTCACTTTGGAACATCATTTATTCAGTTGTTAAGCAAAGCGGTCATTGTAAAACCACAACTGTGCTTATATTGTTGCTCGAGCTTTCCTTTGCTTTACAGACTTATGAAGACCATAAATGCCGGCATTAGTTGCAGTCATATTTTATTTATCATCATAACTGAACAGCTCTAAACAAAGGCAGTCACTTCCTTATGCAAAGCAGGTAATGTGTAGACCAGCCAAGGTTCCTAGATCTGCTGCACAAGAGTAGAATCACCCTAACCACTATGTACTACATCTTAGCACAGGGGTGTCAAACTGCCGGCCCGCAGGCCAGACACGTCATCCGGAAACCATGCCCACCCCATTGCCAGCAATGGTGAAAAGGCTCCAATACATTGCATGACGTTGTGAGTTTGACATGTCTGTCTTAGCATATTTAGAATACAGTACATAGAATAAAAGGGTTGGAAGGCACCTTGGAGATCATCTAGTCCAACCCTCTGATCAAGCAGGAGACCCTATACCATTCCAGACAAACAGCTGTCCAGTCTCTTCTTGAAAACCTCCAGCAATGAAGCACCCCTAACTTCTGGAGTCAAGTCGTTCCACTGATTAACTGTCCTCACTGTTAGGAAATTTCTCCATCTGTTACTTCTTGTCCTACTATCCTCAAGTGCTTTAGAGAATAGGCTGACCCCCCTCTTCTCTGTGACGGCCCCTCAAATATTAGAAGACGGCTATCAAGCCTTCTCTTTGTTAGACACACCCAGTTCCTGTAACTGCTCTTCATATGTTTTAGCCCCCAGCCCCCTAATAGGCTTTGTTGCTGTTCTCTGCACTCTTTCTAGATTTCAACATCTTTTTTGTATGAGGGTGACCAGAACTGGACATAGCATATTTATTTATTTTTTATTTATTTATTTTATTAATTTTATTTGTATACTGCCCTTCTCCCGAAGGACTCAGGGCGGTGAACAGGGCAATACATATTAAAAAACAAGATACAAAAATTAAAAACGATTAAACAAAATGCCCATGAATAAGTTAAAACACATTAAAAAGTAGGTTAAAACAGATTAATAAAACCCAACCCCATCCCATCAGGCCAGGCCAGCTTGTTCGAAAAGGTAGGTTTTGAGATCGCGCCGGAAGGAGCGGAGGTCAGGCGCCATCCGGAGCTCGACCGGAAGATGGTTCCATAAATCCGGCGCGCCCACAGAGAACGCTCTCCCCCTGGGGGCCACCAGTCGACATTCTTTGACCGGTGGCACCCTGAGGAGGCCCTCTCTGTGGGAGCGCACTGGGCGGAGGGAAGTTGACGCCGGCCGCAGGTGCTCCCCAAGGTATTCCGGACCCATGCCATGTAGGGCTTTGTAGGTCATTACCAACACCTTGAATCTCACCCGGAAGACAACTGGAAGCCAATGCAGCTCGCGGAGCAGAGGTGTAACATGGGAGTGTCGGGAAACTCCCAACACAACTCTCGCGGCTGCATTCTGTACCAGCTGGAGCCTCCGAGTGGTCTTCAAGGGTAGCCCCATGTAGAGAGCGTTGCAGTAGTCCAGACAAGAGGTCACGAGCGCATGAGTGACTGTACTCAAGGCATCCCGGTCCAGATAGGGCCGCAACTGGCGCACCAGGCGAACCTGGGCGAAGGCCCCCCTAGTCACAGCTACTATATGGTCTTCTAGAGAAAGATTTAGGCAACATCTCATTCTTTACACAAGATTAAACCCACTATATAACACCGGAATTATTGGAACAGATTAAATAAACAATTGGAATTCCATTACATGGCATCCCATGCCCTACAGCAATATACTCTAAAGGCCACTTACTTGATACTCTTTAAGTGGCCTTTGCCAGCCAAAGCATCTAGGAGAAGGCTGAGACTATCCAAACTCAGGTCACTGTTGGAAAAACTAGAAATGGAAGGAAAGTACAAGTTTTTAGAAAAGTTGTTCAGAAAAGAACGGAAATAGCAAACTGGCACAAGGTACGGTGACCCTGTGAGAAAGAGGCAAATCTGAGAGCAGTTCATAAGGATAACAGCTTTTTAACTGTTTACGTTTCCCTCCCGTCCAGAATCAGCTGCTGGTGAGAAAAACTGTCACCAACTGCCACACATGGCCTGGATACAGATGGTGGCTGACTGGAATGGAGAGTTTAACCACCTTTTCAGTAGCCCAAGTGACAGGGCAGAGGTTCCCCATCAAAAATGAGTCACTTGGGATATTTTTGACTGCAAGTCTAGCAGCCTCCTGGAAGGGACCACTGGCTGGAGTAAACCTGGGCAGTCTTCTCTTAAGACCAGCAAGTCATTGTTCCAAAACAGCCCAACAACCCATTACAGACCAGTAGACAATTTTACTGCTCTTTCTTTCGCTTTCACTAAGAGCTCTAGCAACTCTTAGCTCTCTTAAATCAGTAATTGTCATAAGGAAATTTTAGAGCAAGTAGAGATATCACATCAAGAACTTTGAGTGGCTTTGATCTAATTCTACACTGCAGGAGTAGGCAACCTTGGCTCTTTGATGACTCGTGGACTTCAACTCCCAGAATTCCTGAGCCAGCCATGCTGAGGGGAAGGGAGAGGTTTCCAAGCTGAGCCAGGCTGGCTCAGGAATTCTGGGAGTTGAAGTCCACCAGTCATAAAAGAGCCAAGGTTCCCTAAGACCTAATCGAGACTAATAGAACTACCGGTAATAAAAAAAAAAAAGATTAAAACAGCAAAAGGCAGCTCTCCAGCCTTGAAATATCCACTTTGTCAATAAATAGGGACCATCCCTTAAAAATGAGTACAGGTAGTCCTCGACTTACAATGGTTCATTTAGTGACCATTCAAAGTTACAACGGCACTGAAAAAAGTTACTTATGATAGTTTTTCACACTTAGTGACCATTGCAGCATCCCCATGGTCACGTGATCAAAATTCAGACAGTTGACAATGTATTTATGACTCTTGACGTGTCGCGTGGTCATGTGATCCCCTTTTGCAACCTTCTGACAAGCAAAGTCAATGAAGAAGCCAGGTTCACTGAACAACTGAATTACTAACTTAATAACTGCAGTTATTCACTTAACAACTGTGACAAGAAAGGTCGTAAAATGGGACAAAACTCCCTTAACAACAGAAATGTTGGGGTCAATTGTGGTCATAAGTCAAAGACTATCACTATCTACCTCATCAATAAATCGGAACTATTCCTTGAAGATGAGTACTAACCATCTTTATGAAGTCCCTCCTTAAAGAAACCCTAAACGAAGAACTTTTCCATTCCAAAAATCTGTATTTTGCAGGAAGAAATTAGAAATCAGTAGCACTTTTAGGTCTTACACTTACTTAATATCATCAATGTAAAGGCCCCGTTGCAATATCTCAGCTACATGTTCAACGCTGGTGGGAAGAATTCTACCATCGGTTAACCTGGAAATCCAGAAACACGGCAAGTTGAGAAGAGTCTGGGGTCTGACTGAACACCACTTGTTTTCCTATGTGTGGCACTTGTGCAATGCACAGAGAAACATTTGTTCATGTAGTGACATCTATCTATCTATCTATCTATCTATCTATCTATCTATCTATCTATCTATATCTCCATCCATCCATCCATCCATCCATCTCAGTGTTTCTCAGCCTTGGCAACTTTAAAATAGGCGGACTTTAACTCCCAGAATTCCCCAGCCAACTGTCTAGATAGATAGATAAATAGATAGATAGATAGATAGATAGATAGATAGATAGATAGATAGATAGATAGATAGATAGATAGATGATAGATGGATGGATGAATGGATGGATGTCATCTTCTCAATATCTTATTCTTTTAGATCTCTCATCTTTCTCTACATTTATCTATAGTACCTTGTTTCTCTCTTTCTCTCTCTTCTTCTGTTTATCTACCTATCTAATTTTTACACCATTTATCTCACCTGAATGGACTTTGGGAGGTTTACAATACAAACCATATAAAATATCTAAATACAAAACATGTAAAAATATAATTAACAGAGTTAAAAGCAGAATTAAGAACAAAGTTAGAAGAATGGCATAAGCAAATCTTTGGAAATGCAGATGAAGACTCTCACAACCAAGAGGAAGGGAAACAAAACCATAGATTTCAAGAACCCAACAAAGACAACAAAGATAGGCAGCCAAGCCAAGCCAAGCCAAGCCAAGCCCACGCCTTGGTTTAGATTGGACCTACCAAAGTTTCTGCAGGGCTGGAAAATGCACCAAAGCATCAAATGAGGTTGGTCCTTCAGCATCAGGAAACAATATGTGAGAAGTCCTGGAACAGCCAAACCACCTTGATCAATTAATCAAATAAGGAATCATTGCATCTAATATTAAGTCAAAATGTTATTTGTTTCTGGCTTAATGTGACCCAGGCGCTCAGGGCTCACTTCCTGGACTGCTTTTAGCATTCAATCATCACTTTGTTGTTGGTTTATGAATCCTAGATTCTTTTAATCACATCCTTATATCTGTACCCCCAACCCTTATTTCTGATTTACTCGTACACCCACTTTGTTTCAACCCCAGATAATTTTCTAAAAATACTCTGAAATAAGAATAAGGAGGATATTCATAGGGGGACTGCATAGAACATTACTTTCGATAGCTTTGATTGAATTCATATGCTAAATCATGTAAATGAGTTCTTATAACTATGTATAATCTGGTTACTAAGTGAACTCATTTTCAGGATTTATATAATATACTGATCTATAGGTTAACCAAATAGGTAAGGTTCACACAATATGCTAAACCCCGAACCGATTATAGTCAAAACCATCCAACTAGAAGGTTGTATACATGTTATTTGCTAGGACGTTACCTATGCTGCTTAAAAAGGTTCATAGTGGTTTGTCTGAGGTTTGTTTGATTTTGGCAGAGCCTGATGTGTGAAACCCACCCACAGTGAGGTAGAGTGGTCAAAGGTTTGCTGATACTAGATAGACCTATGTTCAAATCTACTCTCGGCCATGAGAATTCTCTAGGTGACTTTGGAAGCCTTATTTCTGTTTGTCCAGCCAATATGACCAGGGATGTTTACAGCAAGGATAAAACCAGAGGAGACCCAAAGTGTTGCCTTCAGCCTCCTGAAGGAAAATGAAATAGAAATATTGTTATGTCTAAACTCCTCATTGGTTAGCAAGTCACTCGAGTCTTGGGTTCTCCATTCATTTGAGATTTTCTGTGCAGGCAAACGGTGAGAAATAAATTAGAGCATAGGAAATAGAATCGTAAGGCTGGAAAGGACCCCAGAGGTCTTGTAGTCCAGCCCCTCTGCTTAAAGCAGGAGAATTTATACCATCCCGGTGAAATGGTTATCCAGCCTATTTTTGAAAACTTCCAGTTGATGGAGCACCCACAACTCCAGAAGACAAGCTATTCGGTTAATTAATTGTCAGGAAATTCCTTACTTCTAAATTGGATCTCTCTCTAATGAGCTTCCACCCATTGCTTCTTGTCCTGCCCTCAGGAGCTTTGGGGACTAGATCAATCCCTTCTTCTCTCTGAGAGCCCCTCAAGTACTGGAAGACACTTATCATGTACCCCTAATCTTTTTCTTCAATAGGCTAGACCAGGGGTTGGCAACCTTGGCTCTTTTATGACTGGTGGACTTCATCTCCCAGAATTCCTGAGCCAGCATGGCTCAGCATGGAAACCTCTGCCTTTCCCCTCAGCATGGCTGGCTCAGGGATTCTGGGAGTTGAAGTCCACGAGTCATAAAAGAGCCAAGGTTGCCTACCCCTGGGCTAGACACACCGTTCCCTCAACCATTCTTCATACGATTTAGCCTCCAGACCTTTTATCATCTTTGTTGCTCTTCTCTGCACCCTTTCTAGGGTCTCAGCATCTTTTTTGTATCATACTAGCAGAATCTCCCACACATTCATAAAATACATGGTGGCGATACCAGCAAGAGGACTTACTTACCTGTTGACCACACGCTGTCCTTTCCCCACCCGAGGAGGAAATTCCTGTTCCAACATGAAGAGAAAACCAGCTTTCCTTTTGAAAAGTGAAAAAACAAGAAAAAAAATGTAGACTGGCTGAAAGATTTAAGTCTGTTCTTAGCCCACTACCAAAAAGTGCGTTCTACTTATTTAATCCAGCAATGCACTACTTGGAGTGTATTTCCCATGGACTCTTTGTCTAAATCTTGTGTTACATTTCTCTGGCGTCTCCCGAGAACCCCAGGGCCACTAGTGCATTTGTAGACCAGCCAATTCTGTTTAAACAATACAGGTAAAGGTAAAGGTAAAGGTTCCCCCGCACATGCGTGCTAGTCGATTCCGACTCTAGGGGCCGGTGCTCATCTCCGTTTCAAAGCCGAAGAGCCAGCCCTTGTCCGAGGATGTCTCCGTGGTCATGTGGCCGGCATGACTAGACACCAAAGGCGCACGGAACGCTGTTACCTTCCCACCGGAGTGGTTCCTATTTTTCTACTTGCATTTTTATGTGCTTTCGAACTGCTAGGTTGGCAGAAGCTGGGACGAGTAACAGGCGCTCACTCTGTTATGCGGCACTCGGGATTCGACCCGCCAAACTGCAGACCTTCTGATCGACAAGTGCAGCGTCCTAACCCACTGAGCCACCGCGTCCCTTCTTAAACAATACAACTCCGAGTCGTAGCAGCCACAGAATGCCAGTTAGTGGGGCCCAGAGGGTGAGCCTATTTTGCCATGATGCCCACTTTATAGAACATTCTCCCTGTGGAAATTAGAAGGACCACAATCCTGCTTGACTTTCACAAGGCCCGCAAGACTTACTTCTGTGCCTGGATCTTGGGTTCTTTGTACTAGAGACCGTCGATTGTGATTATTTTTTCTCAGCCGCTGTGATTTGTGATTGGAATTGTTTTTAATTATTTTAAAACTGTTTGTCATTGAGAGTTGTCTGAAAGTTGAGTCGTGGCAACTGGTCTTACTTTGTTTGTCATAAGGCCCTCAAGAACTACTTCTGTGGTTCTGGGTGTATAAAGAGTCCCATCTGGGTGTATAAAGAGTCCCATCTCCTGGCTGTGTTGGTTATTTTCATGTTAGTTGAGACATTTCATCTAGTTGGCTTCATCTGTCACAGCAAGTTAGTTAGAAAAACAGCTGTTGGAATGTACCGCCTCCTTGCACACCAACCACAGGGGTTTCTTCTTTAAAGTGTGTGGAAATAAAACTATTGAAAGTTGAGTCATGGCAACTGGACTTTTTCTTGTTGTTGTTGGTGGTGGTGGTTTGACTTATTCCATTGCTCAACCAATGATGAAGCTGCTTCGACAAACAGCGAAACATCTCAAATCAACAAGAAAATAAGCCTAGTTGTCATGACTCAACTTTCAGACAATTTTACCTGAATGACTGAGAACGTTCATCAACACTGACAGTTATTTGTCAAGATGGATGGTGGAAGGAAGGAAGGAAGGGAGGGAGGGAGGGAGGGAGGGAGGGAGGGAGGGAGGGAAGGAAGGAAGGAGGGAGGGAGGGAAGGGAGGGAGGGAGGGAGGGAGGGAGGGAGAGAGGGAGGGAGGGAGGGAGGGAGGGAAGGAGGGAGGGAGGGAGGGAAGGGAGGGAGGGAGGGAGGGAGAGAGGGAGGGAGGGAAGGAAGGGAGGGAGGGAGGGAGGGAGGGAGGGAAGAGAGGGAGGGAGGGAAGGAGGGAGGGAGGGAGGGAAGGGAGGGAGGGAGGGAGGGAGAGAGGGAGGGAGGGAGGGAAGGAAGGAAGGAAGGGAGGGAGGGAGGGAGGGAGGGAGGGAGGGAGGGAAGAGAGGGAGGGAGGGAAGGGAAGGGAGGGAAGGGAGGGAAGGGAGGGAGGGAAGGAAGGAAGGGAGGGAGGGAGGGAGGGAGGGAGGAAGGGAGGGAGGGAGGGAGGGAAGGGAGGGAGGGAGGGAGGGAAGGAAGGAAGGAAGGAAGGGAGGGAGGGAGGGAGGGAGGGAAAGAAGGGAGGGAGGGAGGGAGGAAGGGAAGGAAGGAAGGGAGGGAGGGAGGGAGGGAGGGAGAGAGGGAGGGAGGGAGGGAAGGAAGGAAGGGAGGGAGGGAGGGAGGGAGGGAAGAGAGGGAGGGAGGGAAGGGAAGGGAGGGAAGGGAAGGGAGGGAAGGGAAGGGAGGGAAGGGAGGGAGGGAGGGAAGGAAGGAAGGAAGGAAGGAAGGGAGGGAGGAAGGGAGGGAGGGAGGGAAGGGAAGGAAGGAAGGAAGGGAGGGAGGGAAGGGAGGGAGGGAGAGAGGGAGGGAGGGAGGGAGGGAAGGAAGGAAGGGAGGGAGGGAGGGAGGGAGGGAAGAGAGGGAGGGAGGGAAGGGAAGGGAAGGGAGGGAAGGGAAGGGAGGGAAGGGAGGGAAGGAAGGAAGGGAGGGAGGGAGGGAGGGAGGAAGGGAGAGAGGGAGGGAGGGAGGGAAGGAAGGAAGGGATCCAGTCAACTCAAAAGCCATTATATCCCCAACTGCAATCCAACACATGCCCTGAATAGGACCCTGTCCTACAGATAGTCAGTCAACGGTAGAGATGGAGGATCTGATTACTTGATGGTGATCACTTCTCCCTGGACTTCAGCAGCCAGGCTCAGGAGGGCAAGAAAGCTTTCACTGGCCACCCATGGTTCTTCTATGCTAGAAGACAAAGCAGAAGAGCTGAGAGAAGCCTATTTTCACTCAGAAGGTTCCTCGTGGTTTTCCCCTTCATCATGAAAGAATCCTAGATCACATTCACATAAAGATATAATTATTATTAGCATATGGCATTCTTACAGTAGCCAGTAGACCACAATGCTATTGCAGGGTAGTAGTTTGCCTTTCCAAGATACCAGCCCTGTTAGAGGACATGCTTGCATGCTTCCCAAGGTGCGTCACAGGAGAGAAAGCTGGCTTCGCACCAGAGCGAAAGACGAGGGGCACTTCCCAAGTCCCCTCTCCC
This sequence comes from Vipera ursinii, assembly GCF_947247035.1. NCBI lineage: Eukaryota > Metazoa > Chordata > Lepidosauria > Squamata > Viperidae > Vipera > Vipera ursinii. Next base: position 5,496,551 of record NC_139520.1, read on the forward strand.
TTCCCGCAGCTGACTCACAAACAGGCAACACAACCGGGAAGGGTCAGGGGCCATCAAGAATCTGACTGCCTGCAGAGAGCACCAACTCATCCCCCCACTGAAGTGGCATGTATCTATCTACTCTCACAGAAGAAGATTTCTAACTTTTAAGTGGACAGAAGCGGAGGCTAGTGACGGGAGCTCACCCTTGACGCGCAGTCCTTGGGCTCAAACTGCCAGAGCTGAGACCATCTCCAGGATCATTAAGCCCCTGAGCCACCACATCTGTTCACACAGAGGTGAACTCTATGTTATCACCTAATTGGCTAATGAAATACCTAAAAACCACCAGCCCCGCTCAGGTGAACATCTAAAACGCCATAATTCAATCCTGGACTACCTATATTCTCTTCTGAAAGCTCCACAGAGCTGGAAGTAACAGTAGGACAAGGAACCAAGCAGAATTTCTTTGCGCTTTCTGATTCCCCGATTATATACCTTCTTACCTTATTTTTTGCACACCAGCGGGTCTCCTAAAGGCCCTAAGGAGGGTTTTGGTGCTGCTGAGTGTCAGGCCATTGTTAATTGATCTAAGAACAAATGCAACAAGCTGGTGAGAAATTCTGATTCGATGGCTCCTAACCAAATAATAATAATAATAATAATAATAATAATAATAATAATAATAATAATAATAATAATAATAATAATAATAATAAAGTTGGAAGGGACCTTGGAGGTCATCTAGTCCAACCCCCTGCTCAGGCAGGAAACCTTATACCATTTCAGACAAATGGCTGTTCAGTCTCTTTTTAAAAACCTCCAGTGTTGGAGCATTCACCACCTCTGGAGGCAGGTTGTTCCACTGGTTAATTGTTCTAACAGTCAGGAATTTTCTCCTTAGTTCTAGGTTGCTTTTCTCCTTGGTTAATTTCCATCCGTTGCTTCTTGTCCTGCCTTCAGGGGCTTTGGAGAATAGCTTGACTCCCTCTTCTTTGGGGCAGCCCCTGAGATATTGGAAGACTGCTATCATGTCACCCCTCACCCTTCTCTTCATTAAACTACACATACCCAATTCCAGCAACCATTCCCTATATGTTTTAGCCTCCAGCCCCCTAATCATCTTTGTTGCTCTTCTCTGTACCCTTTCTAGAGTCTCGACATCTTTTTTACACGGAAGAATGTTATGAAATGGTGCACGAACTCACGTGAAATCACTCAGGCCAAGGCATTCTTCCAGCTCACTCAACAGTTGCACCAGATGCTCTGCTTGCAGGTCGCATTCCTTTAGACTGAAAAAAAAGAAAGAAAGCCATCTGAGGATAGTTGTAACAAACACACACACACACACACACACACACACACACACAGAAAAACCATCTTGCACTAAGTTCATTTACATTTTAAAGGGTATTTAAAACAGAGAAATTTGCAACAAAAGAGTATTGTAGGGGATACTGCCTTTAAAAATATTCTATTAGGAATGATCTGTATATTCCTTTCAAATATGGATGAATGAGGCGATTTCATGGTGAAGCTTAGCAATTCTCATAGGTTTGAGCACTGAGACTCTAGGAATAGTCTACAACATACCCTAAATTGCTAAAAGAAGAATTTAAATAATATTTCACTTACCTCAGGATCTTTTGAGGTTTAGCTTGTTTCTTGAATGTGACAAGTAGCATTTTTTCAGGGCACAAACTGGCGAAGGAAGAAGAAAATAAACAAGCACGGATAGAACAAACCTCTCTTGAAATGACTGCTTATTCTACCCAAACCTTAAAAACATTTTCTATTCCAAAGTCCCCAATTTCTTTTAGATTACTATCCCTAGAACTTAAAGAATACCATGAAAAGCCATGGCAGGGCTCCACTTTCCAACACATAAAATAGAATCTGCAAACATTCAAATTATCAGGAGACAAAAAAGAGAGTTTGTTCTGAACTCGAATGCTTCAGAAGATAGATACTGTAAGTAGAACTAAGTAGGATTTTGGCCCTTTCTGTAATCTTTCTTTCAAGGATCTCTACAAGGAAGCTCAAAAACTTCAAAATGGCAGCTACAATCGCACAATTAAACCACGCATCAGTCGTGTCCAATCTTGGCAATTTTAAGACCTGTGGACTTAAAATTCTGGGGGTTGAAGTCCACAGGTCTTAAAGTTGCCAAGTTTGGACAGCCTTGGTATATATGATCTACATTAAAAAGGGATGGGGCTTTCAGTGCAGAGTTATAGCCGCTATCTTTTATTCATATTTTGTCAACCCCATTACATTTTTCAAATCTATCTATCTATCTATCTATCTATCTATCTATCTATCTATCTATCTATCTATCTTATCTCTCTCTCTCTCTCTCTCTCTCTCTCTCTCTCTCTCTCTCTCTCCATCCATGTGTGTGTGTGTGTGTGTGTGTAGATAGATAGATAGATACAGTAGATAGATGATAGATAGATAGATAGATAGATAGATAGATAGATAGATAGATAGATAGATAGATAGATAAAATTAATGGGTTGAATCTGATAGACAGTTTAGTTGGAACCATCAAGATCCATGCTTCAAAAGTGATACAAGGATTTGGAGAGATATTTATTTATTAAATTTATATGCTGCCCATCTCACCTTTTTTTGCTTCAAAGGGAAGCACAGAATTGAACCGATTTTCTGAACTGACCCAAATAGTCCAACAGGATCCAACTGAGAGCCTGAACTGAATTCTCAACAAAGCTAATCTATTTCTATCACCTTTTCTGTCCATTCTCCTTTTGATGCCTTCTGCAATAGGGCAGGTTAACTTCCAGTCCCTTCTTAAATATTCTCTGCCTACTTCAAACCCTTTTGAACATCCAGCCACTCTACCTTTCCTCTCTGAAAACTTCATTTCTAAATCCACACTAACGTCAAAGGAAACTAAATTAATACAAATGGTTGCACCTTGCATGAACTTCAACCACATCATCCATTGTGGCAAGGAAATTAACAAGCAGGAGAACCCCATCTTGAGAGATTCTATTGCGGTTGATTCTATGAAGAAAATGACAATTGCCAAATTATTTCTGTTTACCTTTTAAAGGTCCAAACATATGCTACATGATTTTATTAAAAACTATATATATATTTCCTATGTTGTTAAAATATTACTAGAATCCTGCTAGATTCTATTATGATTGAATCTATACCAGAAATGACAATTAATGAATTATTTATTTTTCCTTTGAAAATTAATAGCAATAGAAATAGCACTTAGACTTATATACCGCTTTATAGTGCTTTACAGACCTCTCTAAGCCGTTTACAGAGTCAGCCTTTTGCCTCCAACAATCTGGGTCTTCGTTTTACCGACCTCGGAAGGATGAAAGGCTGAGTCAAGTGTGAGCCAGTGAGGATCGAACTGCTGGCAGTGGGCAGAATTAGCAATCTGCATTCTGTGCCACCAGGGCTCTCTCTTCATTGTTTTCTTCCAAATAATGGTAATGGCCTCTTTCATTCAAATTTATCAAACTACTGATAACTTCCCAGTTTCCTTTATATCTCAATATCTAGGTCAATTGTATTCCATATTAAGGGAGGCTACACTTATCTTTAGCATGACCATCCTCCAAAGTATTTGAAGGTAGAACAAGAAGCAACAGATGGAAATTTATCAAACACAGATCCAACCTAAAAGCAAGGGGGGGGAGTTCTGTGTGTGTGTGTGTGTGTGTGTGTGTGTGTCCTCTTTCTTTGGACCAAAGGCGGAGAGCACAGTGGCTACCACGCTGGCCCGGAGCACCTCCAGCATCTCTCAGCGAGTGCACTAGGCCACCCCAACAGCAGCAGCCATCACCGGAACAATTCCTCAGCCCTTGGGGCCCGCTGCTGCCATGGGGGCCGGCCCAGGAATTTGTTTCTGTGGGGGAGGCGGAGGCTGGCGGAGATGCGGCAGACCTCCAGCGTCTCTCTCGCCGCCACCTCCACCACTACTGTTGGCTTCCGCTACGGCCGAACCCGGGCAGCTTCCTCCACCCCCAGCAGTGGCATCCAGAGGTTTTCCGGTTTCATCAGAACCAAGCAGCAAGTGGAAAATTTAGCAGTAGCAGCACTACCGGGAGTTGTTTCAATCGGCCCCTTCATTGCCAAGCGTCCCCATAGAAGTCAATGGAGGCGCCACGGCTGGCCTTTCGAGTGAATGAGAGCGAGAGAGAAGCTTTTCCAAACAAAACATGAGTGAATGAGAGCAGAGGGGGCAGGGTAGGTGCATATCTTGCCTTGGCTCTACTCTTCAGTCAAACCCTGTTCTGCACATGCGTGCATGTACGCGCATGTGCACACAGTTTTTGCGGCTCCCAGTTTTTCCTTTTGTGAGGGAACCAGTTCCGAGTGGCTCTTTCACTGTTTCAGGTTGCTGACCCCTGGTATAGACCAATGTTTCGGTTTTTTATGAACTTCTTGTACATGTACATGGATGTATAAGAAACAGAAGTTTCTTATACACATAAATGTATTATATATGTACCAGTGGTGGGATTCAGCCGGTTTGCACCACTTCGGCAGAACCGGTAGCTAATTTTTTGTTGCCCAGGGCCAGAACAGACTTCCAGAAGTGGCATCCACGCAGAGAACCGGTTGTTCACATATTTGAATCCCACCACTGACTTACATATATATAAGAATGCAGAGTAACACTAAAATAAAGAAACTGGCACCAATCAAATCTAAAAATAAGATGCAACTTTTGCACTGAGCGGTGGCTCAGTGGGTTAGGACGCTGAGCTTGTCGATCAGAAGGTCGACAGTTTGGCAGGTCGAATCCCGAGTGCCGCGTAACAGAGTGAGCGCCTGTTAGTCGTCCCAGCTTCTGCCAACCTAGCAATTCGAAAGCACGTAAAAATGCAAGTAGAAAAATAGGGACCACTACGGTGGGAAGGTAACAGCGTTCCGTGTGCCTTTGGCGTCTAGTCATGCCGGCCACATGACCACAGAGATGTCTTCGGACAAGCGCTGGCTCTTCGGCTTTGAAACGGAGATGAGCACCGGCCCCTAGAGTTGGAAATGACTAGCACGCATGTGCGGGGGAACCTTTACCTTTAATATAATCCAAAGATGCTTTTTCCAGAAAGGCAACTAGAATTTCTTGGCTTTGCTTTGAAAACTTTTGCCTCTTGTCTGAGAAGAGATGCCTCTGATGAGAAAAAAAAATCCAAGAGAGTCCAGGTGACTTTTGGGAAAAAGCATTTTTGGGACAAGCATGACCGGGATGATTAAGAATCTCCATAGACATTGCTCCTAATATAACCGTACATCATCTAGGAAGGACTTCTGCAGTGGTGGTGGTGGTGATGGTTAGAAGGTCAGCAGGTTGAGGTTCAACAGATAAAGTTGCAATTGGGGGGGGTCACATTCCCCCAGAACCCCATAATTTCCCCTCTGCTTCTCACACTGAATCCACTTACTTCAATAAGCACGAATTCTGGGTCTTGGGCAAATGTCTGAAAAGACACCTCAGTGCTTCATTGTCAAGATTGTTCCCAGATAGACTGAAAAAGGAATAAAAAAAACCGGTAAGCTTTCAGAATAGGTATAAAATGTCCTTATTAGTCCAGAAATTGTTTTTTTTAAAAAAAGAGCTTAACCATGTTGGAAGTTGTATGGGCCTCTCAAAGTTAGACTCCGCTCTTGATGACTTCAGAGCAATCTTTTAAATGATTAAATTTAAAGTTGAATGAGAGATGTGCCCCTGGTGGGTTCTTTTGCAACAAGATGGAAGTTGCTAGGTCATAATAATAAATAATAAATAATAATAAACCTTTATTGTCAAAGTACAATATGTGTACATTGAGATTAGCTGAGCCGCTTCCCGTGCTCTCTCCCCCCAACACACAGTGACAACAAACCCTCCATCCCACCACACTATGTGGACCAACTACACCACACACCGGCCTCCCAAGTCAATTCTGCATAAGATTATGTCCCATTTAAGAGCCTAACAGCCCACGGATAAAAGCTATTTTTCAGCCTGTTGGTATGGCTGGCTATATTCCTATATCTCCTTCCGGATGGTAGGAGAGTAAAGGGTGTGAGTCATCCCTGAGAATCTTCCTCACTCTTCCAAGGCAACGAGCCCTGGCGATGTCATCCAGTGGTGTCAGGGAACAGCCCACAATGTCTTGTGCTGGGCTCACTACCCTCTGTAATACTTTCCTATCCGCAGCTGTCAGACCAGCATACCAAACCACAATACCATACGAGAGGACGCTCTCTATAGTAGACCGGTAAAAGAGGGTCATTAGCTCAGCGTTTCCCAACCTTAGGAACTTGAAGATGCGTAGCTGGCTGGGGAATTCTGGGAGTTGAAGTCCACGCATCTTCAAGTTCCTAAGGTTGGGAAACGCTGCATTAGCTGTTGTTCTACCCTGTTCTTCCGCAAGACCCTAAGAAAGTGAAGCCTCTGTTGGGCCTTTCTAGCCACCTGGGTTGTGTTAACTTTCCAGGTCATGTTCTCTTCCATGATATTAAATCATAATAGCATAGCATAGAATCATAGGGCTGGACTGCCAGTTTACTCTACAATACTGGTCTCTACAACTATCCAAGCTTTGAGCCCTTTTGTGCTTAGTTTCCCAGTTGCCACCTGATTAACTAATAATTAGTAATTTTATTTTCTGAAGATAACTTTAACAACTATTTTAATGCAACGGATGGAAACTAATCAAGGAGAAAACAAACCTAGAAAAAAAGGGCAACTTTCCTGACAGTTAGAACAATCAGTCAGTGGAACTGCTTGCCACCAGAAGTTGTGGGTGCTCCATCACTGGAGGCTTTCAAGAAGAGATTGGACAACCAGTTGTCTGAAATGGTAGAGGGACTCCTGCTCAAGCAGGGGGTTGAAGACCTCCAAGGTCCCCTCCAACTCTGCTATTCTGTTAATCTGTTAATGCTTTTAGCACTTTCCTGCTGTATGAAATTGTGATTTTTCAGCAATACAGGTAATCTTTGAGTTGCTACCATAACTATGCCTGGAAATTACAGGGATAAGTCATGACCGCAGATGACCGCCCGGCTGCCCTGTTTAGAGTGACCCGCTCCCTTCTCAATCAGGAGGTGAGGGAGGAGCCCTTGCAGGGTCGTGCTGAGGAATTTGGTCAATATCTGTTGGATAAAATCGCTCGGATTCGAACCGGCCTGGACTCCAACTGGGCAGAGTCTGACGAACAGGACACGGGCGGTCTTGTCGACGTTATCTGGGAGGAGTTTGATCCTGTGACTCCGAAGGAAGTGGACAGGATTATGAGGAGATTGAGCTCCACCACATGTTTATTGGACCCGTGCCCTTCCTGGCTGGTTTATGCACTCGGGAGGGGACACGAGGCTGGTTCCAGGCGGTTATATCTGCTTCTTTGAGTGAGGGTAACTTCCCCGCCGCCTTGAGACAGGGTGAGACCTCTCCTCAAGAAGCCCGCCTTGGACCCAGCTGTGTTAAATAACTTTCGTCCGGTCTCCAACCTTCGCTTTCTTGCAAAGGTTGTTGAGAGTGTGGTGGCGCATCAGCTCCCTCTGGTCCTGGATGAAGCGGATTATCTAGACCCGTGCCAATCGGGTTTCAGGCCCGGCTACAGCACGGAGATGGCATTGGTCGCTCTGGTGAATGATCTCTGGAGGGCCCGGGACAGGGGATATTCCTCTGTCCTAGTCCTATTAGACCTCTCGGCGGCTTTCGATACCATCGACCATGGTATCCTGCTGCGGCGCCTCAGAGGATTGGGAGTGGGAGGCACAGTTCTTCGGTGGTTCTCCTCCTATCTCCTGGGACGCTCGCAGTCGGTGTTGGCAGGAGGGCAAAGGTCGACCCCAAGGTCTCTCGTTTGTGGAGTTCCTCAGGGGTCGGTCCTCTCGCCTCTCCTGTTCAACATCTACATGAAACCGCTGGGTGAGATCATTCGTGGTTTTGGAGTGGGTTACCATCAGTATGCTGATGACACCCAGATTTTCATCTCGACCCCAAACCACATCAGTGATGCCCTCGACGTGATGTCCCGTTGCCTGGAAGCGGTCCGGGAATGGATGGGGAGGAACAGGCTTCAACTCAACCTGGACAAGACTGAATGGCTGTACATACCGGCATGTCAGGATATTCAGAGCTCGCAACCTGGGTGTCCTCTTAGATTCACAGCTCTCCTTAGAAGATCACATAGGAGCTGTGACTAGGGGGGCTTTCGCTCAGGTTCGTCTGGTGCGCCAGCTACGACCCTATCTGGACCTGGATGCCTTGCGTACAGTCACCCATGCACTTGTGACCTCTCGTCTTGACTACTGCAACGCTCTTTACATGGGGCTGCCCTTGAGAACCACTCGGAAGCTTCAGCTGGTACAGAGTGCAGCTGCACGAACGCTTTTGGGGGTTTCCCGATACTCCCATATTACACCTCTGCTCCGTGAGCTGCACTGGCTTCCAGTTGCCTTCCGAGTGAAATTCAAGGTGCTAGTGACGACATACAAAGCCCTACATGGCATGGGTCCGGATTACCTACGGGAGCACCTACTGCCAGCGTCAACACCCCTCCGTCCTGTGCGCTCCCACAGAGAGGGCCTCCTCAGGGTGCCACCGGTCAGAGAATGCTGGCTGGTGACCCCCAGGGGGAGAGCATTCTCGGTGGGTGCGCCAATCCTTTGGAACCGCTTACCAGCTGAAATCCGGATGGCCCCCGACCTTCGCTCCTTCCGGCGTGATCTAAAAACCTATCTATTCCAGCAAGCCGGCCTGGCCTGATAGATTTGGGGTTTTATTTGTTTTATTGTTACTTTATTGTATACTTACTTTGCACTGTACACCGCCCTGAGTCCTCCGGGAGAAGGGCGGTATATAAAACAAATTAATAATAATAATAATAATAATAATAATAATAATAATAATAATAATAATAATAATAATAATAATAATAATAATAATAATAAATGAAAGCGGGTTTGCCACATGATCAGACTCAATTTTACAACCTTTTTTCTGGCAGTGAACCATTGTTTACTATGGGAAACCAGGAGTAAATGTTTGTTTCCAGCCAAAACGTCATAAATTACAGGGATATGACTGCAGGACATAGTCTGAGATGCTTTGAGCAGGGAGTTGGACTAGATGACCTCCAAGGCCTCTTCCAACTCTGTAATTCTAAGCTGCCATATATGTAGGCCTATTGCTGAGTATTCACATGTGGTCGTTAGACTGTATGCGGGGAAGGCAAATGTCATAACTTTGAATCCAGGTTGCAAGTAGTTTTTTGGGGTCTGTCATAATTTTGAACAGTCGCTAAGTAACCGGTCGTATGTCAAGGATTGCCTGTAGTTATTGTATTGGTTGAGTTTCATTTTGCCTTCTCTATTGCTTTTCAGGCTGGCTTTATTCATTTTCTGTTTAATCCATCATCTATTTTAATTAATTTGTAACCTGTCCAGAACTGTAATAATCTATTTGTTTAGGTTTACAATCATACAAATTCACTGATATCTCCTCTTCACTCTGAATGTTCAAGGCAGCAGTTCTGGTCTCCTCCATTATTTTAAACTCACAATCACAACCCCGATAGACTCCATGGTTGGTGGAAACCGCCTTAGACCCAGTTCGGCATCTCAATCTCTACATCAAGGTCTCTCAACCTTGGACACTTTAAGATCAGTGGACTTCAACTCCCCGAATTCCTCCAGATCCCATGCCCACAAATTTAATTAAATTTCTGAAACTGGGAGAGTGTGTGTGTGTGGAAGCAACTGTATTAATACTTCTCTCTTACTCCAGCTCTGCAAGATGGTCACAGTTTTCAAACACGGCACCCAGCGCTCTGAGATCAGCCTGGTCAATGTCACAGTTGATGAACCTATTTGAAGACAGTTCAAGGTGAAAGTTAGAAGCAAGTCCTCTTTTAAATATAGAAAGTGATATTAGAATGATGCATTTGTCTGAAAACTGGCTAGTTAGCTCAGGAAGAAAAGGGAACAAATGTAACACTTTTGGAAATGTGTATTTCCAAAGCACACGAAGGCTAGACAAGGAACAGTGGATGGAAACTGATCAAGGAGAGATTTAACCTAGAAATAAGGAGAATTTTTTTGACAGTGAGAACAATCAACCAAGGAAACAGCTTGCCTTCAGAAGTTATGAGTGCTCCAATATTGGAGGTTTTTAAGAAGACAGAAATGGTATAGGGTCTCCTGCTTGAGTAGGGGGTTGAATGAGATGACCTACAAGGTCCCTTCCAATTCTGTTATTCTAAATAAATAAAAGTAACTATTGACCATTGTTTGGCAAACCAGGGATTGCTGTAAAATGTAGTGAACCTTGTTCTGCCTTTGTCTCTTGCCTGACTTCTAATGTACCCTTCAGGAGAGCTGGGACCAAACCTAAATCTGATTCATTTGAACAAAACACAAATTCAAATGGAATGCAATTATTTTATTTGTTAAATTTATGTGCTGCCCATCTCATCAAGAGTCGACTCTAGGTGGCCTACAACCAATGAATTAAATACAATCAATTAATTAAGTAGAAATAATTAATTAATTGCCGCATATTTGATATATTTTTCATATTGTGTTTTTGCAGCAATTTTGGAAGGGCTCTCCAAAGGCACCCAAGAAAAGCCATTCACCTCTGAGACTTCAATTTGTGTGCTCTTACAAAAATAGAACAGGAAGGAAGGAAGGAAGGAAGGAAGGAAGGAAGGAAGGAAGGAAGGAAGGAAGGAAGGAAGGAAGGAAGGAAGGAGCGAGCTAATCATACTTACCTGAGGTTCAAAATGTTTTTTTCATAATGCTATGCTTGATCATTTATTTTTTGGGGCTGTTTGTTTTCTATAATCTCACATACATGAAAGGGTGGCTGACCCATGAACTATTTGGTTTCTTTCCTGGGTTTTCAAAGCATGCAACATTTATCCATATTCTTGAAGAAAACAAAAGTATCATAAAAACATAAAGGGTTGGATTGAACCATCACAGACCTGCAGAACAGTGTATGACTTGCTTGACTTTCCACAAAATGCAAAAAAGCATTTTTCCTTGATCTGGAACCATAACAAAGAACAAATGTTCACTTTCAGAAACCAGACTTCTCCACTACAACAAGTCATTCTCAATCAAAACACCTGGGACTTTAAAAATGAAGGGGTGCGTTCAATGGTCCATCCTACAAAAAGCAAGAGAGCGTTGCCCTCTCTTTGACCAATGCACAATACAATGCAATGCAACGCAACGCAATGCAATGCAATACAACACAATACAATACAATATTCTTTATTGGCCAAGTGTGATTGGAGACACAAGGAATTTGTCTCAGCTGCATAAACTCTCCATGTATATACCGATAGTACAAACAACAAACAATAAAGTTATATAATCATAAGGTACAAATAGTAGAAGGTAATAGGAAAGATGAGAAGAATAATAGCAATTTATGTAATTTACTACTGGATTTTACATAATTTATTTTATTGGGCTTTATGTAATTTACCACTGGATTTTACACTGGATTTTCCAATAATTTACATTAGATTTATGTTCTATGGCTAAAGACAAGGGCATGCAGCAAATTTCTCTTGCAGCATTTTATCATTTATTAAATTTATTTACTATGTATAAACCTCTCTCTGGATGTCTGCATCTCCCCTTCTCCCCTTCCCTTGAAACCCCAAGGAAATGTATTAGTGGTCCTCGACCTACAACAGTTCATTTAGTGACTGTTCGAACTTACAATGGCACTGAAAAAAGTGACTTATGACCTTTTTTCACACTTATGACCATTGCAGCCTCCCCATGGTCAGGTGATCAAAATTCAGATGCTTGGCTACTGACTCATATTTATAATGGGTACAGTGTCCTGGGGTCATGTGCTCACATTTTGCGGCCATCTGACGAACAATGGGGACACCAGAGTCACAGTTACTAACTTAACAACTGCAGTGAATCATTTAACAACAGTCGTAAAATGGGACCAAAGTCATTTAACAAATGTTTCACTTAGCAACATAAATTTTGGACTCTATTGTGGTTGATAAGTCAAGGACCACCTGTATTAAGGATGGGTTATCCTGACTGTGGTGCTTCCTCTAAGGGATAGTTTCCCCATGCAACGTCTTTGGAGATATTTTTTTCCCCTCTCCACCAGATTAGGTGCAGAATTTCCAAAGGGTACTTGTGTCTACCCCTAAAGAAGAAATCTTCATGGGGTAAGAAACAGGAGATGAGATGATAGGTTTCTCCATGACAATTGGCTTTGATCCACCTACATTTGTCTTATTCCAAGCTTTCATTGCTTACCTGATGTTCACTTCAGAGAGTCTTCTGCACTGGTTGAACGAATTGGCCAGCAAGCAAATCCCATCAGATGAAAACGCATTATCTCTGATGCTGCAAAAGGTTGGGAGAAGGGGACAGAATTAGCAACATGTTGGCTGGGTTTGCAACCATGCTTGGTTCACCACTATGATGGCTGATGAATTAACCTATTGTCTTGGTTTACCCAATCTATTGAACTAAGTGGTCCGAGTTTCCATAATACACTAGGCCAGGAGTCTCCAAACTTGTCAACGTTAATACTTTAACTCCGGCTGGGTAATTCTGGGAGTTGAAATCCACAAGTCTTAAAGCTGACAAAGTTGGAGACCCCTTCACTAAGCCATAGAAAATTAATTAAGTTTATCCTCTTGTGCTAATGAAGATAATAGATCTTTAACTTGTTCAGTGTGTGGCAAAATCACTTCACCATTGTATCTGGAAGCTTTGCACAAAATATGGGACTGTAGCTTGTTAGGAGAGGAGGATTCATTTAGAATTTTGAGAAAATGTGAACGAACCCACAAAATGTCTGCTAGGGTAATTTACCCATTCACAAAATGGCTGCCACAAGGGTCACAGCCAGGTAGAAAGTAACAATTTATCTGGATGGCTCATGCCACAGTTCTCCTCTCTTCCTCCACCCCAGTTTGATTTTTTTTCTGGAGAGATGGACGCACTTCTGCAAAAAGCAATGTAGTGCAGTTACCCACCACGTTTAATTTCTAAGAATGCAGATGAACCCAGAATTCTTCAAATTACAAAGGGTAGGGAAATAGGTATAGGTAGCTCTGTTGTTAAGAGAGATAGTTGTTAAGTGAGTTTGCCCCATTTTATGACCTTTCTTATGACAATTGTTAAGTGAATCACTGTGGCTGTTCAGTTAGTAACATGGTTGTTAAGTAAATCTGGCTTCCCCATTGACTTTGCTTGTCAGAAGGTCACAAAAGATGATCACATGATTTTGGGTCATAAATATATGCTAGTTGCCACATGTCCAAATTTTGATCACATAACCATGGGGATACTGCAAAAAGTTGCAAGTGTGAAAAATGGTCATAAAAATCCCTTTTTCAATGCCATTGTAACATTGAATGGTCACTAAATGAACTGTTGTAAGCCAAGGACTACCTGTACCTTATTTTAGCTTGACAAATCCTTTTTTTAACTTAAACATCAAAAAGTAAAGAGAGTATGGAATCTGATAACATTAAGGATTTTTTAAATGGAATTGGCAGCTTTGTGCACCTACATTGAGTTTCTAAGGGAGAAATCTGTTTGGACTTACCTTAAGAATCTTAAGCTGCTGAGACTGGGCAGACACAACAGCATCTGCTTAATTTCTTGATCACCTAGTGAATTTCCAGAGAAGCTAGAAGGGTGGAATGGAAAGTTTGAAATGCATCAGAAGAATAAAATCCGCCATGACTACTGCATTTATGAATGAGAAATACTTTAGAAGATCCAAAGAGCTGTTGAAATGGCCTCCAGCATCAAGCTTTTGTAGGAATTTTAAGAACACACATCAATGCTTTCACGACTGGTCAAAACTCAGCACAGATCTAATAGATCTGGCCCAAGAAGCTAAGCTTTTTTCAAACTGAATTGCTTCATGGAGAAAAGATTTGGAGGAGCAATGGTTAATCTTTCCCTTTTAAGCTTTAAGGCTGAAAAATGGAAGCTAGGCAGAACAAATGTTCCTATTAAATGCCATTGTCAAGATTAAAATTTCAGGGAAGCTACCTTGGACCAAATCCATCTCATGTACCATTGAGTCCTTGCCCCCATTTGGTATCAAATGCCAATTGGAAAACGTTAATCAAAAAAACCCTGTCTTCCGCTTCTGAGTCATATTTTATAACCTTTCTGTCTTCACAGAGTACAGTATCCAACATTGTTCATAATACTGACTAAAGATATTTACAGCAACAAGAGTAAAATAATGCATCCAAGGTACTGTAGATAGACCCCACCCATATATACATGCATAAGGTGGTCTGACAGAATCAATTACAGGTAGTCCTCGACTTACGACCACAATTGAGCCCTAAATTTATGATGTTAAGTGAGAGATTAGTTAAGTGAGTTTTGCCCCATTTTAAGACCTTTCTAGCCACACTTGTTCAGTGAATCACTGCAGTTGTTAAGGTAGTAACACGATTGTTAGATGAATCTTAAGTGTGAAAATGCTCATAATTCACTTTTTTCAGTGCCATTGTAACTTTGAACAGTCACTGAATGAACTGTTGTAAGTCCAGGACTTAAATGTTAAATTGGAATTATTACGGGGGAATTTTCAAAGCTTGCACCTAACCGTTCAGAAATTTTTGTCAGCTTCTTTGTTATTGCAGTTAAATAAAGTTAAATAAAGTTGTCAAAACAAATAAACCACTGTAAAACAGGGGTCCCCAACCCCCGGCCCATGGTCCGGCACCAGGCTGTGGCATGCCGGAAACTGGCCGCACAAACAAGCAAAGCATCCCATCTGTGGGATGCAGGCAGCACACGAAACCATGCCCTCTCCAGTCCGTGGAAAAACCTCTCTCCACGGAATTGGTCCCTGGTGCCCCCAAAACCTGGGGACCTCTGCTGTAAAAGTACCAATACAAACCAATCATCTCAACATGGATTCTATAAGCAATGTAACAATATTTAGGACCACTAAGCAAGATTACAGCTTTATCTGACTGTAGATATTAAAGATGGAATAAATCTGAATGCCCTGAGAAATTAGACATTAATGGATCCATGTATTGCGTTAAGGTGATCATCAACCACCAATCACAACTGGGAACAGAATTTCTGTTGCTAAGCAAGGTACTTGGGTTGCTCCTGATTTTACAACCTTTTTGCCACGGTTGTTAAGTGAATCACTCCAGCTACTAAGTGAATCACCCAGCTGTTAAGCAAACCTGGTTTCTCCTATTGACTTTGCTTGTCGGAAGCTGGATGGGAAATTCAGAAACGGTGCTCACAGGATTACAGGTTCCTGCAACCATCACATGCCGATTGTCAAGCACCCTAATTTTGACCCCGTGATCCTGGGGATGTGGCAACAGTCGTAAGCGCGAGAACCAGTCATAAGTCAATATTTTCAATGCTGTTGTAACTTCAAATGGTCATTAAATGAATAAAGTCAAGGACTACTGTATAGTCAGCTATGGTTTTTTGCAGGGCCCATTCCTCACGGACCAACTCCCTCTGTATTTGTAGTTGTTGGTTACATATTAAAATGTGTGAATTAGCCTGCGTCTTCTGCACTTTGGAATTTCAATTTGCTCTAATGTTGTAGCTTTGCTGGAACTAATAGGCTACCTGCTGAGTCAAAATTCCTCTTGGCAGACAGATCTGTATTTCTTGCTCATCTTTATCTCAAGTCATCTGCCTCAGCAGAAAAAACCCTCTTATCACAGTCTTCTCTGAAATTTGCATAAATCCTCTCCAAAAAAATAATCTGAAGATTTGGACAGGTTTTAGCTACATTTACGAGGAGTGTAGAAAAAGTTTCACATTCTCAGGCTTTCAAGGAGTTTGAAACAGGTTCTTCCAACGTCAATGGAAGTGTGTCAACTTTGAAACAGATGTTCAACATGTGGCCATTGGGAGCTCCAGTAAGTTCGGAGCTATTTTCAACCCCGAATGGAGACTTTCAGATGGAAACCGTTTTATTGATTTGTGCCTGATTTTTGACTGATAATAATTTAAAATGGGGGGCTTCATACATTTCAGAATCAAAACATTCTGCACAACTGGTTGTATATGTTTGCAATTGTTATTGTTCCTTTGGAGATAGGCTCATTTTCAAAACAACACAAAATTTGATTTCATCCATTACAAGTAGTCCTTGATTTACAACAATTCATTTAGAGACCATTCAAAGTTACAACGGCACTGAAAAAAGTGACTTAGGACCGTTTTTCACAGTTATGACCTTTGCAGCATCCCCGTGGTCACGTGATCGAAATTCGGATGCTTGGCAACTGACCCACATTTATGACCATTGCCGCATCCCAGGGTCATGTGATCACCTTTTGTGACCTTCTGACAAGCAAAGTCAATGGGGAAGCCAGATTCACTTAACAACCGTGGTACTAACTGCCATGATTCACTTAACAACTATGGCAAGAAAGGTCTTAAAATTCACTTAACCACTGTCTTGCTTAGAAACAGAAATTTTGGGCTCAGCTGGTCATAATTAGAGGATTACCTGTATTTTGTTCTTGCAAACTCAATTCCATTCTGGCTTAAACACTGGATAAAGATGTGCACACATCCGTCACAACACTTACTTGATTTCTGCCAATCCAGAGCATTTGGCGAGAATCCTAAAGAGGCGAGTCATGTCCAGTCCAATTGTGCAACCCTCGAGGCTGAAAGAGACAATCACATTCAGCATTGCAAAGATTTAAATCCAGAACAGGTCAATTTCCTCCCCCCACCCTTCTGATGTTTCCCCCCAATGCTTTTTCACCCTTCCTACAGATTCTATAACAATATGCTAAGGAAACCAGATTAATTTTTCTTTTTTTGGCAACTCTTTAAAAAGAATTCTGTAAACAGATGGTTTCAAAAAATATTAGAACTGTTCGCATCACACTTGTGTCAGAAGTACTGAGGCGCTCCTGAATTGAAAGGATCAGTGACATCACTGATGTTGCCTGTGGGATGCCCAGTTGGGGGCTCCTTTCATGTCTGGCAGCAGCTGGAGCAAAGGACGGGAGCTCACCCCCACCCAAGGGCAGCACTCGGGTCTCGAACACGGGCTTGCTAACCTCCAACCCAGCGTCCTAACCACCGTGCTCCTATTAGAACTGTTATTTCCAGTTCTTGGGAATATTGACAGGATATTTTGGCACCGAGAGAAAGAACGGCAGATCAAGCACCACTGCTTTACAGTTATGAGGCCCCCAAAAGATGAAAACACAACTTACTAAAAGCAACGGCTGCTCTGCTGTTTTCTGGCATGCTTGCTGGCCGGGCTATACCTTCGGAGGGCAAAAAAACAAACTAGGTAACTTGAGTCAAGGACATGGTTGAGCTCTGTATTCTACTTCTAGCACAGAGCCTTGGTGGAGCAGTGGGCTAATGTCTCCTTAAGTAACACCAGCTGCCTGCAATTAGTGCAGGTTTGAGTCCCACCAGGCTCAAGGTTGACTCAGCCTTCCATCCTTCCGAGGTAGGTAAAATGAGGACCCAGATTGTTGGGGGCAATAAGCTGACTTTGTAAAAATGCCTCGTGGGGGGGGGGGAAAGCCCTAATAAGCAGGTATATACATAGAATGAAGGCTATTGCTAAGCACATTTGATTTGTGCTTGGATTGTAAGCCGCCCTGAGCCTTCGGAGAAGGGCGGGATATAAATGGGATTTTTTTAAAAAAAGTGTTTATCAAGATGGTACTAAGACATCTGGTTGTTTAATTTCTGAAATGAAAAACTCCTTCCCCTCTCATGTAGGAATGATGATGTTACCTAGTTTGGTAATGAAATGTTGACAAGAAAACAACCAAGTCAGAGAGCACCAAGGACCTCTCATTTCAACTCTGAGCTACATTTTAGGGTCTTTCTTGCCACGGTTGTTAAATGAATCACTACAGTTGCTAGAGTAGTAATAAGGTTTTAAAGGAAATCTGGCTTCCCCTTTGACTTTGCTCATCGGAAGATTGCAAAAGGTGATCAGATGACCTGGGGACAATGCAACCATCATAAATGCATGCCAGTTATCAATTATCTGACCCTAACGCTTGGGGTGTGTGTGAAAGCCCTAATAAGCAGGCATATACATAGAACGAAGGCTACTGCTAAGCTTGTAAGCCGCCCTGAGTCTTCGGAGAAGAGCGGGATATAAATGGAATTAAAATAAATAAATAAATAAATAAATAAATAAATAAATAAATAGAAATGCAATTTTTTTTAAGTATGGGTGGAAAACAAGAGATGCTTCTCACCCACACAGTAAAGTTTACAAAGGAATACAATTCTTTGGTCCAACCAAGTGAAGGTCCACAGAGTTTTAATTAAAATACTGGATCAGAAATGGACAAATTATGAAACTGATCCCTAAAGCCTGAATGCAAAATTGAACCCACATCCCATACTGTTAATCTATAATCAAGATAAATCCTGGTTGAAAAGAAAGATGCATCAAAATGAACACAATCCTCACCTGATTTGTTCTCCAGCGCTTAAGTGACATTTCTGGATGCTTCCCAAACTATAATAGAATGTAGAAATGCTATGAGTAAAAATGATTACTAAATGAATGTAGAATCCCAGTTTCTCAACTGAGATGAACTTGACTTCTCAACCATGATTTTTCAATTGTGCAGCAACATCACTTTAAGGCAGTTGTTGTCTTTGAACAGACAAGCCTTGAAAAAGAATCTAACTCCAGCTAATTAATCTGCATAAATATTATTCCTGCTCTTTTTGGCCAGTCTACTGTAAAATGCAGGAAGAGCTATAAAGAAGAAGAAATATTGCTGAAATATTGCTATGGTCAGTGTTTCTCAATCCTGACCTCAATCTGCAATATTAAAAATGTATGGAGTTCAAGTCCCAGAATTCCCTAGTTAGCATTCTGGGAGTTGAAGTCCATACATCTTAACATTTCTAAGGTTGAGAAACACTGTGCTATAGTCGAAACTAGGATATTGTGAATTCTGCTCCTGTGTTAAGCTCAAAAGTCAACTGAGAAGGTTAAGATCAGTCTACCTCAACCCTAGGAAGAAGGCAAGGACAAAAAAAGTTATCAAGAAAACTGCAAAGTCTATTCCGAGCTATTGTCAGGAGTCTAGACTGACCTGAAGGCACAAAACAGGCACACAAACAAACAAGAAGCACTCAGTTGCAAACCATCCAGTTATATTAGAACACAACTTCCTCCGGTCCCAACCATAAAAGAGTTTTGCCCCTGGCAATAAAGACTTTTGTAGCCCACCACAGCTGGTAGACTTCTGTTGATAAAAGATGTAGTAGGACAGACTGGACCAAAGGGTGGTAACATGTTGGATTGAGAAGGTCAATGGTGAAGAACTGGTTTTGTTCACATACCCTAATTCCACTGAGTTGATATGTTCTAAGATGGAGACGACTTCCAGCAAGGAAAAGGCACCATCCAGTGACATTTGGTTATTATCCAGACTGGAAGGAAGAAGAGTGGAAATAGTCATTGCCAGGAACACAGATATGATTGTTGTTTATACAGCAGTGGAATTCCTTTAATGATTAACATTGAACTTTGGTATTTAAAGCTCTAAGCACCTTGAACTGGCTACTTGGTACCAGTATGTGAGGATAAAAAATAATAATAAAATAAATAGGCTGACATTTTTAATATCGTGATGCTGATTACTTTCTCCCTTTTACATTAGGAGCATATAAAATAATGTTTTTGAAAGTTGGGACCTTGACGATGTGTGGACAACTCCCAGAATTCCCCAGCCAGCATGCTGACGTCCACACACCTTCAAGTTCCCAACTTTCAAAAATATTAATACAAAACAATATAAAATAACAAGAACCAATGCTTTTTTTGTAAAAGAAAAAGGTGCTGGAACTCACACATGTCATACAACCCGCCTTGCCTACCCTATAAGGTTCCATCCAAAAAAGGTGCCGGAACTCCGTTCTGAGCGTTCAATGAGAAAAAAAGCCCTGACAAGAACTGTAAGCTCCCAACTGCCATCAAAAAGTGCTATAGTTCAGACACAGTCCAATGTCTTCACTGAGGACTAGCTCAGGATTGATTAAGCAAAAGATCTGTCTGAGGACATTTAGTTCTATAGATATCATTAATTAAAGAGAACAACCTTCACTTACATTAAAGAATTCAAATTCTTCAGATCTCGGATGGAACCCATTATCTTCAGAATTCCTGAGTCACCCAGAGAATTATTTGACAAGCTGATGGTGGGACAAAGAAGGCAAAGAAGAGATGACTACTCCAATGTGCATACTTATCTTCTTTTTTATTTTAGACTGCGAATTTAATTGAGGCAATATTGGTGGAAAATTTCAAAAGATTCAGATGCATCTCAATGTAACTTCTCTAAAAAGGAAACATCCGAAACGCGAACATAAACATAGTGATGCAAACATCCAAAATTTCAACCTCAGAACGTTCACATTTCTTGACAAGAATGAATGAACACTTACTCTAATTCGAATACGCTGCTACACCTTCTCAAGGCTAAGCACAAGTTCTTGAGATCTTCGCCATGAAAATGATTACCTGCCAGGCTAGTAAAGAAGGCAAATCACCATTCAAGTGTCGATTAAGCCAGGTGGGTTTAACTGTTCTTATGCTAGGTTCACACAACATAGTGAACCCTAAACCTGGTTCAGAAAAGTTTTAGACTCTTAATGGTCTTCCTCAAAGCCAGTGACACATACAATGGTCTTTTCCTCCAAGCATTTAGAGGACCAAACTAAGCAGGTATTAACAAAGTGACTGTACCATATTTTCTTTGGTGCCATCTCCATCTGTTGACTTTTGTTTAACTGGGCATCATGAAAGTTGCAATTCCTGTAACAGACAAATGACAAAATATTATACAATGGGTAGAAGGAACCAGCACTGGATATCCAGCAATGTGATTGGTCAAATGTGGCTAGAAATCTGCTCTATAGTAGAGGACAGAAAGAATGGCCTTGAAGGTCAACGGAAAGACCCACTACCAAGGCAATAGTGACATCAAAGGAGCCTGGCCAAGAAAGAAACTTGAGGAAACATCTCAAATAAGCCACTCCTTGGTTCAGATGAACTGAGGGAGGGGGAAACACAGTGAGACTTGCAAAATTCTGTCACTATAAAAGGTAAAGGTAAAGGTTTCCCCACACATGCGTGCTAATCATTTCTGATTCTAGGAGCCGGTGCTCATCTCCGTTTCAAAGCTGAAGAGCCAGTGCTTGTCCGAGGACGTCTCCGTGGTCATGTGGCCGGCATGACTAGACGCCAAAGGCACACGGAGCGCTGTTACCTTCCCACCGGAGTGGTCCCTATTTTTCTACTTGCATTTTTATGTGCTTTCGAACTGCTAGGTTGGCAGAAGCTGGGACGAGTAACAGGCGCTCAACTCTGTTACGCGGCACTCGGGATTCGACCCGCCAAACTGTAGACCTTCTGGTCAACAAGCTCAGCATCCTAACCCACTGAGCCACCGCGTCCCTTCTGTCACTATAGGTTTTCCATAAAAATAGTCCTTATCTACATGTCATTGATTTCCTAGCCTGGTGTCAGGCGTGAAGAATCAGGACCAAACATTAAGTTCCAGTTAAGATGAACCACAAACCACATTTTTGCCTGCTCACAAAAATCTACTCAACTAACGTTCAGCACTGAATTGGTGCTAGATAAGAGTTGATGAAATTCAAAAGGAGTTAGGCCATTTCTAGCAACATCACAAGTCCAACTGATGACTCGCTTGACTCTGCCTGCTCTTCTCCAACTTCTGGTCTTCCTTGAAGATCTAACACATACCTTGACTGACTGACATCAGGGCCGCCTTTATTCGCAAAGGTCAAAACTGCAGTTTGTTGATCAACACTAGAGAGAAGAGAAAGAGTTTTACAAGATCATGCCTTGATGGCAAAGTTGACCAAAGGTCTGCAGGAAATAGTCTACGAAATAATGCATGAACACGTCTATGGAGATTCTCAGTCATCTAGGTCATGGTTGTCCCCAAAGGGCTTTTTCAAGAGGCAACTGGACTTTCTTCTTTTTCTTTGAAGACATTTCGCTTCTCATCTAAGAAGCTTCTTCAGCTCTGAATGGACTTCTGTCTGCAAGGAATATAAATCCTTCCATTCCCCACCATCCACTTAGAGCTGAAGAACCTTCTTGGTTGAGAAGCAAAACGTCTTCAAAGAAGAACAAGAAAGTCCAGTTGCCTCCTGAAAAAGCACCTCTGGGACATATGCATGGACACAATGTTCCATGCATCCCCACTTCTAGTGGCAAGGAAGTTCCAGAAGCCCAGTGCCCATCCAGATTTCATTCCCTTTAAAGCAGGCTGTTCTATACGGGTAGTCCTCAACTTATAACTGTTTGTTTAATGACCATTCAAAGTTACAATGGCATTGAAACTAATGAACTAAAATCAGGCCTTGAACCTATGACCATCATAGCATCCTCACAGTCATGTGATCAAAATTTGAGTGCATGGCAACTGACAGTTGCATTGTTCTGGGGTCATGTGATCACTATTTGTGACCTTCTCAACCAGCTTCAAACAAGCAGTCAATGGGAGAAGCTGGATTTGCTTAAGGACTGCATGATTCACTTAACAACTGCAGTAATTCACTTAAGAATCCTGGCAAAAAAATTGTAAAATTGGGTGCAATTCACTTAACAGCCATCTTGCTTAATAATGAAAATTTACCCCAATCATGGTCGTAAATCGAGGATTACCTGCATTTGTTTTAGAAATAAACTGGTTCTGTATAAGCGCAAACATGCAACTCAAACTTTTCCAGAGAACATTCAACCAATCAAAAGTAGGCACATATAATAAAGCTAAAATGCTTCTGCCGCTCAACCTTCAGCCCCGAATTATAACAACAGCCATTTCTCTTAAAAACTGAATTGTCCTTTTCCTGATTAGCCCCAGGCATACCTGGCTTCCAGCTTCACAACATTTGGGCAAAGATTCACTGAGTCCAGGAGACAAAAAATGCTCTTAAGTGAGAGCTGGTTGTTGCTTAAACTGCAGAAAACCAAATCAGATCACAAGAAAGAGAGAATATCAGAAAACAGCAATAGCAATAAATGCCACATTAATATTTACTGATGGCTTAGTGCAGGGCTGTCCAACCTTGGCAACTTTAAGACATGTGGACTTCATGGCTGGCTGGGGAATTCTGGGAGTTGAAGTCCACACATTTTAAAGCTGCCAAGGTTGTAAACCTCTGCCTTAATGGAAGACAATAAACCAACAAAGGGATCACAGTCCAGGAGTACAACATATCTAAAGATTATCAGAGATTAAGATATATTTAACACAACAGGCACAACCATAACATGATTAGTTCAAGCTAAATTGGTCATTCTATCAGCCATCCAGATCAACCAGATCAAGAAATCAGTTAAAGCCACTTTTAATAGTTTTAATTAAAGGCTAAAACTACTTTTATTGAGATTGGCCGTAATAATATTGCAAGCCTGGTTGTGGTGTAGCACAATCAGTACCTCCTACTTAAGTTCAGTGAATTAGAGAGGTGTCTATCTGAGCCACTTCTGAATGGTTTTTTTTAAATAATATCCACTTCTGAATGTTATCTGGATGTTGTGGACTTAAAATATATTTTATTCCTGGTTGTCTTGGCAAAAGAGCTTCCATATCATCATCAAAATAATCTTCCTTATTCTCTATGCAAACCCAATTATTGTGCTTTAGCACCAATACTTTATGGCTTAGCATCTTAATTTATTGAACATCATAAGAACATAATGCCACTTGGGGTGTGTGTGTGAAAGCCCTAATAAGCAGGCATATACATAGAATGAAGGCTACTGCTAAGCTTGTAAGCTGCCCTGAGTCTTCGGAGAAGGGCGGGATATAAATGGAATTAAAATAAAAAATAAATAAAAATAAGAAGCAATCAGAGCAGACTCAGCTAACCTGTCATTATTGAGTCACATAATGTTCAGCCAGATGCATTCAGCAAGCTAGGTATGGAAAGAAATACAATATATGCTACTAAAACTCTCTGTCTATAACCAGGTAAAAGAGTGCATTGAAAGGCCACAATTTTTGAACCAAGGTACCTCAAATTTATTTATTTAAAAAGATTATATAGCTGCCTACTCACTCACAGTGACTCTAGATGATTTACAAGCAATAAAAACACAGTGTAGAAAATAAAAATAATTAAAAAATAGCCCCCCATCTACACAGTGTAGAAAATAAAAAAAAAATGAAAAACAATAACCCTCCAAATAGGCTAATTCATACAACGCATCCAAAATCCTGGACCAAGGGATTGAAATTTGGCAAACTTTATAAAATATTTTATGACATAAAAATGATCATAAGGCAGTTTATGACATAACTTCACAGGTCATAAAACGTTTCCTGTGGTCAACTTCTGATGTTTGACTGTGCTATACAGTTCAGCATGGGTTACTTTCGAGGCAGATGCCCTTCTGAATATCTCCCTGCATTCTTAAAAATCCAGATATATTAGAAGCTCTGCCATTTCTGAAGGCATTGAGGAATCTGGTAAGGAAATATCTCTGAAATGAAGACTGAACAGGTCACGAGTGGTCCAGAGTCTTCTACCGCTCCCCTCTACCAGAAACCAGGTTGTCTGTGATTTTGATGATAGTTTCAACCATCAAGAAATGCAACCATCGTTAGCTAAATTATTCTAACAAATTGGTCCAGTTTCCTTCTAAAACTCTGGTGATTCCATTGGTCGGCACAGGAAACAAACTTTCCCAAAGTAATCCGGCCCATGTTTAGATTCAAATATCGATTTCAGGAACAAAGAAAATTAGCACCTTTTATTTCAAGTCAGATGAACAACTGCAATGTATGGGTTGTATGTTCCTAAGTTTGCTGTTGCTTGGAGAGGTGGAGAATCTGTCTGGTCTTGACAACCTTGTGGACTAGCCCATGCAATGTTCTAGATAATGTTTTCTGAGGTTCTTCCTAGGTCTGAGAAAGTATCACTGGCTCAAGGTCACCTAGCTGTGTCTCGTAAGCTCCTGGCTCGCAAAATTCAGTTTGAACGTACTTTAGACTGCAAAGCTGGATTTTTTAGATTGGACTTACAGGTGGTCCTTGACTGACAGTCACAATTGGAATTTCCATTGCCAAGTATGACGGTTGTTAAGTGAGCCATGCCCAATGCAATGACTTTTGCCACAGCTGTTAAGCAAATCTCTGCAGATGATGATGATGATGATGATGATGATAATAATAATAATAATAATAATAATAATAATAATAATAATAATAATAATAATAATAATATTGGAAGGGATCTTGGTGGTCATCTAGTCCAACCCCCTGCTCAGGCAGGAAACCCTATCCCATTTCAGACAAATGGCTATACAGTCTCTTCTTAAAAACTTCCAGTGTTGGAACATTCACTGCTTCTGGAGGCAGGTTGTTCCACTGGTTAATTGTTCTAACTGTCAGGAAGTTTCTCCTTAGTTCTAGGTTGCTTCTCTCTTTGGTTAGTTTCCATCCGTTGCTTCTTGTCCTTGCCTTCAGGCACTTTGGAGAAGAGCCTGACTGCCTCTTCTTTGGGGCAGCCCCTGAGATATTGGAACACCGCTATCATGTTAAGCGAGTGTGACTTCTTCCACTGACTTGCTTGTTAGAAGCCAGCTGGGAAGCTTGCAAATGGAGATCATATGACCTTGGGATGCTGCAACCCTACATGTCAGTTGCCAAGCACCTGAATTTTGTTCACATGAGTGTGGGGAAGCTGCGACAGTCACAAAGGCAAAGTCTGATCCTACATCGCTTTTTTTCCAATACTGTTGTAACTTCAAGTGGTTGCTAACAAATATTTGTAAGTCAAGGACTACCTGTATTAAGAATCAAGTCAAATGTATTTTCATATCAAATGAAAAGGGCAAATTTTCAGAAGGACTTACTTCAGAGGACCCGATATGCACATCTGGGACACCACCGACATCAGCTTTCCACATCCTTCATCACCAAGTTGGTTATCTGATAAACTAACATGTTTCTTCAGGTTAGTAATTGACTGAAACATCTCTTTGTTTACAGATGCTTGGAAAGAATGGCTACCTACTTGATGTTAGACAGGTGGGGACAGTTCTGGAGAATGTCTACCAATTCCTCTGCCGTTTGTGAATCTATCTGGCAATCTTGCAATCTGGACACCGCAAGAGGAAAGCAGCAATCATGAATATAGGTTTAGTTGATTTCATTCATCATTTTTATCCCATTGCCCTGTCTGTGTCACATGAAACCCTTGCAAACCCAAGAGCATTATTCCTTATCCTGGGTTATTGTTGCCAATGTGGAAAGACACGGACCCAAGCAGACTAAGACAACAGCTAAATCTTGGCTGAACAGGATAACAGAGTTGCAAGGCACTTTGGAGGTCTTCTAGCCCAACCCTCTACTCAAGTAGGAGAGCCTATACCATTTCAGACAAATGGTTGTCCAATCTCTTTTAAAAACCTGCAATGTTGGAGCACCCACCACATCCAGAAGTAAGCCATTCCACTGACTGTTCTCGCTGTCAGAAAATTTCTCCTTGCTTCTAGCTTGCATCTCTAAGTTTCCATCCATTACTTCTTCTCTTACCCTCAGGTACTTTGGAGAATAGGTTGTCCCCCTCTTTTCTGTAACAGTCTCTTAAATATTGGAAGACTGCTGTCATATCACCCTTAGTCCTTCTCTTCGTTAGACTAGACCAAGGGTAGGGAACCTTGGCTCTTTTATGACTCGTGGACTTCAACTCCCAGAATTCCTGAGCCAGCATGGCTGGCTCAGCATGGCTGGCTCAGGAATTCTGGGAGTTGAAGTCCACGAGTCATAAAAGAGCCAAGGTTGCCTACCCCTGGACTAGACATATACTTGTCTAGCATTGATTTACTGAATCAACCATAACTGGGTAAAATCACAGATTGGCTTAATACAATTCTACAATCTGGTGTCCGTCAAATGTTGCATAATCTTTGTCATGCCCTAGCTAGCAAGCCAACACATCTGGAAGGTGTAAAGTTAGAGGTGGCTTTGTGAGAGCTATAAAACTATTGATGCCTCTCAACATTAGTCTTAGAAAAGTCTCCTAAGACTATCATGGACAACCAAGAAAACAAACTGATGGGTCATTGGACAAATCAACCCAGAGTTGCCCCTTGAAACACATGCAACCAGACTCAAATTATACTACTTCGGATACATTATGGAAAAACCCAGGTCTCTGGAGAGATGTCAGGAAAGATGGAAGGAAAGAGAAGGAAAAAAAAGAATACAGAATAATAGAGTTGGAAGGGACCTTGGAGGTCTTCCAGTCCAACCCCCTGCATGACCAGGAGATCCTGTACCATTCCAGACAAATGGCTGTCCAATCTCTTCTTAAAAGACTCCAGTAATGGAGCACCCACAACTTCTGAAGGGAAGCCATTCCACTGGTTAATTGTTCTCACTGTTGGAAAATTTCTCCTTAGTTCTAGGTTGCTTCCATCCATTATTTCTTGCCTTGCCTTCTGGTGCTTTGAAAAATAGGTTGACCTCCTCTTTCTTTGTGGCAGCCTCTCAAATATTGAAATAATGCTGTCATCATTTGTTTGGGATGGTATAACAGGGGCTGGGGGATGGAATAAATACAAAACCTCTAATGTTCCTTCCAGCCCTATGGTTTGGGGTGACCAAGCAGCAAAGAGAACAGACTCGGTTACAGCAGCAATGGGGACACCCTTGGAAGACTTAAAGGACCCAGTTATGGACTGATCATCATGGAGAAAATCTATTGATGTGAAGACTAGAGTGGAAAACAACTTGGTGACACATAATCAATCAAAAACAAATATTCCAAAATAATTCTCTTTCACAGGAATTGCAGAAGAGGCCTATCGTTTATAGATGCTTCAGGAATAATTCAGAAATGCATTTTGAATCTTGTCCAAGTACAGACCTAGTACTTTTCTGTTGCTCTTCAAGTTTTTATAGGAATCTTGTTAAGATATGTAATTTAATAGCTGGAGGAGTAAAGGGTTGTACTATGAGTCAGAACAGTGAATTGGTTGAAGAGAGTTGGCTGCTACCTGAGGCAACCTAAGTGGTGATTGACTGCTGTGAGTGTAAATGGGGAGTTTCGCTCTTTCCCGCCTTTTTCCTCTGTGTGCTTTGTAAGAATTTACCTCAGGTTGTTCCTGCTGTATTGATTTACCTGAAGATGCTCTTGTTTGAGGCTTGAATGGAAGCCTGAAAATTGACTAGCTCTTTTAATGAGCAGCATAGTGGTGTTGGTGTTCATATATCATCTGAAGTCACTTTTCTGAATTATTTTTCAAAGGTGTACATGTTTGGGCTGTATTGTCATAAAATCCTAAGTTAAAAAACATATGTATACATCATTGTTGTAAATATGATGCCTTATAATTTTATTGTATTCTCAAATAATTTTAAGGTACAGGTTGTGTCTCCCTTTTTTTTAACTGCTTCATGTGTTAAAGTCCCTGGGTTAGTTCTTTAAAACAACCACACATGTAAAAAGACAAATTGGATAATTTTTTTTAAAAAAATGTACCATCAATAAATTCTGTTATACAGATATACTTACTGTAAAATTAAACTTCTGGGTTTGGGAGCAATTTCTTCTTCCTTAATTCCCAAATCTTTTAACCTGAAACCATACAGTAAATATGAGCTGACAGATAAATAGATAGCTGGATTCTGACGTTTATGCTGGTTTATGCAAAACTGTTGGGCGTACAAAGAAGAAGGAAGAAAGAAATTAAATATTTATATTATTTCTAGGGCTGGTTTTTTCCTTCTTTTTAACATTTATAAATAATAATATAGTAGAGATTTTGCCATTTACACTTCTTTTTATGTCATGAAAACAAATTGTTGTACCCCTGGAATCTCTTACTAATGTTATACTGAGCATTACTTGTATAACTTCTGTCCCATTAAAACTTCTTTCCATTGTCAGTCTGCCCTATGTTGCAATTTCTATCTTTTGGACTTCTTTACACAATTAACTACGGCCATTTTTTCTTTAAAACTAATTAGTTTCAAAAATTACTGTGAAGCAAAATAATAGAATAGCAGAGTTGGAAGGGACCTTGGAGGTTTTCTAGTCCAGTTACCTCGTCAAGCAGGTGACTCTACCCCAGGGGTAGGCAACCTCGGCTCTTTTATGACTCGTGGACTTCAACTCCCAGAATTCCTGAGCCAGCCATGCTGGCTCAGGAATTCTGGGAGTTGAAGTCCACGAGTCATAAAAGAGCCGAGGTTGCCTACCCCTGCTCTACCCTATTCTGGACAAATGGCTGTTCTTCAAAATCTCCAGTGTTGGAGGCAAGCCAGAAATTTCTCCTTAGTTCTAGGTTGCTTCTCTCTTCGGATAGTTTCCATCCATTGCTTCTTGTCCTGCCTTCAGGTGCTTTGGAGAATAGGACCCCCTCCTCTTTGTGTCAGCCCCTCAAGTATTGGAACGCTGCAACCACGTCACCCCTAATCCCTTAAAAAATCAGTTTCTCACCTAGGTTCCTTTGGAGAGACGTTGGCAAGGGAGATTATTAATATGCTCTTCCTGGAAATAAGCAGTGGAAAAATAATATATGAGTTTAGTTTTGCTACCCCGTCCAACAAAACAGCTTCGTAGAATAGTATTAATGAGAGTTGCCCACAAGTCCAGCAATCTGCTATTTACCTAATAGTCAAGAGATAAAGAAGATCTTGTTTTAAGACGGGGAAAAAAAAGAATTCTAGTATCATTTTTCTCTTGCAATCTTTAACAGTTGGTACCTTATTTGAAGGCTGGAAACTTTTGGACAATTTGCAGCTGCTCTGCTAAAGGCCAGCACGGTGCCCACGGACATCTTGTTGTGGCTTAAACTGTTTAAAATATAATACATTTAGTGTTACAAAACCATGGCAATTACTTGTTAAGCAGAAAAAGCCATCCATGTTCACCCATGTGCAAAGTTGCAGAGATTAAAATCACAATCCTTTGTTGACCATCCTAGTTTTTTTCTATTTTATGAATCAGACACTTTTATCTTAAATGCAAACTATGGTTTTGCATGGCATCAAGCCACAGTTTGCTGAACTATGTTTTGAGATTGTGTTCATGCATTTCATTAAGCCATGATGTGATAGTTGCTTTTGTTTTAGCTGGTGGACGAGCCCCGTCTTTTATAAACCATTGTTTATGTTTAAAAGGTCTGCTGCCTTGAGCAGGGCGTTGAAGTGGAAGACCTCCAAGGTCCCTTCTATGTTCTACGGCAGAATGAGCTACCTGTTCAGCTAACAATAATTAACCTGAAATCTAAGCAAACTGTGACTAAATGGCACATGGAATTAAAATTTGAATAAACCGTAATAGGCACAGCTCATTCTGCAAAACACTGCACCATTCCAGAGGACCAATATGGTGCAATGATTAAGGTATTGGACTAAGATCAGGGAGAGCAAATACAGTCCAATCAACATACCTCACAGGGTTGTTGTGAGGAAAAACAGGAAGAGTGACTACTGGGATATAAATGTAGTAAGTAAAATATGGGGATGTCCACTTATGTAAATATTGCTCAGGAAAAAATATTTATACTGTGTGTGTCGATCAGAAGGTCGGCAGTTTGGCGGGTCGAATCCCGAGTGCCGCATAACAGAGTGAGCGCCTGTTACTCGTCCCAGCTTCTGCCAACCTAGCAGTTCGAAAGCACGTAAAAATGCAAGTAGAAAAATAGGGACCACTATGGTGGGAAGGTAACAGCGCTCCGTGCGCCTTTGGAGTCTAGTCATGCTGACCACATGATCACGGAGACGGCCTCGGACAAGCGCTGGCTCTTTGGCTTTGAAACGGAGATGAGCACCGGCCCCTAGAGTCGGAAACGACTAGCACGCATGTGCGGGGGAACCTTTACCTTTACCTTTATATGTGTATTGATAAAGCTGATTGTCACAAGGCAATTTTAATGACTTGAAAGGTCACGATTTCTCAGAATGGTTGGTCAGACATGAGCTGCTATATTAATAGACTCAGAAGAGGATATAGACATAAAACGTGTTCTGTCAAAGACGGAATATGGCTGGCTGGGGAATTCTGGGAGTTGAAGTCCACACTGCTTAAAGTGCCAAGGTTGAGAAACATTTTGTACTATACTTACTCCATTCTCTTTAACTTTTCCATGGTGGGAAATATTTCTACCAACTTGATCATGTCCTGCTCCTTCAACCTGTTGTCCTGCAAACTGGAATATAGCAACTGATTAAAATATTAAGGTCTCTGATTCATGGTCAGGCATTCCACTGCTTTACCCTTTTCCCTAAATGAAAAGGTTTAAATTACTTTATTTCTTCCAGCTGGTGACAGATAGGAAAAACTCGAATGAGATCTTCAAATCCTGGGCTTCTAAGATTTCCACCAGATAGCCTGAAAATGAAAAGTGGCATTGTTGTAATAGAGACTAAATTCCACTTTCCCACAAAGTATACAAAAAAACTTGATTCTGTAATTTTGACGGACTGCAATACCATACTGCATATGAAGTCATGGCTTGTTTTAATCATGGTTTTTGGAATTAGCCACAGGACTTTATTGCATACATGTCACATAATATAAGTGTGTCTTTTCTCTGCTGAGAATTAGGAGAAGGAGAGAATTCCTAAGCTGAAATTGATATTGTGCCTAGTTCTCAAGACTCGGCTTCCATAGATTATAAGAAGTAATGACTAGATATTGACCTTATATTTCACACAAAGCACAGGTATACAGGTAGCCTTGACTTATGACCATTTGTTTGGCAACTATTCAGTTACAACAGCATTGAAAAAAGTGACAACTGGTCTTCCCACCTATGTCTGTCACAGCATCTCTTCATTTTGAATTTTAATCATAGAACTGAAGAGATGCTCTGACAGTCTTAAGTGGGAAAGCAAATTGTCACTTTTTTTCAGTGCCGTTGTAACTTTGAATAGTCGTTAAACAAATGGTCATAAGTCAAGGCTACCTGTATACCTGTGCTTTGTGTGAAGTAAGGTCAATATTTAGTCATTACTTCTTATAATCGATGGAAGCCGAGTCTGAGAACTAGGCACAATATCAACTTTAGCTTATGAATTCTCTCCTCCTAGTTCTCAGCAGAGAAAAGACACAGTTATACTATGTGACATATATGCAATAAAGTCCTGTGGCTAATTCCAAAAACCAAGATTAAAACAAGCCATGACTTCATATGCAGTACGGTATTACAGTATGGTATAATGCAGAGGTCTTCAAACTCGGCCCTTTTATGACTCATGGACTTCAACTCCCAGAATTTCTCAGCCAGGCATGCTGGCTGAGGAATTCTGGGAGTTGAAGTCCATGAGTCATAAAAGGGCCGAGTTTGAAGACCCCTGGTATAATGTGACCTTAGAGAGATGCTTACTTAAATGTTGTCAGGTGTTTGATCTTAGGCAAGGTTTTGGAAAGGGCTCCTGCAAACTCACTTCCATATTGCCTGTTCTTGAAGCTACAAACAAAAAAAAGCAGAAGGTGGATGTGATTAAGAAGCTACCAGTCTTATTCACAGAATCACAGAATTATAGGGCTGGAAGGGACCTTGGTGGTCTTCAAGGTGGGAATCTTACAAGATAAGTGGTCTTCAATTCTTTTGGGCTTAGGAAGACCTATTGCATGGTATCTGCCTAATGACACTTGCAAATGAAAAGATTGCCACAATCCTATTTTATGCACACACAAATATACTGTATAAAGACCCTTATCTTCTGAGTTTGATGGTTAAGTTGGCCTTCGTCTCTCACCTCAAGCTCTGTATATTTTCACAACTGCCCCAGATGTCCAAATAGTCGTGTTCCAGGGGGCACCCAACAAAATCCAAGCACACGCCATGAGGACTTCCATTGATGAGAAAGGCTAAAGTCACCATGTCAAAGGGCATCAGCCCAACGTTTCTGAACTGATATTTGAAATTTAACTCTTTTGCAGTGTGCTGTGCTAAGCAGATGTCTTGTGTCTCGTACACACAGTGGCACAACTCTACTATCCTGGGTCCTGTTAAATTAGCAACTGCGAGTTTCTGCAATATCTCCTTGATGATACTTTGCCGTTCCTGAATCCAGACCTCGTTTCGCCCAGCTAAGGAACAAAGGAATTGTCTAGACTCTTGAGATGAAAGGCCAGACAAGAAGATATGGTAGTTCTCTGCAAAGGGCAATCTTGTTTCTTTCTTCAGAATCCACTTTGATCTCAAGGAGAAGTTCTCCTTCAATATCTTGCAATCTACTGATGGGCTTGCCATCAGGAAGAGAGCTGCAAAGAATTCTTGAAAGCTAAAATGAGCAAATGTATAACCCATTTGTACAGGGTCCTTGCCCATTTTAACCTCAGATGCCAAAAGAAGACCAAAGTGACAAAAAAAATGTTTCACGTGTTCTGGGACCTCTCCAGCATCAAAAACTCTTTTCTTCTCCTCAAGGCCCCTGAAGGCCAACTCACACAGATCTGCAAGGGTTGCTTGATATTGACCCATGTCCATTTCATTCAAAGTTCTCCCACCCTGATGTTTGCAGATGAAGGTCTGGAGCATTGTGGTGTAAAACTGGGTCCTGGTTTGAGGAAGCTGGACATTCTCTGCGTCTTCAAGGAACAAATGTTTGAGGCAAGTGCAGATAATGTGACACATCACAGGAATGTAACACATGCTCAAGAGTTTGCCATTGTCGTTCAGAAGAGCGAGGGCTTGCTCTTTCTGCAAAGGCTCTTGGAAAAAATAGCTGACATATTCCTCAACTTTGTCACGGTGGAATCCCCAGACTTCTGCTAGCAGAATGGTACCCTTGTCTAATTCTGCAGGGAGTAGCTTTAGCCGGCTTGTGATCAACACTGTGCAGCCTGTCAAGAGTTCTCCGTGGCAAAGATCAGCCACAAGTTCAGAGACAGAACGAGGCATGAGAAGATCCGAGAAGGAAGTGAAAGGAGTGGGTGGGTGGTGAATGTTCTCCACAAACTCATCCAGACCATCCAAAATGACCAAGGTCTGTTGGGCATTCTCCAGGAGGAATTGAAACACTGTGTCAGGGTGATCTGGTTGGAGGAAATATTCAAACAAGAGTTCTTGGAGAGTTAGTTTTCTCTTGGTGATGAGGTTCAGCTGCTTAAACTCGAAGAAGAACATCAATTTGAACTGAGGAAGGGCTCCCTCGGCCCACTGCTGACAGATCTGATGAACAAAGCATGTTTTTCCCATTCCAGCCTTGCCCAAAAGCAGAACAACCTGGGTGATGCCCATCTGGACACTTTGGAAGAGCTCGGACAAGTTCACCATTGGGTTGCCGTGGTCCTTGAATTCGTGTGGGGACATTGGTTCCTCTTTGATCTTCTCAGTTCCCACCTTCAACTTGGATGCTTTGCTTTGATGGATGACGAGGTTGACAAACTTTTGGCTGAAAGCCAATGGCTCATCTTTTGTTTCTGCTGCCTCTGCAGAGCGGTTAATTCCAAACTTTCTAAACACCAAGCTGAGGATGTGTTGACGGTATCTTTCAGCAGCATCTGGGAAAGACATTTCAGGTATAACCTGATGGCAATATTTATACAGGTAAAAGGCAATAATTGTCCCCAAACATTAACTGCAATGCACTTTCCACAAGAATCTTGGAGGGCTGATATAAAAACAAATCCATATGAGCTGAGATTGCCCTTGTAGACAAAAGGGATATTGAAACTACAGCTCACGTCCTACTATACTGTACCTTCTATAGCGGGGGTCTTCAAACTTGGCCCTTTTATGACTTGTGGACTTCAACTCCCAGAATTCCTCAGCCAGGCATAATTCTGGGAGCTGAAGTCCACAAGTCATAAAAGGGCCAAGTTTGAACAACCCTGTTCTGTAGGTAGTCCTTGACTTACAACAGTTCCTTTAGTCACGTTTCAAAGTTACAATGGCACTAAAATCCCCTGACTTATGACCATTTGATGCACCTTACATTTAAAACTCCCTTTTTATGACCCAGAGAGAGAGAGAGAGAGAGAACGAGAGAGAGAGATGCTACATCAGTGCGCTCTCAAAAAAAACCCTTTTGTCTTCAAATCCAAAGGGTTGCACTGCTGTTTTGGGTAATCACAGTATACAGGTAGTCCTTGACTTATTCATTTAGCCATTTTTGAAGTTAGAACATTGAAACTCAAAGATGCTTTTTCAAGAGGCAACTGGGCTTTCTTGTTTTTCTTTGAAGACATTTCACTTCTCATCCAAGAAGCTTCTTCCGCTCTGACTGGATGGTGGGGAATGGAAGGTTTGAAAGAGGGGTCAAAGAGGCCATCTATGTCAAAATTGAACAGCCCTCAATCAACAGAGGGGGAGGGATACAACATTCTCTATCTCCAGTCTACAAGACAGTCCCTTCAGCAGTTCCAAGAAGGCTCCCCACCCATCTGCACCACTCAGGTGACCCTGAGGACAAAGATATGCCTCCAAGTGGCCTCAACAACTCTCTAAAAGAATGCAAATGACCAGCTGTCTGCAAGGGGTATAAATCCTTCCATTCCCCACCATCCAGTCAGAGCTGAAGAAGCTTCTTGGAAGAGAAGCAAAACGTCTTCAAAGGAAAAACAAGGAAGTCCAGTTGCCCCGTGGAAAAGCATCTTTGGGACAACTATGATCTGGATGAGTGAGGATCTCCATAAACAACATTGAAAGCGGTGATTTACAACTGGTCCCTCCATCCTGTCACAGCATCCCTTGACCACATGATCAAAATTCGGGCGCTTGGCAGCCAATATGTATTTATGACCGTTGCAGCATCCCAAGGTTATGTGATTGCCATTTGTGACTTTCCCAGCTGGCTTCCAACAAGTCAGTAGGGGAAGATGGACTTGCTTAACGACCATGTAATTCACTTAAAAACTGCAGTAATTTATTTAACAACTGAGCTGAAACAGGCCATAAAATCAGCCAGTCACTCTATTAACAACTGCCTTGCTTAGCAACAGAAATCCTGGACCCAATTGTAGCCGTAGGTCGTGGGCTACGTGTACAGTTAAAGCAACCTGAAATTAAGAGTGCTGGTAAAGCTTCTTTAAAATAATCTTGGGAATTGTAGTTTGAGTCAGTTTTTTTTAAAGGAGGGTATTTCAAATTATTCCAGAACTAAAAGGTAAAGGTAAAGGTTCCCCCGCACATGTGTGCTAGTCATTTTCGACTCTAGGGACTGGTGCTCATCTCTGTTTCAAAGCCGAAGAGCCAGCGTTTGTCTGAGGACATCTCCATGGTCACGTGGCTGGCATGACTAGATGCCAAAGGCGCACGGAACGCTGTTGCCTTCCCACCGTAGTGGTCCCTATTTTTCTACTTGCATTTTTACGTGCTTTCGAACTGCTAGGTTGGCAGAAGCTGGGACGAGTAACAGGCGCTCACTCTGTTACGCGGCACTCGGGATTCGGGATTCGACCCGCCAAACTGCCGACCTTCTGATTGACAAGCTGAGCGTCTTAACCCACTGAGCCACCGCGTCCCAGATTCCAGAACTAGAGAGTGGCAATTAATGGACTCACTGAAAGAACTTCTTTGCATTAAGAAAGGGCGCAGAGGCTCCCTAAGCCCTGGATTCCCAAACGGTTACAGATGTGGATGCTCAAAAGGAGCTTTTTTTTCTTCCTCAACTGGTCACTCACAGCTTTTGGACTTACAAAAAGAAAGAAGGAATAAGAGGGTTGGACCCTAACCTACCGAGCTGTTTCTGCTTTGATTCTTTCCCATTGTTGTTGGAGAAATTGCTGAATGGACGGCGTCTTTCAAGCTCTGCAAAATGGGAGGTGGGGAAAAGGGGGAGGGAGACAGGAACAAAAGGAAAAGAAGAAACAGGGGTGACATGATAGCAGTGTTCCTGTATTTGAGGGGCTGCCATGAAGAAGAGGAGGGGGTCATGTTATCCACCAAAGCATCTGAGGGCAGGACGAGAAACAATGGTTGGAAACAGATCAAAGAGAGAAGCAGCCTGGAATTAAGGAGAAACTTCCTGACAGTGAGGGACAATTAACCAGTGGAACAGCCTGCCTCCTGAAATCGTGGGGGCTCCCTCACTGGAGATTTTAAAGAAGAAGCTGGACAGTCACCTGTCTGAGATGGTATAGGTCCTCCTACCAGAGCAGAGGGCTGGACTAGAAGACCTTCAAGGTCCCTTACAGCTCTATTCCATTCTAATGCTCCTTCATAGGGCAATTTTGCGTATCAATACATCAGAGGCATTGACCCAGGCGAATAAAGGTCTTCTGATCAAGTGAAAAAGCTGGACGTTGTTCATGTGGTGATGGACATTATCTTGATTTTTTTTGGCCTCCCCTGGCAATGCAGGGAGTCCTCGACTTGCAACAATTCATTTAGTGACCATTCAACATTACCACAGCACTGAGAAAAGTGACTTATGACCGTTGCAGTATCCCCGTGGTCACGTGATCAAAATTTGGACACATGCCAAATGGCATACATTTTATGACGGTCGCAAATCATGGGACGGGTCATGGGATCCCCTTTTGCGACCTTCTGAGAAGCTAAGCCAATGGGGAAGCCAGATTCCCTTAACAACCGGGTTCCTAAGTTAACAACCACAAGTGATTCACTTAACAGCTGCATTACTAACTTAACAAGTGCAGTGATTCACTTAATATCTATGGCAAGAAAAGTTGTAAAAGGAGGGAAATTTCAGTTAACAAGTATCTCACTTAGCAACAGAAATTTTGTGGTCGTATGTTGAGGATTACCTGCATCAACATTAAATCTGACGTTAATGTTAGTATAAGGTTGTTTCAATTCCACAATTAATGCTAAGTATGTCATTGATAAAGAATTGCAGAATGCATCGATTTATAATACAAGAAAGGCTTTGATCGCGAAGCTTAATAGTTAACTCTAAATTAACACTGTGCTGTTATTTATAAAACTGAAAAGAGAGAGAAAAAAAGAATAATAAATGACCTTACTTCTCGAAGTTGATGGGACGCAACCTTTCTGGTGATCTTGTCCTTCAGATACACTGCCTAGAATAATCGAGAAAAAAGAGGTTAATCTTGCATCGGAGACCCCTTAGGTGTTTTCCAAAAACAAAACGTGCTCATATAGCCAGATAAAACAATACTCAAAAGGTAAGGGATCTTCTTGAAAGGATCTGTGTGTGTGTGTGTGGGGGTCCTTTGGTTACCCAAAGGATGTTTTATGATCAATTCCACCTTTTCTAATGGTCATTTTGGAGCTGTAACAGGCAACGCCATACAGCTATCGTGTATGTATGTGTATGTATATATATACAGGCCCCGTGGTGCATTGCACCATGGCGCGAGCAAGCAACAGCCCCGGCGTGATGTGCCACATGGTGTCCGGCTGCAAGTGGCCACAAAAAAACTCAAGACAGCGGCGCAACAGGTGTCAGAATGTGGGAGGCCTGGCTGCAGCGGTCCTAAAGTAAGCATATACTTTATTAGGCACATGCATAAAAATCATTTTCAGGATAGGTCTCATTTGCGGGGAAACATGGTAGTCCTTGACTTATCATTGGCCATTTAGTGACCATTTAAAGTTCTGGTCCTCCCACTTACAACCATTACAGCATCCCCACGGTCGCGTGATCCAGATTCAGGCGTTTGGCAACCAACATGGATTTACGACCGTTGCAGCAACCCAGGCTTGTGGGATTGCCACTCGTGACCTTCCCACATTGCTTCCAACGAAGTCAATGGGGAAGCCTTAACAACCATGTTACTAACTTAACCACTGCAGTGATTCACTTAACAACGGTGGCAAGAAAGGATGTGAAACAGGGTAAAATTCACTTAACAACTGTCCTGCTTAGCAAGGAAACGTTGGACGCCATTGTCGTCGTAAGTCGAGGACCACCTGCATCTATCCCCGGAGCTACAGGACTTGGCGTGACTCAACCATCCTTCACCTTCTTGAGAGACGCTCATCAGTATGATCTCAAGCTCCATGGGGAGGCTGCATTCGAAACAGACGCTCTGGATGAACTTTCTGAAGACCTCGGGATTGGCGTCCACATCTCTTAAGACCATGTCCAGGATCCGCAAACGCTTCGTCTTGAGGTCTGGCACCCTGTCGACAAAACTCAGATCGTCCTGAGACAGAAGCATCTCAGCTTTCTTCAGCACCCACTCTGAATGGTCACTTAGGAAGTCTACTAGCTGTGGCCAAACTCTTCTGAGGACGCTTTGGCGTTTTGCACCATCCATCTGGAAGACACAGAAATTGGAGAAGACTAAAGGAAGCCCCCAGATCTTCGCTTTACTGCTGACAAATGCCGCTCTGGATTAACCTTTAAGCCAGGGTTTCCCAACTTTCCAACCTGGCTTCCAACAAGCAAAGTCTGGACTTCAACGGTTGCTGGGGAATTCTGGGAGTTGAAGTCCATACGTCTTAAGCTGGCCAGGTTGGGAAAAACTGCACTAAGCAAAATAAGGCCAGCTTAAGGCACCAAGAGCAGCGGGCACAACTTGTTTAACAACCCAGCCTGTATTTATGACGGTTGCAGCGTCCCAGGGTCACATGATCACCATTTGCTACTTTACCAGCTGGCTTCCGACAAGCAAAGTCAATGAGGGAAGATAGGTTTACTCTAATGGTTGCATGATTCACTTAACAACTGCAGTGATTCACTGAACAACCATGGCAAAAAGGTTGCAAAATTGGGCACGGCTTACTTATCAGCCAACCCGCTTAGCAACTGAAAGGCTTGACCCAATCATGGTTCTAAGTTGAGGACTCCGTTGTCCCTTTTTTTTAGTGCCAGAAACTTCTAACATTCACTAAAAAAATGGTTGTAAGTCAAGGACGAACTGCATCTCATCCAGCTGGCACTTTTTACAGACCGTCCCAGCCAACTATCCCTTCTTACCACCATCATCTTGCAAA
Source organism: Vipera ursinii (assembly GCF_947247035.1). Lineage (NCBI taxonomy): Eukaryota > Metazoa > Chordata > Lepidosauria > Squamata > Viperidae > Vipera > Vipera ursinii. Next base: position 5,536,413 of record NC_139520.1, read on the forward strand.
TTCCTCTGTCTTCAGCTGTGTTGTCTGCAACTCTCCAGAAGTGTCAAGGGGTGGACTCCATGTTTTCTGTACATTTTGGGGGCCTCCCAGGCCCCCTTGGTTACTTCCAGAAGATCATCTCGCTGGAGGCCATCTCCTGCAGGATCAAATAAAGGGCATTTTAATCCCAGCATTCCAGCAATGTGGTCCTTTCAAACTGCAGTGCAAACCGCCTACCCTAGTCTGATGCCATCCAGATGTTGAGGTTAGGCACCTCTGGACTGGGGGATGTTAGGAGCTGCTTTCCCACCATCTCTGCAGAGCACCGATTTGGGGAGGCTGACTTTAAGACCGGTGGTGGCACAGTGGTTAGAATGCAGTTAGGCAAGCTAATTCTGCTGACTGCCAGCTGCCAGCACTTCAGCAGTTCGATCCTCACCGGCTCAAGGTTGACTCAGCCTTCTGTCCTTTCAAGGTCGGTAAAATGAGGACCCAAATTGTTGGGAGCGCAATATGCTGACTCTGTAAATGACTCAGAATGCTATAAAACACTATGAAGCGGTATATAAGTCTAAGTGCTATTGCTATTCCCATCCATCCCTCCATCCCTCCATCCCTCCATGATGCGCAGTGGTTAGAATGCAGCATTTCAGGCTGACTCCCTGCTCACTGCCAGCAGTTCGATCCTGACTGGCTCAAGGTTGACTCAACCTTCCATCCTTCTGAGGTTGGTAAAATGAGGACCCAGACTGTTTGGGGCAATTATGCCGACTCTGTAAACCGATTAAAGAGGGCTGTAAAAGGACTATGAAGCAGTATATAAGTCTAAGTACTACTGTATTGCTATTAAACCAGGAGGCTGATTGACAGGAAAGAGGAACTCAACACTTACAGTATGTAAGATTAAAAATCAGAGAGAAAAACAAATTAAGGCAGCAAACAGTCATTGAGGGATCGATATACCCAGATTGTGAAATGCAGAATGTGGGAAGGATGAGACCCCGAGGGCCTGTCATATTAACTTATTAGCAAGATACAGGTAGCCCTTGACTTACAACAATTCAGTTAGTGATCATTCAAAGTTACGAAGGCACTGAAAATGACTTATGACCATTTTTCACACTTATGACCATTGCACTATCTCCATGGCCATGTGATTAAAAATTCAAACTTGACAACTGACTCGTATTTATGACGGTCACAGTACCTTGGGATCATATGATTAAGTTTCGGGACCTTCTGTCATGCGAAGTCAATGGGGAAGCCAGATTCACAACTGAACAATTGTGTTACTAACTTAATGACTGCAGTGATTCACTTAATAACTGGGGCATAAAATGGGGCAAAACTCACTTAACAAATGTCTCACTCAACAACAGAAATTTTGGGCCCAATTGTGGTCATAAACCGAAGACTACCTGCATTATGGGTTTTTGCAAGTGAGGCATGAATTACCTTCAAAAAAATTACTAGCTCAGGGTTGAAATGCAGGGCTGTTGGTGCTCTCTGAGCTTGATGGATTTCTTGTAGACATTTCATTACCAGACTAGGTAACATCATCCATTTACTCCATCTTAATTACTCTGTTTGTGGTTTTGCTGAAATTAGCAGTCAGCACCACCTGCTTTGACATCTGTTAGCAAAGGGCTGAGGGCGCTTACTACAAATGCTTCATATGTAAGAGGTGGCAGGATGTGGGTTTGTGGCTGAGTAATTTTGCACCTGGGTTTGTTACTGGAACAAGTAATGTGGCGTTTAGCTTAAGTTGTGGTCAAGAACGTTTTGATGTTGGATACGCTGTGCACCATTGGAGTACCTACAGATACACTTTTTTACACTACGTCTTTATATAGTTTTCTAACTTTAAAAAAAGGATATTTTTTAATTATTATTTTTTATTACAGAAATACCTATTCCCGTTACGTGCACTTTTGGAATTGATAATGTGATGCATTGCGGGGCTATATGTTTTATTCAGAGTAAGAGATTATATTATACAGTTGCAAGAAAAAGTATGTGTACCCTTTGGGATTATGTGGTTTTTTGCATGAATTGGCCATAAAATGCGCTCTAAACGTCATGTAAGTCACAACAATAGAAAAACACAGTCTGCTTAAAATAATACTACACAAACATTAGCTGTTGTCATGTTTTAATTGAAGATAAGATGGAAACATTCACAGTGCAGGGTGGAAAAAGTATGTGAACCTTTGGACTTAATAACTGGTTGACCCTCCTTTGGCAGCAATAACCTCAACCAAACGTTTCCTGTAGTTGCAGATCAGACCTGCACAACGATCTGGAGTAATTTTGGACCACTCCTCTGCACAAAACTGTTTCAGTGTAGCAATATTCTTGGGATGTCTGGTGTGAATCGCTCTCTTAAGGTCATGCCACAGCATTTCAATCGGGTTGAGGTCAGGACTCTGACTGGGCCACTCCAGAAGGCGTATTCTGTTCTGTTGAAGCCATTGTTTTGTTGAATTACTTGTATGCTTTGGGTCATTGTCCTGTTGCATCACCCATCCTCTGCAGAGCTTCAGTTGGCGGACAGATGGTTGTACGTTTTCCTGCAAAATGTCCTGATAAACTCTGGAATTCATTTTCCCATCAATGACAACAATCCGTCCAGGCCCTGAGGCAGCAAAGCAGCCCCAAACCATGATGCTCCCTCCGCCATGTTTTACAGTGGGGATGAGGTTTTGATGTTGGTGTGCTGTGCCATTTTTTCTCCACACATAGTGTTGTGTGTTTTTCCCAAACAACTCAATTTTGGTTTCATCTGTCCCGGTTTGAAGTTTGCAAAAGAGCACCTGGATGTTCCACAGCACTACTGGCAAAATATACTGTTTCCATCTTATCTTCAATTAAAACATGACAACAGCTAATGTTTGTGTAGTATTATTTTAAGCAGACTGTTTTTCTATTGTTGTGACTTACATGACATTTAGAGCGCATTTTATGGCCAATTCATGCAATAAACCACATAATCCCAAAGGGCTCACATACTTTTTCTTGCAACTGTATATCGCTGCTGCTGTTATTTGATGATTTGGTATGCATATCTTTACACTTTTATATCTTTTTCTTTGGTTAAAGAGCCATGGTGGCGCAGTGGTTAGAATGCAGTACTGCAGGCTACTTCTGCTGACTGCCGGCTGCCAGCACTTCGGCAGTTCGATCCTCACCGGCTCAAGATTGACTCAACCTTCCATCCTTCCGAGGTCAGTAAAGTGAGGATCCAGATTGTTGGGGGCAAAATGCTGACTCGGTAAACTGTTTAGAGAAGGTGTAAAGCGCTGTGAAGCGGTATATAAGTGTAAGTCTAAGTGCAATTGCTAGTGCTAAACTAAAGCGAGAATGTGGACGTGGACCTGGGGACCCCTGACCTACCACTAAGGGAAAATTTCCTGACAGTGAGAACAATTAATCAATGGCATAGCTTGACTCCTGGGGTTGTGAGTTTTTCAAGAAGAGATTGGGCAGCCATTTGTCCAGGATGGTCTCCAATCTTTCTGGCTTTGTGGACCAGCGAGAAGGGGGAGAAAAGGGAACGGTTCCGCGCGAATGGCGGGTCAATGTACACACAAGGGTGCAGCTCCATTTGCGCGAGTGGTGGGCACACACACCGCAGCTGGCACAAATGGAGCTGCACATGCACTCACCCAACGCTTCTGAACAGGCTGCAGCCCGGTTGTTGGGGACCTCTGGTATAAGGACTCCTGCCTGGGGCAGAGGGTTAGAATAGAAGACCTCCAAGGTCCCTTCCAGTCTTTTATTATTCTGCGAGTTAATCACAGCCGCACAACATGAATTTGCATCGCACATACTCAGGGCAGATACGTAGGCTTCAAAAAGCAAAAATGTTTGGAAGACGTTAGATGACACTAACTGTATGCTGGATCTCTTTTTTTAAAAAAAAACTTGTGGCTGTAATATTTGAAAACAAAGGTCTCAAAACGAAAGCAGCGGGACTGGAATTCCCCAACCTCAAGGCCGTGAGGGCCTAGTTGGAATGCCAAGATCAAATGGAAACCTAACTCGAACTTCACTTTCTAGAAATGGGCGACTAGATGGTGCCATCAAGCTTTGTAAATTTAGGTATTTTCCACACGAGAACGGGTTTCTATTTGCTAGCACAAGAGCAATTATAAAATTTTTGAAAAAAAAGAAAGAGAGATAGAAACCAACCTGTGGATTTTGCAAGCTTTGCTCAGTTAATTCATGCACGCCAGGGAGAACTTTCGGCCCCAAAACCTCTAGGGCACCCTTGGCTCTTTTATGACTCGTGGACTTCAACTCCCAGAATCCCTGAGCCAGCCACGCTGAGGGGAAAGGGAGAGGTTTCCAAGCTGAGCCATGCTGGCTCAGGAATTCTGGGAGTTGAAGTCCACCAGTCATAAAAGAGCCAAGGTTGCCTACTCCTGCTCCATGGTGACTTTGGCCCAGTTGCTTTCTCTCCACACACTCTACCTCACAGGGTTGTTGTTGTTGTTGAATGGAAAATGCAAAGGAAGGAGTGCATGGAATACTGCGTTGCCTTCCTGAACCAAATGTGGAATATCATCAAACAAGCAAATGGATCACTGTGGAACGTGCTCTCCATCCCATTTCAAAGCTTTTTCATAGCTTCGGCAGCCGCCCCTGGGCTCTAGGGCAAGCGTTTATTTAATTACTTTCCTCAGCTATTTTACTTAAATAAACTTGCAGGGGCATTGTTAGAGGAGAAATTTAAGAATGATACAGTAATTTCTTTGGAAATCAGTTAATTATTAAAATACATTCTACAAACCCTTCTCCCCAGACCGGTTGGTTCAGTAAGTGAAGTGTGTCTGTTTGTGTATATCCCACCTTCGTTATTTTTACAAATAACCCAAGGTGACAGACATATCCAACACGTCTTCCTCCTCCTATTTTTCCCACAACAACAACCCTGTGAGGTGGGCTGGGCTGAGAAAGAAAGACGGGCCCGAAGTTACCCAGCTGGCTTTAACCCAAATGTTGTAAAAACACATTGGTTGCCAAGTGCCCAAATTTTTCGGAAGGGAAGGGAAAAAAGGAGGGAAAGAGGAAAAAAGGGAAGGGGGATAGAAAGAGAGAGAGAATAATAGAGAGAGGGAAGGAGGGAAAAGAGAAAGGAAGGGGAAGAAAAAGGAAGGAAGAAGAAGGAGGAAGGGTAAGAAAGAAAATCCTTATTACGACAAATCTATAAGAGCACATCCAGCACACACTTAACCGCAGCCCAAACTGAGCTTAACAGTTACAGACAGTCCTCGACTTGCAACAGTCCATTTAGCGATAGTTTGAAGCACTAAAAAAATGGGCCTTATGACCATTTTTCACACTTACGACCATCGCAACATCTCCATGTCCAAAAAATCCAGACGCTTGACTGTTTACCAACTTAACAACCGCAGCAAGAACAGCTGTAAAACGGGGGGGGGCAAGGGATTCACTTAACAAATGTCTCGTTTAGCAACAGAAAGTTTGGGCTCAGCTGAGGTCGTAAGTCGAGGACTACCTCCTAATACTTCCAAACAAGAGGAAGAAGGTTAGTTTCTTCATTTTCTCACTTTCTGCAGATTAAACAAGCAGGCCTATCAAACGACAGCTTAGATTCCCTCCTTACCTTTGAAAACCACCCGTGGGACTTTAGCCCCATTTCCCTCCCCGCAGTCTCCTTCCTGGTCCTCCCCCACAATTTCTACTCCGATTTTCTTGGGGTTATCAGTTAAGCTGAGCAGGCCAAGGAGGACACGAACAATTTAAAAGAAGGAGGCATGTGGCAAAAATTAAAACTATTTAACTTCCTTGGCATCTGCCACAAAAAATCACAGCAAAAAGCAAGTATTTAGGCCTACACGTATAAACATTACCCTACTTTTTCCAGCACCAGAAAGACTGGATTTTTTTTTCAGTTGCATTATTTTTTTTTCTAAGGAGGTCATGTGCTAGTAATAGTATAGAATCAACAACCACACACTTTTCAAATTTCGCCAGAGAAATTACGATAAATTATATGATCTCCAGACTCCGGTGACTGTAGCTTTGAAGGGGCTGGATTAAAGCTGACAGATAGAAATCAGGAAATAAATTAAATAACGTAATTCTAGGCTCTCAAGTCTGTCAACAAATGAAGGAAAGAAAGCAGCAGACAATTGACAAGGTCACACAATACAGGAGGGCTTGACTGACTACAGTTGTGAAAACAGTCCAAAATAGAATTTAAAAAAAACACCCTGAAATTACTCAAAAGCCAGAACAATATTTGTTGTTAAGGCTATGCTTGCCCAACGGGAGAAATAGTTCTCCTTTTGCCAGACATCTGGGTATTCTTGTAATACTTTCACTTTTTTTGCCTTCCCGCCATCTTTTTCCTTGAAAATCAATTGCTCTCAAACAATTCTGCACGGCTTGCTGACCCCATACCGCCCTCCAACCTGGATCTACAGTATTCTAGGCCCACAAGTAAATCGGCCCAAGGAGTAAAAGCAAGCAGAGAACATCCGCGGGGAGAGGTCGAAAGATCGAAATGGCATCCACGACTGCGGGATTAAAGCCTTGCATTTTTATTTTATTTCTTTATTTTTATTTTTTGCTGGCCAAGAAGGGCAGAGCTTTGATTCCACAAATTGTGGCCATTTTCACTTTCCTGCCTGCCCCACCTGACTCCCAGGTTTTGATTTGCATAGGAAAGCAGTCAAAGCAAAGAGCCTTGGTGGAGCAGTGGGCTAATGCCTCCTTAAAGTAACACCAGCTGCCTGCAATTAGTGCAGGTTCGCGTCCCACCAGGCTCAAGGTTGACTCAGCCTTCCATCCTTCCGAGGTAGGTAAAATGAGGACCCAGATTGTTGGGGGCAATTAAGCTGACTTTGTAATAATGCCGCTTGGGGTGTGTGTGTGAAATCCCTAATAATAATTATATACAAATATAATAAATAAATAAATAAATAAATAAATAAATAAATAAATAAATAAATAAATAAATAAATAAATAAATAAATAAATAAATAATAAGCAGGCATATACATAGAATGAAGGCTACTGCTAAGCTTGTAAGCTGCCCTGAGTCTTCGGAGAAGGGCAGGATATAAATGGAATTCAAATAAAAATAAAAAATAAATAAAACAAAGCAGAAGCCCTGAAAGAAAGAAATGCTGGATATTCCAAATTACACTGACCGGAGGCAGCTTCCCCACAGGTGCCCGCTAGCAATTCTCTTTGCAGGTGTGTAACCCCTTGCTTGGACGAATGCTGAAACAAGCTTTTTATTTCACACACACACACACACACACACACACACACACCCATCTCCAACCCCATCAGACAAGACAGACCAGGCTCCTCTTCCATAACTCTCTGCCGGCTAGGTTAGAGCGCAGGTAGGCGCGCGAAGCCGAGGATCCGGCAGCGCGCAGGCAAGAGCGCCCCCTGCCGGCCGCCGAATCCTCCCGCTGCAGCGCGTCCTGCCAGCCCAGAGCGCAAAAGCGCCCGCCGGGCGACCCCGGCGCGAGAAGGGGGACCCCGCGGGCGCTTCTCGCCCACCCACGCACCCCGAACTACCTTCGGCGCGGCTGCAGCCCAGCTCGGCTCTGCTCCGGCCGCCACCAGGCGCGAGACGCCAGGCGCTCTGCCCCGTCGGGAAATGCCCAGCCGCCGGAGCCCCGGTGCGAAAGCGAAAGCTCTACTTTGGCATCGGCGGCGGGTCTACAAAAGAGGCAGCGCTTTTCTGGGAAACCATGTGCTTTCCTCCGTGTCAGCCGCAGAGGGCAGGAGCACGGGGCGAGGGAGGGACGGTCGCTCAGATCAGCTCCAATCTGGAGAGGAAAGAGAGAGAGAGTGATAGAGATGACAGACAGATAATAAAGGTGAATAGAGATGACAGAGAAAGAGAGAGAGAGAGAAATGATAGATAGATGATTTATTTTTATTTTTTATTTTAATTCCATTTATATCCCGCCCTTCTCCGAAGACTCAGGGCGGCTTACAAGCTTAGCAGTAGCCTTCATTCTATGTATATGCCTGCTTATTAGGGCTTTCACACACACCCCAAGCGGCATTATTACAAAGTCAGCTTAATTGCCACCAACAATCTGGGTCCTCATTTTACCTACCTCGGAAGGTTGAAAGGCTGAGTCAACCTTGAGCCTGGTGGGATGCAAACCTGCACTAATTGCAGGCAGCTGGTAATAGTAAATATAAATGATAGTAGAGAGACATGATAGGGTGTGGGTGTGAGAGAGAGAGGGTGAAAGAGATGATTTTAAGAAGAGACTGGTCAGCCATTTGTCCGAAATGGTATAGGGTTTCCTGCCTGAGCAGTGGGTTGGACTAGATGACCTCCAAGATCCCTTCCAACATCATCATCATCATCATCATCCTCATCATCATCATCATCATCATCATTATTATTATTATTATTATTATTATTATTATTATTATTATTAAAAACTTTTATTCATTAAACATGAACCTCAGTCAACTGAACACTCAAACTGACTGGCACTAATGGTTGACACGGGTTGCTGCCAGCATCCTAGGTATCAACCAGGTATCTCCTTAAAATGTAAGATGTTCCAAGTAGCGCAGTTTTTTGTAACTTTGCTGGAGTTTTTAAATTAAAAAGGTAAGGGTTCCCCCGCACATGCGTGCTAGTCGTTTCCAACTCTAGGGGCCGGTGCTCATCTCTGTTTCAAAGCCAAAGAGCCAGCACTTGTCCGAGGACGTCTCCGTGGTCACGTGGCCGGCATGACTAGACGCCAAAGGCGCACGGAACGCTGTTACCTTCCCACTGGAGTGGTCCCTCTTTTTCTACTTGCATTTTTACGTGCTTTTGATCTGCTAGGTTGGCAGAAGCTGCGACGAGTAACAGGCGCTCACTCTGCTACGCCACACTCGGGATTTGACCCGCCAAACTGCCGATCTTCTGATTGACAAGCTCAGCGTCCTAACCCACTGAGCCACCATGTCCCGTTTTTAAATTATATTATTATTATTATTATTATTATTATTATTATTATTATTATTATATAAAACTTTTATTCATAAAACAGGAAACTCAGTCAACTGAACACTCAAATTGACTAGCACTAATGGTTGACACGGGTTGCTGCCAGCGTCCTAGGTATCAACCAGGTATCTCCTTAAAATGTAAGATGTTCCGAGTAGCGCAGTTTTTTGTAGCTTTGCTGGAGTTATTGCAGGAAGCTGCAGTTTCTTGATGTATTTTGCAAAGTTTTTGGACATAGTTCACAGTGCCCCGATGACAATGGGTATCACTGTTACACGTTTCATCCATAATCGCGCACTTTCGATGGCCAGGTTGCGGTATTTTGTAATTTTTTCCAGTTCATCATCATCATCATCATCATCATTATTGATCATAGATTAGATAGATAGATAGATAGATAGATAGATAGATAGATAGATAGATAGATGATAGGTATGATAGACAGAGAGAGAGAAGATGAGACACAGTTAGATGAGACCATCAGCCTTATCTAGCACCATACTTCTGCTCTCAGGGCTGGACCCCCTATGCCTGTCTCATAGTAAGGGTCTCCAAACAGGGCAACTGTAAGACTCCCAGAATTCCACAGCCAGTCACAACTCTGGGGAATTCTGAATGATGCTGAGTGGGGAATTCTGGGAGTTGAAGTCCACAAGTCTTCAAAGTCGCCAAGCTTAGAGACCCATTTCTCATAGGATTGGAAGTGGCCTTGGAGACCATCAAGTCCTAAAACTAAATAAAGAGAATCTAACTGCTAAAGATTTACTTCTTTAATTTACTTTATTTAACATTTATGTAATTCACATTTATTAAATTAAATGTGAAAGATTATTTATAAAAAATAAAGGCAGAGTAAAAAAAAAGAACCATGTGTTAAAAAAAAGGAGCCAATGAGGCACATCTGTGGACTTCTGAAGGAGATATAACGAACTGAAGACAGGTTTAAGAACAATACTGTTTTTTCTCTTACGACTTCCAGCATCTCCATTTTTTTCCCCATGTGTGATTTTTTTCCTATTGAGTTATATTTCTAGCTATCTGTTCATTAGCATTTTGCCATAGGCCGTATGGCATAGGGGAATTAAAGCATCAACCACGTTAACTTGTAAGGGTAAAATAATATATGGTAGACTTAAAATGGCAATTTCTCTCTCACCTCTTGTGCAACTCACAGCTGAATCACCCCATCCAGATTTATTAGAGCAGGGGTGTCAAACTCAATTTCATCGAGGGCCGCATCAGCATTGCGGTTGCCCTCAAGGAGCCGGGTGGGTGTGGCCAGGGTGGGTGTGGCCTACTGGGTGGGCGTGGCTAGAGTGCGTATGGCCTACTGGGTGGGCGTGGCCAGCTCTACATCATTCGCATCAAGGGTGCCCATGGGGGGGCCTGAGCAGGAGTGGGACAGATCTGAGGGTCTCTGGCAGGAGGAGGGTCTCTGGGCCAGGGCCAAGGCAGTGGGGGCCATTCCCTCACTGTTTCCAGGATGGCTTCGCGGGCCACATGAAACCACTTCGCGGGCCGGATCCGGCCCTGGGCCTTGTGTTTGACATGTCTGTATTAGAGAATACGCCTAGGTATGTATGAAAGGTAATTTCTGGCTTTGTTTTGACATGTCACCTGTCAGCAAGGAAAACAACTCCTCAGCAAGAACTTCATAACCGCACATTTTGGCTGGTTGTGTATCCACTCCCCTGCAAATTAGAAATTTATATATTTATTTCACAGTCTTAGGTAGCCACCCACCTTACACCGAGCTCTGTGGATTGTGTGGAGCAAAGAAAGACATGGGAGGATAGCCATGCACACAATCTTACAGAATTACAGGATAGGGCTGGAAGGGAACTTGGAGGTCTTCTAGCCCAACCCTCTGCTCAAGACAAGAGACCTTATACCACCATGGTCCAATGGTTGTCCAGTCCATTTTTGAAAAAGCTCCAGTGATGGAACACCCACAATTTCTGGAGGTAAGCCATTCCATTGATTAATTGTTCTCACTGTCGGGAAATTTCTCCTTAATTCTAGGTTGGTTTTCTCTTTGATAAGTTTCCATTTCTTGCTTCTTCTCTTGCCCTCAGGCACTTTGGAGATTAGATTGACTCCCTCTTCCCTTTGCCAGCTCCTCAAATATTGGATGACTGCTACCACATCACCCATAGTCCTTTTGTTCTGTTAGACTAGACCAGGGGTAGGCAACCTTGACCCTTTTATGACTCGTGGACTTCAACTCCCAGAATTCCTGAGCCAGCCATGCTGAGGGGAAAGGGAGAGATTTCCAAACTGAGCCATGCTGGCTCAGGAATTCTGGGAGTTGAAGTCCACAAATCATAGAGATGCCAAGGTTGGTCTAGACCAGGGGTAGGCAACCTTGGCCCTTTTATGACTCGTAGACTCCCAGAATTCCTGAGACAGCATAGGGAACTATGGCCCCTTCATGACTTGTGGACTTCAACTCCCAGAATTCCTGAGCCAGCCATGCTGAGGGGAAAGGGAGAGGTTTCCAAGCTGAGCCATGCTGGCTCAGGAATTCTGGGAGTTGAAGTCCACAAGTCATAAAAGAGCCAAGGTTACCTACCCCTGGACTAGACATAATCAGCATCTTGAAACCCGTATAAAATGATTGAGCGGAACCACAGAAATGGTGGTTCAGACAGCCTAATCAGAGGCAAGCTGGAAGATACTTGGAAGAAATCCAGATGTGGAGGCACAGGGCCTGCCACAACTCTCCAGTTACCGTAGTGGGATTCCAACATCTCCCCTTGACTAAAAATGACAAATCAAGAGAAACTTGCCAGCAGCCCCGTTTGAAATCACTTGCAGAGCTCATGTCATGAGAATGACAGAAAGAAGAGGGTGCTTTGTCTAAATTGAAACATTTCCCACTGGCACCATTTCGGAGTTGCACAAATGCGAAATTGGGCAAGAAGCCACCTCTTGTGTCCTTCCTTTCTTGGTCTCTGTTGAAAGCTGGAGAGATGTTGATTTCGACAAGAGGGAGGCGGTGCTAATGGGGTGTGAGAGGAAGAAGAATGGTGCTACGGAAGAGTGAAACCTGGGAAGGAGGAACAGCTGGGGTGGAGGCTGCCTAGTGGTTAGAGGTGTGTCTGTGTATGTAAGGAGCTGCCCACATCACTCAGCAACTCCTAACTCACTGGCCACCTCTGCAAAAGGCCACCTGACCTGGTCTCCAAGATAAAGGATGGCGAAGCTTTATAAGACCTTACAAGGGTTGAAGCTGGGTTGGTTGAATTGGGGGGAAAAGCTATTTTTATTCCAAAGCAAGCAGAGAAGGCATCAAACTGGTTAAATCTTGGATTGGGGACAAACACAGGCACCATGTAGCAATAGCACTTAGGCTAATATACCGCTTCACAGTGCTTTCCAGCCCTCTCTTAAGTGGTTTACAGAGTCAGCCTATGGCCTCCAATAACCTGGGTCCTCATTTGACTGACCTTGAAAGGATGGAAGGCTGAGTGAATCTTGAGCCGGTCAGGATCGAACTCCTGGCAGTGGGCAGAGTCAGCCTGCAATGCTGCATTCTGACCACTGCGCCACCACGGCTCATAATGATGCATAAACCAGGATGCGTCTGCCAGCATCTTTTCCAGCTGACAAATTTTATTAAACAGCATAAGTTCTCTTGAGCTGCAACTCACTTCATCACATCCATGAGCTGAGTTACAGCAATGTTTTTCAGCATTTTTAAGATGTGTGGATTTCAACTCCCAGAACCCCCCCGATTAAAAATATGAATTGAGTGTGTGTTGGTCTATGTGCACCAGTACAGATGACTCCTCAAGTTATGACCATAACTGAGCTCAGGATTTCTGTCGCTAAGCAAGACAGTTGTTAAGTGAATTTTTATTCCATTTTAAGACTTTTCTTGCCACAGTTAAGTGAAACACTGCAGTTGTTAAGTTAGTAACATGGTTGTTAAGTGAATCTGGCTTCCCCATTGACTGCTCATCAATAGGTTGCAAAAGGGGATGACGTGACTCCGGGACACAACAACCGTCGTAAATACGAGTCAGTTGCCAAGTGGCTGAATTTCTATCAGGTTACCAGGGGGACGCTGCAATGGTCGTAAAGTGTGAAAAATGGTCACCTGTTTTCAAAGTGCCGTTGTAACTTTGAGTGGTCCCTAAATGAATTGATGTAAGTCAAGAACTACTTGTATTTCAAGCGGGGACTACCCACTGCTCCAATTTCTCTGATTAAGTCTCTAAACTATATTGCTGAGGAATTATGCAAAAGCAGAGAGGAATTATCTGCCCCCTATTTATTTCTGGGGCAACAGCAGTAAGATCTCCCAATCTCTTCTCCTTCCTGGTTGCTTTCTCCCTCCTACTTGGTTGTATTCCAAGCAGAGCTGCACCCTGAGAAAATGGTATTTTCTCAGAGCATTTATACCTCATTTGTCTTATTTCTTCAGAGGAAACCATATTTCTGATGGAGGAGGGAGAGGAGGTTCTCAGGGCCACATGCAAGAATATCAAGTACTCAGGCCATTAAATAATCAAGTAACACGACTATTAAAATTAACATTATTTAACCTGACCACTGAATTAATGCAGAAGGTCATCCACGAACTCACTGGGAGTTAAGACTTGACTTGCAGAAAAATTGTCATTGTGGTGATACTTTTTTTTTAAAAAAAAGCATAACCAACTCCAAAATTTCAGCTGTGGGTATTCAATTTTTAGTTACAGACAAGAATGGAATCTTGACATGTTGAAGCGCCAAGATTGCAAATCAGCCTTCTCAAGAAGCTTCTCTACTGATGTATTGGCATGACAATCTCTAAATTCCCGGTTTCCGAGGACAGTGACACCAAATTTGGAAAAACTGGGCTTCTGTGATGTACGGTGAAGGCCTCGGTCGTGGTGCGAAAGGAAGCCAAACCCACTGAAGTTTATGCCTCTCCATTGCTCTTGTCTTCCTCACAAGATCCTTCCAAATTTTTCTTCAGAAAATCTGATCCAATCATGGGGCAACGCTAGAGTTGATCTGAATAAAGACATACTCCTACAGAGGAGAAAGGAAAAATTTGAAGATCACTTCAGTGGAGCAGAAGCTTGTGATGAAATCTCTGGAGCTGAATGGTGTTCTTGCAGATGTTGCATTACCCAGCCAGCTAACAACATCAGTGCTAGCGCAGCGCCATATAGCACTGACGATGTAACCTAGTTGGGTAATGAAACAAATCCTTGAAGAACACAAGCCAAGAACACCACAGTTCAATCCCAAGCTACGTATATTCTTTTCGATTAATCTCTGGAGCGTTTTCCGACAGGCAAAGCAATCAGTGAGAATTGAACATAAACAGCTTTAAAAAAACCATTCACCAGTTTGAAGAGCAGAGAAGCTGGGCAGACGTTGGCTTTCACAGGAGACATCCAATGAAATCACACACACCCTCTCCATTTTCTTGCACATATTTAATTATGGTCAAGGTGTCAATGGAGGGCAATATACGTTGTGATCCAAATTATACTCCTTACATAATGCGTGTGTGACATTGCACAAAATGGTAGAGCTTGCGTCGTGACATCACAAAGTGTGTGTCATGATTTTGATGTCATCATGGTTAGGAATGGACGTCTGTAAGTATTCGATAAGGGGGTTGGAAGGGACTTTGAAGGTCCTCTGGTCCAACGCCCTGCTCAAACAGGTGACCCTGTACCATTTTGGACAAATGGCTGTCCAGTCTCTTAAAAAAAAACAAAACCCTCTAGTGATGGAGCGCCCACAACTTCTGAAGGCAAGCTGTTCCACCAATTAATTGAGCTCACTGTCAGGAAACTTCTCCTCCGTTCTAGGGTTGCTTCTCTCCTTGATTAGTTTCCCTCCATTATTTCTTGTCTTGCCTTCTGGTGCTTTGAAAAATAGGTTGACCTCCTCTTTCTTTGTGGCAGCCTCTCAAATATTGAAATAATGCTGTCATCATTTGTTTGGGATGGTAGAACAGGGGCTGGGGGATGGAGTAGAAAACCTCTAATGTCCCTTCCAGCCCTATGGTTTGGGGTGACCAAGCAGCAGACTCGGTTACAGCAGCAATGGGGACACCCTTGGAAGACTTAAAGGACCCAGTTATGGACTGATCATCATGGAGAAAATCTATTGATGTGAAGACTAGAGTGGAAAACAACTTGGTGACACATAATCAATCAAAAACAAATATTCCAATATTTCACGGGAATTGCAGAAGAGGCCTAAAGTTTATAGATCACTGTCAGGAAATTTCTCCTTAGTTCTAGTTTGCTTCTCTCCTTAATTAGTTTCCATTCATTGCTTCTTGTCTGTCTTCAGGTGCTTTGGAGAATAGGCTTTAGTCTCCAGCCCCCTAATCATTTTTGTTGCTCTTCTCTGCTCTCTTTCCAGAGTCTCAACATCGTTTTTTATAATATGGTAATCAAAACTGGCTACTGAGTGTGGTCTTACTAAGGCTTTCTAAAGTAGTACTAGTGGAAGAAAGAGAGACGGAAGTAGATTCTTTCCTATTTTAAAACATTTTCAAATTCATGTACGAATTGTGGTTTTTCAGAAGCAGAAGCTGAACCACAGACGGGAACAAATGAATACTGTGTCCTGGGAGGAGAAAAGGCAAAATATATTGTTTTAATGGCTGGATCTGCCACCTTGTGGCTGGTCAATGAAGTATTTGGTATTCAGATCCGTAAATAGATGTAAAAATATTTTTAACAGCTGCAAACCCAAAATAGATGCAGTATGGTCAAGCTGACTGAATGTTTTTGGAACAGCTGCTTCATCATCATTCTGCAAAGGGAAAAAAGAGAAAAAGAGGAAGAAGGAAAGCAAAATGTTAGTGATGATTTAGGACAGACCAGTTGTCAAAGCGCTAGTTAGGTATTCTAAATTTAAATCTTAAGTCTTGGTTTAGCAAAGAACACCTTGATGCTGAGACTAGCTTAGCCTAGCTCAGGGGTAGGCAACCTCAGCTCTTTTATGACTCATGGACTTCAACTCCCAGAATTCCTGAGCCAGCTGGCTCAGGAATTCTGGGAGTTGAAGTCCATGAGTCATAAAAGAGCCGAGGTTGCCTAACCCTGGCCTAGCTCAAGGATAATAGCATTTATAGAGATAAAAATTGCTTTTCAAAGGTGCAGGTGATGCCACGTACCTCATGCTAGGACCTCATCACACAAATGGATGTCCTACCTGATGATGGTGTACTTTGCACCTGATATGTTTTTGCTAAAAATGCAAAAAGAGGCTCTAGAGGTGGGGTCTCCAAACTTGGTCACTTTAAGACTTCTGGACTTCAACTCCCAGAATTCCCCAGCCAGCATGGACCATCTGCTGTTTATACTAAAGAGAGAAAAATGTGCTGGAGCAATTTTGTCTCTCTTTATCAATTGGCATTATATTTCAATGTCATGGCTGGCTGGCTAATTCTGGGAACTGAAGTCCACAAGTTTTAAAGTGGCCATGTTTGGAGAGCCCTACTCTAGCTTAGAAACTTGTCCAAGCAGGCAAGAGAAATAATTCTGCTGCATTCTCACATTTTATACAGTAAGGTAAGGTAAAGGTTCCCCCGCACATGCGCGCTAGTCCTTTCCAACTCTAGGGACCGGTGCTCATCTCCGTTTCAAAGCCAAAGAGCCAGTGCTTGTCCGAGGACGTCTCCGTGGTCATGTGGCCGGTGTGACTAGACGCCAAAGGCGCACGGAACGCTGTTACCTTCCCACCGTAGTGGTCCCTATTTTTCTACTTGCATTTTTATGTGCTTTCGAACTGCTAGGTTGGCAGAAGCTGGGATGAGGCGCTCACTCTGCTACGCGGCACTCGGGAT
This sequence comes from Vipera ursinii, assembly GCF_947247035.1. Classification (NCBI taxonomy): domain Eukaryota; kingdom Metazoa; phylum Chordata; class Lepidosauria; order Squamata; family Viperidae; genus Vipera; species Vipera ursinii. The sequence continues at coordinate 5,553,212 of NC_139520.1, forward strand.
TCGACCCGCCAAACTGCTGACCTTCTGATCGACAAGCTCAGCGTCCTAACCCACGGAGCCACCGCGTTCCCTTTTTTATACAGTAGTTCACTTTAAAAAAAAACAACTTGGATCAAACAATGCTGGGGATTTGAGTTGAGCTTTTTATGTCTTATTTATCTATGATCCCATCTGCCTTTGAGTGAAGTCCAGATTATTATTTCATTGCATTCCTTATCTCCATACAATACAAGATTGGCTGTTGGAAAATGGTAAGATTTGGTCTCTCTTTGGATTTCCAAGAGGCAACTTCTGATTGTTGGGCCTCAGAATAGTTATTTTTATTTACTCATATTGATCACCCTCTCTAAATCCCCAGGCATTAGAGACAAGCAATCTACACTAGCTTCCAACCATTGGCCACAGGAAGACATGTGGGGTCTTTCAGCTCCTGGTGCTCCATCACTGGTAATTTTTAAGAAAAAAATTGGATAACCAGTTGTCCGGAATGGTGTAGGGCAGGGGTCTGCAACCTTGACAAACTTTAAGACTGGTGGGCTTCAGCTCCCAGAATCCCTCAGCCAGCTGTTGGCTGAGGAATTCTGGGAGCTGAAGTCCACCAGTCTTAAAGTTGTCAAGGTTGCAGACCCCTGGGTGTAGGGTCTCCTCCTTGAGCAGGGGGCTGGACTTGAAGACCTCCAAGTTCCCTTCCAACTATTCTGGTTATTCTGGTTCACAATAATTCCTGAAATCAATTAGTTTTAAAGAAAAATTGGTCGGACCCCATTAATTATGTTGTAAAGATTTTGGGCACAGGAAGTTGGCTGATTTATTTCAGGACAATATTGATCACAATCACAATATTGATCACAATCTATTGTTCAGTAAGCAAGCTGGGCTTAATGCAAGCTAGTCAACACTTTGTCTGGGTATTGTTATTCCAACTGGCCTCAGGCATTATATTATTGATGGCAACTTGGTGTTTGACCCAATTCCTTATAGAGGCTTGGGTGAAACTGGCAACCTCTCCAACCAGCTTAGATGTGGCACTCCAGGGTGTCTCTTTCACCCAACCTCTAGTCAAAACGGGTTAACCCAGATTGTTGTGCTCTTCTTAACGTACGTGGCCGTTCTTGTGTTCTCCAAGCAGACTCAAGATTTAACTACGTGGAATTTGGAAGCCACGCTCACGAAACGTTCTCCACCCAAGGTTCAGCTCTTTATGGGTTAATTTCAAATCTACAGCATCATTGAGGACTTCCTGCCTTTTGGGCTCCACACTACATACTTCCTATGCTTGGTTTCAGCCAACGTGTCTTGTTTACAAAGCGTCTTTTTTGGCATGAATTTGCCACTTCCATGCCAGCTTCAATCATTACCACACCCTCCCAAGCTGGAAAGTTACTGTTTCAGTCCTTCTATATGCCACTAGAGGGCAGTGCGGTGCTTGGCAGTGAAAAGATGCTGGGTTTGTCCGCTAGAAAGCAGCAGCCCAGGTTTGAGACAGCGCCACAGGATGGGGTGAGTTCCTGTTACTTGCTTCAGCTCCTGCCAACCTAGCAGTTCAAAAGCAGGCAAATGTGAGTAGATAAATAGGTGCCACTTCGGTGGGAAGGTAACAATGCTGTGATGTCATGCTTGCCACGAAACTGACTCCGGACAGCGCTGGCTCAATGTCCTTGAAACGGAGATGAGCCTCTCTCCCTACAGTTGGCATCCGCAGGTACTTCTTTACACTCATATTCTCCTTCAGTGGCACTCATATTTGTTACGATGCAACAGACTTCTGGTTTCTACTTATGTTGCAGAAACTCTTTGTCAGGATTTACCTCAGACCAAAGATGATGTAAAGTGGAAAGTTAAATGGCAGCTACAAAATCTACAATTTCAATCTTCTGCTTGGAAGGAACAAAGAAAAACTTAATACCGACACCTAAGTTTCATTTTGTTAGCAGTAAACTTGCAATTATGATCTTGGCTCTGCATTTTTAAGCCTAACATAATCACCACAGGTAGTCCTCGACTCAGAACCAATCGTTTGGCAACCATTCAAAGTTACAACAGACGTTTAAGACTGTTGTTCTATGGGGGGGGGAAATGATTTTTGCAGACAATTGACTGCAAAAATGGCTACAAAATTGGGCAGCTATGTGGTGACTTGCTTAATGACAGGCCTGACTTACACCTTAATTCCAGGCTCAATTACGGTCATACGTCAAGAATTACCTGCATACAGATCGTAGATTTGTAAATTGGAAGTTGAAAAAGGATGCCAGTAAATTGGCAAAGACAAAACCCATTAAAGATCTGGATCCTACAATTATTTATGCAACTCCGGTATTTTATTTCTCAGAGCAGAAGACCCCTAGGTTTAAAAGACAATAGGTAAAGGTAAAGGTTCCCCCGCACATGCGTGCTAGTCGTTTCCGACTCTAGGGGCCGGTGCTCATCTCCGTTTGAAAGCCGAAGAGCCAGCGCTTGTCCAAGGACGTCTCCGTGGTCATGTGGCCGGCATGACTAGACGCCAAAGGCGCACGGAACTCTGTTACCTCCACCGGAGGGGTCCCTATTTTTCTACTTGCATTTTTACGTGCTTTCGAACTGCTAGGTTGGCAGAAGCTGGGATGAGCAACAGGCGCTCACTCTGTTACGCGGCACTCGGGATTCGACCCGCCAAACTGCCGACCTTCTGATCGACAAGCTCAGCGTCCTAACCCACTGAGCCACTGCGTCCCTTTTTAATTTTGAGAATATCAAAATGATTCCTGGGGGGGGGGTCTTTTCAATTCACAAAATTGGTGGCTACTGTGTGTATTTCCCCCCCCCCCCCGCACTTTTATCTTTGTTCCAAATACCAGTCTGGACAATTTCATTTTCTAAGACCTGTCTGCGAAGTTATGTAAGATTAGAGCAGCTGCTAACATGCCAGTTTTTTGTTTGAAGCTGAGTCTCATCAATGCAATAACTCCCCAACACTTGCAAACAATCTCAGTTTAATAAAATTAAGCTGCAATATATTAAACTTTTGTTTAATAATGTACAAGAAAACAAGTCCAGCCATCGTGCGACTGTCCTTGTGAAATTTTGAGTAGATAGAAACAGAAAACATCCAGGTTACAATCCACAAGAGAGAAAACACACCATTTCAGCATCGTCCTGAAATCCAAACACAGAAATGGGAAAAGGTTTTTATATGCAAAATAATCCCTGAGTGGAAAAGAATGACTTTGGAAAAATCATGCATTCAATCAGGCTTAAGTGGGGTGGGGTGGGGGTTAGTAATGAGCATTGTAAGAAGCCCACACAATCTTTTGATTATAAGATGCTAGAAATATCACAGCCTGGGCTCAAACTTCTGTGTGTAAAATGAACAGCTGCAGTAATTTTGGGTGATCCTATTACCCCTTCTGACCCACTCGGACTGTCCCAACTTGGGGGCAAAGGTTACTGACAAAATATCCGTTCTTTTCCAAGTGTAGGAGCCTCCAGTTCATGCTCCACCCAATTTCAGATTCAGACCAATTGTTATGCCCAAAATTGGACACATTTTTTTTTAAAATTTGTATCCCAGAAAGCACTATTAATTCAGAATTATGTATGGCTAACGTGCAGGGGATCCGCCTGAGAATCTGCATGGAGGGAAGGAAGGATTGTCCACAAGTCTTCTTTTGCACAAATCCCATTCTTTCTTTTTTTTTTTAAGTTTGAAATGTTAAGGACAAAAAGAACTTATAGATTAAACAGACTGCTGGCAAAATAGAAAGCTGCTTGAAGTCATATTTGCAATTTGATCTATCGGAAGACAATGCCTCCAGACCTTGTCTTGACTTACTAAATTGGCAAAATTGGAAACCCGCTCGTGTTTGAAACTTAGGAAAATACTTTGGGCTACACTGTGTAAGCAGGGGTGGGCAATTATGGCCCCTTTATGACCTGCGGACTTTCAATTCCCAGAATTCCCAAGCCAGCCGCTTGGGAATTCTAGGAGTTGCAAGTCCGCAAGTCGTAAAGGGGCCATATAGTTCCCCGCCCCTGTTGTGCAGTATTAATAGGCTTGACTGTTACCTTCTTGTGGAAAGCTATTTACACCTTATCTTTTACACGTGTTGTCAGGAACTAAGCACAGCTTTTTCTTCATTTTTGGCATTCACTTCCCCTACTATGCTGGTTGCACAAGTTTGCACACACTCCGTGTACATGAGGCGTGAGATCCACTCCCAAATGGAATCCAACGATCCTGGCAGAAGGAATCTGCCACTCTTGCACTTGGCCCCCCAAGACAGCCGAGGCACACACAAAACGTCACACCGCCCTCAAGCCACAGCTTTGGGGATCTTATTGTTTGCGTACGTGAAGCTCCGAGCTAGCATCTCATTGCACCTTCAACCACATCTGCCTTTAGTTTCAAAGTCAACATTCGCCCTCTTTCATCCAGTCATCCTTGGCCACATTTGGGCATTCCAGCTCATGTCCGGACCAGCCTTGGTAGTCAAGAAAGAGGAGGTTTATGTGCCCAGTTAGTTTGCCACAGCCGGAGGCCCTTCTGGCAGAAGGGAGGCAAAGAAAGTCTTGAAGAAAAGCCAAGCTGTGCTCATGAAGGAAACGGCTGGGGCCGGCTGGATCTCTCCTGCGGCCTCCGAATTCTCAGTTTCATTTTGTTCTCTCGGGTTTTCCTCCTGCTGAGATAAAAGGGGGGGGGGGTTAATTACATGGAGATACTTCCTCCTAGGAGTCTCCAACTGTTAGCATGGTTTAACTAGGCCAGTGGTGGCAAACCTATGGCACGGGTGCCAGAGGCGGCACTCGGAGCCCTCCCCGTAGGCACCCACGCCAAGCCTCGGAGGTGGCGACTGTCCCTCTTCAACCAGCTGCCCCCCACAGGTGTCCCTCCCCATGAGCGACACTGAGGTGACCACACCCACCTTGACCACACCCAATCTTCCATGACCACCACAGCCACCCCCACCCAGTGGGCCACGCCCGCCTGGCACCCAACGATACGTTAAGTGGGTTTTGGGTTGCAGTTTGGGCACTCGGTCTCTAAAAGGTTGGCCATCACTGAACTAGGCCAAAGTTCAACATTTTTTCCCCTTTGGGTTGACTTTAGGCAAAATCCCTGCAAGTGTCCTATGTTTACATCATCGTAAATTTCCTGAATGTAGGTTGTGCCTTTTAACAGGGGTCCCCAAGCTGTGAGCCCTGGACCACTACCGGGCCGCATGAGTGGCTGGCTGGTGTGTGCATGCATGCAGCCCCACTTGCCCAAGCGTTACCAGCGTTCGTGGCTTCACACATGCAAGCAACAGGTGTTTGTGAGTGCACACCCGTGCACCCATGTGTTCACCCCCTCCCCCGTCTCCCTGAAAGGTTGGAGAACTCTGCCTTACAACCACAGCTAAGCCCAAAATTTGTTAAGTGAGTTTTGCCCCAGTTTTATGATTTTTCTTGCCAGAGTTGTTAAATGAATCACTGCAGTTTTTAACTTAGTGAAAGGGTTAAGTGAATTGACTTTGCTTGTCAGAGAGCGGCAAAAATTGATCATACGACCTAGGGACCGTCACAAATATGACCCAGTTGTCAAGCAACTGAATTTTGATCACCTGACCATGGGGACGCTTGCAAGTGTGCAAAATGGCCACGTCACTTTTTTTCAGGGCCGATATTAACTTCAAACGGTCACTAAACAAATGGATATAAGTTGAGGGCTACCTGTAATCTTTTCAAGGCTACTTCAGCCCCAAATATCCTGGGTATTGAGATTATTCATATACTGTATTATTAAATACTGCAACATTTACATTGGCAGGATCCAGAGGATGAGCAAGATCTGTTTTCTGGCACTTTTTTCTCCCTACTGCAAACACAAGGCTAAAAAAAGTGCTGCTGGCTCTCCTCCAACTGTGTGGTTTAAATAATGAACTTTCACTATGACCTATAAAAGGTGATGCCACCCAATCAGTTTGGATTAGTGGTTAAGGTGCTAAACCAGAAAACCTGAGTTCTAATCCTTCCTTTAGGCATGAAAGCCAGCTGTTGTGATTCCTCGCCAGCCCGTGGATCCAGCAGCTGAGTCTGAGGAATCAGATGAGGAGGAGGAAGGGTCTGGAGTGGCATTAAAGTCAGAGGAAGGCTCTGAGGAGCTCCAAGAGTTGCATTCGGACGAGGAGCCCGGCCCCTCTACTCGCGCTCAGGCTGAGACACAGCTGTGCTGGGAGCCTGAGCTGGGCTGTGATGAAGGACAGTTGGGAAATATTCAAGATGCATGAAAACGCCGACAAGAGAAGCGAGTAGGACAGAGGAACGCAATGGGGCGGCTCCAAAGGCAAAGGAAAAGGCATTAGGAAGCCACGCCTGGGCTGAATTATAAAAGGGGAGGTGTGGGAGTTCCTGGTTGCTGAAGGCCACCATTCATGTTGAGGATCCAGTTTCTGTGAACTGTTTGCCTTGGACATTGACTCAGGTCTGTGAGAATAAAAGGGGTTGGTTTTTTTCTCGCGGTTTCTCCTTGTGAACATAACAAGGACTCACGTAGGCTGGGACAGAACATCAACTGGGTGACCTTGGGCCAGCCGTTCTCTCTCAGCTCACAGGTTTGTTATGAGGAAAAGAGAAGGTGTATTCAATATGTCTGCTACCTCCAGTCACTTATAAAGTAAATAAGGTGGGATAAAAGTCTAATATATAAAAGAAACCCATTTGCTAAATAAAATGTCTAAAAGATTTCCAATGCAATTGCAGCATCACCACTAGCCAATTTTGGGGCAGCTGCCTCTTATTAGGGTTTGTCATGCAAGTAACCCAAGGACATCAAATGGCACTTGGTACAGGACAGACATCTAATGCCAAATCTCATAATCCAGGAACTGAATATTCTTTCTTGGGGAACAATTTGTTCGTTCCTCTTTGGCTGTGGCACATTTCCTCCAGAGCCAGACCTGTTCCAAGGATGGTTTGGGATTTATCAAATTTATTTGCTGCCCATCTTGTGGTTCGGTACATCTCTTGAGTGGCTTAATTCCAAAAGGAACTCTTAAGCTGAAGCATATTGTGCCAGATAAAACAGGTCTGTCTGGAGACAAAACCAACCTATTTTCAGTTCTGATGCTGCAGTTCCAGGGAGAGGTAAATCCTTGACTTAACGAACCCAAAAATTCTGTTGCTAAGTGAGAGCTGAGTTTTGCCCCATTTTATGATCTTTCTGGCCACGGTTGTTAAGGGAATGAATCACTGCAGTTGCTAAGTTAGCAACACAGTTGTGAAGAGAATCTGGCTTCCTCACTGACTTTTATCAGGTGGTTACAAAAGGTGGGCACGTGACCCCGGGATGCTGCAACCATCACGAGCCAGTTGCTAAGCATCTGAAGTTTGACTACAGGGATGCTGCAAAAAAACAGCCATAAGCCACTTTTTCAATGCTGTCATAATTTTTGAACGGTCACTAAATGAGAGGGGTTGTAAACTGAGGCTTATCAGCATCACTGAAATGCCCTGGAACATCCTAATCGTGGTCCAAAGGGAGTATGAACTCTTAAACACAGTTAGTATGGAAGCAAGGCCCCACGGGCCTAGCATGTTCACTCTAGGTCAGGGGTAGGCAACCTTGGCTCTTTTATGACTCGTGGACTTCAACTCCCAGAATTCCTGAGCCAGCCACGCTGAGGGGAAAGGGAGAGGTTTCCAAGCTGACCCATGCTGGCTGAGGAATTCTGGGAGTTGAAGTCCACGAGTCATAAAAGAGCCAAGGTTGCCTACCCCTGGCACTAGGTTAATTCTGAAAACCAAAGTTTTATGATACTTTCCGGCATGAAACTTACTTGTTGTAAATTGTTGTTCTGATCTTGATTAACCGCAACTTGGGCAGGATTGTTGTTTGGCGGTGGCTGGACTGGCCTTCGTCTGAAAGGGAACCAGCCAACCTGGTGTCTAAGGAGAGAAGACATGTGTTAGAAAGACGAAACCCTCTGGAGTCACAGTCAATCTCTGTCTTTTAAATGGGCACCAAACATATCTGATGCAGACATGGACATCCACTGCCCTTCCCAGCAGGCTTCCAGCCTAGTCAAATATTTTCGATTTTAGTAAATTTCCTCCAAATACAGGTAGTCCCAACTTATGACCACAATCGACCCCAGTGACAGAGTTGTTAAGTTTTTGCCCCATTCTGTAATCTTTCTTGTTATAATTGTTAAGTGAATCACTGCAGTTGTTTAGTTATTAACGCAACTGTTAAGCAAAATCAATGGGGAAGGCAGGTTCACTCATCAGTGGGTTGCAAGAGGTGATCACATGACCCTGGGACAGTGGAATCCTCATAAATGCAGGCAATCCTCGATGTGCGACTACAACCGAGCCCAAAATTTCTATTGCTAAGTGAAACATTGTCTCATTTTACCCCATTTTTCTTGGCACATCTGTTAAGTGAAACACTGCTGTTGTTCGAGTTAGCAACATGGTTCTTAAGTTGAGTCTGGCTTCTCCACTGACTTTGCCAGAGGGTCACATGCCCCCCCCAGGACACTGCAACTGTTCTGTACCAGCCTGCTACCAGCCCTGCAGAAAAGGCAGGGACAACCCCTTTTACAAGAAGGCAAGAGGCTGGAACTAAGCCTGCCAAATTTATGGATACAAAAGGAAACAGAACAAGACACGAACCATGAAACAGGAGCTATTCAAGCGGTTGCCTTCAGCAAACCAGCTCTCCCACGCATTCCCCTTTTATACAGTTCAGGGCGTGGCTTCTCTCTGCCTCCTTCCAAGGTGCCCCATTGCCTTCCTCTGTTTACTCCTGATTGACTGCCTCCTGCGTCGGGCGTCCTTGAAGAGGGCCAGCTGTGGGTCATCTTCATCCACGCTGTCAGGCTCACACAGCTGGGTCTCAGTGGTGACCAAGTGGGAGGGGCCTGGCTGAGGGTTCTGTGGAGCCTCAATATTATTCTCAGCAAGCTCTCCAACACCCCCCTCCTCCTCCTCTGAATCGTCCATCCGACCCAACTGCCGAACCCACAGGCTGACCCTGAATCACAACAGCAACCGTCATAAACACAAATCAGTTGCCAACTGTCCAAATTTTGATCATGTGACTGTGGGGCGCGCTGCAATGGTTGTAAGCATGAAAAATGTTTGTAAGTCGCTTTTTCAGTGCCGTTGCAACTTTGAACGGTCACTAAACGAATTGCTGGTGAAGACTACCTGGAGGTGAATTCAAGCCTTATGCAGGAACCAACCACCCACCCCAGCTTTCCAGCCCAGCCCAAGCAGACTCACAGGTACATGAGGAGGGTGCCGGCCATCACCAAGAGGAACCGGCTCATGCTGGAGTAAAAGTAAACGATGTTGACAAAGACGTAGAAGAGGGTGGCCGAGTAGAGCCAGTCCAGCCAATCGCGATTGACTTCTTCGTCTTCCTCCATAAGGGGCCCTCCCTGGGCGTTCATGCGCAGGTTTGGGTTCACTCCGGGGTTGGCTTGAGGGGGGGCGTTTTGATCCACCGGGGGGTTCTCAGCCGGGAACGGGCCAGGAAGGGGAGCCGAGGGGGCCACCGGAGCCACCGAGATCTCCTGGGAACGTCTGGCGGAGGAGAAGTCGTCCGAATGAGCGTTGGCAGCCATGCTGAAGAGAAAATGGGAGATCAAAAGGCCTTTATCGTGCTGGAAGAACAGCACGGCTTAGAAGCGCTTGGCAGCACGAGGGCAGCGGTTGGCGAAATACAAATGAACCCTAAATTATAAAAAAAAAATTGGGGGGGGGGAAATGCTGGCTGGGGAATTCTGGGAATTTAAGTCCCCAGGTCTTAAAATCGACAGGGTTGAGAAACACTGGGCTCCTGAAATCTGTATGGAAATTGCAAAATTCTGCATTACCACAATTGTGGCTAAAAAGATGTGGCTCTGTCCGAATGACTTTCGCGTAACTTTTTGCCACGGGCGCCAATTTATGAAGTCTGATTTATTATTATTTTTCTTTTTTTTATATATTGTCTCTAGCCAGCTGTCTTTTCTTTCTGTTAAGTCTTTGGTAGGTTATTATAAAGCCATTCTTAAAACACTGACCCTGTTCACCTGTATTGATAGCTTCATACTACTGGAAGATTTTTATTTTTTTTTGGAAAACGTGCCGTGAATTTCATGTGTTCAGCGTGTAACTTCAGACATAAAAGAGCAAACATGAAACTTACTACTGCATGTAGTATTGCCTTGTGTAAATCTGATGGAACCAGAGCTGCAGCATGTTATGATACGCTGTGTAGGATGAATAACTGGAGCTCACAGCTTGAAAGGGATGCTGAGTCACCGGAGACCTGGTTTAGGAGACAGAATGCGGCCGTTACAGTCTTCAGGTTTACAAACTATAACTGAATCGACCCCATTTTACAACCGTTTTTGTGGTGGTCGTTAAGCAGGCCCACCATTGGGCTATGGGGCTGTTTCTTGGCAGAAATGTGAAGTCAGTGCCAATTTCCTGCCAAGCCATTTTAAATCACGGTCAGTTGACCTGGGGTGCAGCGAACCTTGTAAATGCAAGCCAACTGCAGAGCACCCAATGTGGTCATGTAATTGCATGGGGGGGAAAGACTATGTCAGAACTTCAAAGCTGGACCCCAAGTCCCTTTTGGGAAGGGATAGGTCTGTTGCAGTTGCTAAGCGACCAATCTTTAAAAGTCGAGGACTTCCTGTATTTTCCCTCCTCCTTTAAAACCTTCCGCAAGGGTTTTTGCAAAGTAATGCTGTAAGCTTTCTGAATGAAAAATTTCGTTTCATGTGCCACCACCACCCACCGCCAAAATTTAACTTTACAGTCAGCTTCTTCCATTTGTTCATGGAACGAAGGCGCCCAAGTACTAGCCAATTTCATCAACACAGTTGAGACATGGATGGGATGTGTAAAAAAAAAAAATGAAATCCCAGAGCTTGGAAAGGCAAACAGACGTCCCAGAAAACAAGCTTCTGTATCGACGCCAGGAAACAACAGGGATGTGCCCACAAAGTTACCCAGCCTGGAATTCAAATTCACAGATGACTGCAAGTTGAGTCACGGCAACGGGACCCGTTTCCAACCAAAAAATAAAAATAAAAGCCCAGTTGCTATGATTCAACTTCCAGACAACTCTGCCTGGATGGCTTGAGAACCTTCACTGTCAAATCACAGAAGCTTCTGTCCTCCCACCCCAAAATAAGAATTTGGATGCTCAAACCTACCTTGTGCCAGCTTCCGGTGTGGTCTCAGACGGGCCTGGGGTAGCCTCTTCTTGGCTGGGAGCAGGCCTTGGAGGAAGATCTGAAGGATTCTGGCCCGACGCCGTGGACTGCTGCTTGGCTTCAGCCACCTAAAACAGGAGGAATTTACCGCTGCATTTCAAAACAGGCTTCAAAAGGTCTGCTCCAAGTGTTCACCTCCATTTCAGAGCCCTCTAAAGCAAAGGTCTCCAAACCTGGCGGCTTCAAGACTTGTGGACTGCCTGGCTGAGGAATTCTGGGAATTGAAGTCCACAAGTCTTAAAGCTGCCACGTTTGGAGACCCCCATGCTGTAAAGCAAAGGATTCCGTTTTGTTGGGAAATCAAAGGTAAGGAGGAAAGGATGCAACCCACACCTGACCCATCGCAAGACTCTCACCTGACCACAGAAAGCCCTTATAAACAGAAGAATAACTCAATTGTTTAAAAGGAAAAAAAACCCATACCCTGAGACTGTGAAGTCTGGTCTTCTCCAACGCCCCCAATTCTACCTATAGAACCATGGCTATGTTCACCTGTTCTGCTAAGCCAGACACGTCAAACTCACGACGTCACGTGATGTTGCACAATGTAGCTGGTCAGTTTTGCCATTGCCAGCAATGGGGTGGGCTCAGCTTCCGGATGACACATCCGGCCCCGAAGACTTGTGGGCTTCAATTCCCAGAATTCCTCAGCCAGGCAGTCTACAAGTCTTGAAGCCGCCAAGTTTGACACCCCTGTGCTAAGCCAAACACAGCCGGGAAGCCAGGCCTTTCTGAGAGGTCGCACAACATGGAAATTGGGCCATTGTGATCAACAAACCAAAATTGGAACTGTTCTGGATTTCTGTGAGCTCAATTGTTTGATTATCTTATATCCTAGAACAACCGTGGCAATTTTAAGATGTGTGGACTTCAACTCCCAGAATTCCCCAGCCAGCCAAGAGAATTGAATTCCACACATCTTAAAAGCAGCCAAGGTTAAAGAAACAGTCCTAGAATGGCTTCCTATAGACCCAATTCCCTCCTTTTAGTACTGCTGGTCAAGAAAACATAACCCTCCCTCAGGTGTGGAAGAACTTACATCCAGTCATCCTCAGTGCAACCTTGGCTCTTTTATGACTCGTGGACTTCAACTCCCAGAATTCCTGAGCCAGCATGATTCAGCTTGGAAACTTTCCCTTTCCCCTCAGCATGGCTGGCTCAGGAATTCTGGGAGTCCACAAGTCCTAAAAGAGCCAAGGTTGCCTACCCCTGCTCTGTGCCTTTTGATCCCGGTCCCTACCTCCGTCGAAAAATCCCCATAATGGACTGGCGCAATATAAAAATCTTGCCAAGACCCCAAAATATGTGATAAAAATCAAATGAGAAGCTAACATCTCAAAAGGATCACTTCTCAATACCTTCACGCCAGTTCCTTGCATCTTGGGCAGATTCTTGGCGTTGCACACCAAATGGAGAGCATGAACCGTCTCCTGCTGAAACACAGAAAGCGTATTAAAGCTTCAAATGAGAACTCAGGGGAGACATTTTTAACTGCTGAAAGCAAGGCGAGCAGGTCAGATGCCACATACCTTGGTGAGGAAGTCTTGAAGAAAAAGATGGTCGTGCAACAACTTTCCAGAATAAATCAACCTTTGAGTGTCTTCAGGCTTTGAAGGGGAAAAAGGCAGCAGTTAAAATGGTGTTTTTTTAAAAAAAAGAAGTAAGATTCCTCATTCTTGTAAATGTGCAAGCGTGGATTCTTGTTCTTAGATTATAAACAGCGGATCTTTGGACAAACAGCAAAGCAATGACCTTTGAGGTCCCTTCTCACGAGGAAAACTTTTCCCTTTGGAATGAGATTACAGCTGGATTCCAGTTGTTTCATCAGTGGCTGAATTGTAGTTACACATGGAGATATTGTCTTTCATCAACTGGCTTAAAAGATCAGTTAAATCATTGCAACCAATGCCAATTGCACAGAAGACTTTAAGGAAGGAGCTGATTGTAAGTAAAGACACTAGTTTCAATATATTCTAGAGAGCAACTTTTTTTAAAAGGAAGCTGACTAAGATTTGTTCACTATTCCCCTGTATCAGGGTTCTTCAAACTTGGCCCTTTTATGACTTGTGGACTTCAACTCCCAGGATTTCTCAGCCAGGCACGCGTGACCAGTTTTCACACTTACAAAAACTGCAGCATCCCCAAGGTCACGTTTATTATTTTATTTTAATTCCATTTATATCCCGCCCTTCTCCGAAGACTCAGGGCGGCTTACAAGCTTAGCAGTAGCCTTCATTCTATGTATAAGCCTGCTTATTAGGGCTTTTACACACACCACAAGCGGCATTATTACAAAGTCAGCTTAATTGCCCCCAACAATCTGGGTCCTCAAAATGTTCAAAATCCAGGGACTTGGAAACTGGCATGTATTCATGACAGTTACAGTGTCCCAGGCACACGTGATCTCACCATTTGCCATTTGCCTAGTCAATGCTAGATTTGCTTAACAACCACATGATTCACTTAGCAACCATGGGGGGGAGTTTTGCTCCATTTTATAATGGAGCAAAACTCATTTAAATGCCTCACAAAGCAATAGAAACTTTGGGTTCATTTGTGGTCATAAGCCAAAGAGAAAATGAATGTATGTATGTATGTATGTATGTATGTATGTATGTATATTTCCTTTATTTATTTACGTATAAAAGATTGACTTCTGCTTCTCATCAGGGCAACGTTCTGGCCACTTCTGAAGGCAGGTAAGACTGAACACCTATCAAGCTTTTGCACTTATTACCAACCCAAGGCCAAATTTGCAGGCATTTGTGTTAATCATTGACATCTTTCAGGAAGCTTTATCATGCCACCTTTTCTTTTGGATTATATTAATTAGAAGCGCATAGTAGATTTCTATAAGACTCTTAACCCTCAGATAATCCCATGCTTTGTCTTTAAACTGAGGCACTATTATCCTTAGAAATCCACTGCTGTTATTTTGGATGTAAAGAAATGTGGATGTAAAGACAGGTTTCTACTAGTCTTTTCCAACCAGACATTTTTTCAATGAGAAGCCCCCACAAAAAAACAAAAATGTGGAGGCCATCAATCTGGGCAACTGGTTGTTCTGCATGTTAGGTTTTGTAGTGTTGGCACTTCTTTGGGCAGAGTAAAATACAGTTTGATGCTCCAAGCTTCTCTAGAGAAATCCCTGGTGGAAGACTAAACACAAACCCAAAGCAGAAAGGGTCAAATCCCAACACAGCATTGTACAATCAACAGGCTACGTTGCAGGTCAGGGTTCTGAAAAGGTCAACTGGGCTAGCTGGCATGCAAGGCCAAAAGGCAAAACAGATGGGCAATGAGCAACACCACTCCACTCAGCCTACATCACCAGTGGCCTTGGGGAATGAAAGGTCGCACCCTCCACCCAGCCTTGGGACATTTTGTATTACAACAACCTATTGCCTTGTTTTAAGATTGTTCTTTCATTCCTTTGCCTTTCCTGTACAATGGAAACTTTTATTGCTTCTAACTCCTGTTCCACCAGGCAAGATGTGTAGGCAATGCCAATGAAGGCTTCTTATCTTGTGATTAAATGGCCAAAGTATTTAGCCTTGTCAACAATATCAGGCCAAGGGAGAGAGTTTCCAAAATATAGAAACACACAAACATTATGAAACTGTACCGAAACCTCTCCTCCTTTCGAGTTATCTTTAAACAAATAAAATACTACCAAGCTGGCTGAGTTGCATCATCTGCTTTGCAAAGCAAATTGTGTCAAAATAATTGTTTTGTAGAAGGAAAGATACAAACTATATTTTTTTCTACCATAAGCAAGTAACTTTCTCAGCATCAACAGCAAGCAACCAAAGTTGTTCACAGAAAGATGCTTTGAGGGGGGGGGGATGGAAATATGAGGAGTTTACTGCAAATGAGGAACAGATAAAAATATGCCAAGGACAAAATGTTATTCTTCCAATCAGCTGACCCAGTCTATAAATGTTTTGTAATAAATGTACTAATTGCTGATGTGGAGAAAACATCTCACTTTGGCCTTATGTCCTGGAAAGCTACAATTCTCACAAGCAAGACACCAAGTAACCACAAGGAAATATTGAAAATTCTGATCCAATTAATAGAATAACAGAGATGAAAAAGTCCTTAGAGGTCTTCTAGTCCAACCCTCTGCTGAAGCGAGAGTCCATTTTGTAGAAATGGCTGTCCAACCTCTTCTTAAAAACCTCCAGTGATGGAGCACCCAGTGTCTGGAGGCAAGCCATTCCACTAATTTGTTCTCCAAACACCAACACACCCAGTGAAATGTCATCATGCTAAACAATATTAACAACTTCTGTGAAAATATTGCAGGAAAAGTGGATCAGACTGGTTCCCCACAGAGACAACCCACACAGCAAGGATTTATTTTATTTTTTTGAGGGGGAAAGGCCTTCTACAGCCAAACCTAACTCAAAAGGGGTAAAAAAAATCAGGCTTTTTTTAAAGAGAAAATTCAAAATACACAAGGGAAATCTATGCTGAGCATAAGCAGGCAGGGCCAGGAATGAGAGAGAGATTCCTTTAAAATTGTGGCACAGGACACCCAACTCCAGGGGCTGATCTGTGTTATCAAACACCTTGCCAGGGTCAGACCCTGCTTAGCACTGGGATGGGAGGCCACCAGGAAATCCTCCAACACACTGGAACAGAAGCCATTTCAGAGAAAAGCTACTTCCTAGAATTGCTGGAGAAACTCACTCCCTGCTTGGCATCGTCGCTCTCAGAAACACAATAAATCAACGATGCAAGGAACTACTACTTTTTTTCCTGACAAAACAAAACTAGGTCCTTGCCCTGAATCCTGGGCCAGAGCCAATGCACTCTGTGCATGCTCAGAAAGGCACTTGGAATAAACCAACCCTGCAAGGAACTGCACATTTTTTTCCTCTTTCTGCAAATGCAACCTTTGAAAACTCCCGACTTACCCAGCAGAGGAAATGCACTCTACACTTGCTCAGGAGCTCCATCCTCTGACCTGGCACGAGCCCGGGCAAGGAGGCCAAGCGGGGTGGCTGGCGAGGAGACTCAAGACCATCCCTACCAAAGGGCTTCCATGCCGGCAGGGGACGTCTCCCATCATCCCCAGCCGCGCCACTCTACTGTCCAACGGCGACGGGGGAAGGAAAGGACGCCCAAGCCCACCTCGGACGACCCCCGCCCCGGCCCCCAAAAGCAGGAAAAGGCGCTTAAGCGGCTTTCGAAACCCGCTTCCTCCCAAGCCCCAGCCAGCTAGGCCAGCCTTCGACGTCGGGCCCCTGCCTAGAAACCCACCCAGAGGCCCGCAAAATCTTGGCACGCCATTCCCCAGCCGGCAAACCCAAGTGGGATAGACTGCGCCCATCCGAGGAGGCTCCACTTCGCGCAAGGGGAAGGGAGGGCGGAGGTGAAACAAGCTGGCCGAGCGCGCATGCGCGTTTCAGAGCTCACCGGCTCATCCGGGTGAAGGTGTCGCAGCTCCGCCTTGAGGCGTCGGACGCTCCAGGAGCGCCGGGCCGACAGGAGCAGGTCCGAGTGGCGCTGCGCGGGGCTCTTGACGACGAGGCCCACCTCGTCCGCCGCCGCCGCCGCCTCCCCCTCGGCTTGCCGGCTCTCCATTTTCTCTGCGGCCTCGAAGCCCTTCAAACTCCTCACAGGCGCCTCTCGCTCGACGACGACGACGACGGTGCTGGGGCGGCGACGGCTGCCTTTATAGCCTCGCGGGCGGCTCAGGCCACGCCTCCGCATTGTCGCGACTTCGCTGTGGCCGTCGAGGATTGGCCGTCAGAACGAGCTCGAGTCAGACGTGGGCCTATCAGGAGAGGCCGCTGGCGGGAAAGGATGGAAGGAAAGACGCGATAGGGCGGGAGGAGGCCGAACGGGACTGGTCAATCCGGAGGCGGGAAGTTGAGCTTGGTTGGTGGTAACCCAGCACATATTGTCACCTATTGGACTACCACTCCCACAATTCCTTGCCTCTGGCTTGGTCGGCGGGGGTGGAAGGGAGTTGAAGTCCACACAGTCTCTGCAGGCTTCCGCATTTCGTAACCGTGTTTACTGTTGCTGCTGCTGCGTTCCCATAAGAAATAAGGCTAAACTAAAATTAGGTTGCTTGTGATTCAGCAGCCAGTGGTGGGAATGCAGCCCTTGCCTTAAAACGAGGCGTGGGCCAGGCAGTCCCATTAAATTGTAATGTGCTGTGTTTGGACATTGTGTAAGATGAATGCAGCAACTCTCGTTTTGCAGTGTTTAAGCTCTTTCACCCTGGCAGCTTTGGCTTTTAAATGGAGGTTTGGCAGCTGGAAACTGGGATGGAGAAGAACATTGGAAGCTGTCTTATTACGCTATTCAAGTATCTTTATGTATCCCATCATTGCCACCCCAACAGCCGAGTGTTTTCTGAAATTCTTGAACAGGTAGTCCTCGATTTAACAACAGTTTGTTTAGTAACCACTCTAACTTACAGCAGCACTGAAAAATGTGATTTATGACCGTTTTTCAAAGTTACGACCTTTGCAGCATCCTTTGATTGTGTGGATCATAACAAACTGTGGCAAGTTCTTAAAGAGATGGGAGTACCAGAACATCTTATTTATCTCTTGAGAAACCTATATGCGGGCCAAGAAGCAACAGTGAGAACTGGACACGGAACCACTGATTGGTTCCAAATTGGGAAAGGAGTCTGGCAAGGCTGTATACTGTCGCCTTGCCTATTTAACTTCTATGCAGAGCACATCATGAGAAAGGCAGGGCTAGAGGAGTCAAAAGTTGGAATTAAGATTACTGGAAGAAATATCAACAACCTAAGATATGCAGATGATACCACTCTAATGGCAGAAATTGAAGAGGAACTAAAGAGCCTCTTGTTGCGGGTGAAGAAGGAGAGTGCAAAAGTTGGGTTAAAACTTAACATTAAGAAAACCAAGATCATGGCATCCGGCCCTCTCAATCCTTGGCAAATAGATGGGGAAGAAATGGAGGTAGTGACAGATTTTATTTTCCTGGGCTCCAAGATCACTGCAGATGGGGACTGTAGTCAAGAAATTAAAAGACGCTTGCTCCTCGGGAGGAAAGCCATGGCAAATCTAGACAGCACACTAAAAAGCAGAGACATCACCCTGTCAACAAAAGTGCGTATAGTCAAGGCTATGGTCTTCCCAGTTGCAATGTATGGCAGTGAAAGTTGGACCATAAGAAAGGCTGAGCGCAAAAGAATTTAGGCCTTTGAACTCTGGTGCTGGAGAAGACTCCTGCGAGTCCCTTGGACTGCAAGGCGATCAAACCGGTCAGTCCTAGAGGAGATCAACCCTGACTGCTCTTTAGAAGGCCAGATCCTGAAGCTAAAACTGAAATACTTTGGCCACCTAATGAGGAGGAAGGACTCACTGGAGAAGAGCCTAATGCTGGGAAAGATTGAGGGCAATAGAAGAAGGGGACGACAGAGAATGAGGTGGCTGGATGGAGTCACTGAAGCAGTAGGCGTGAGCTTAAATGGAGTCCAGAAGATGGTAGAGGACAGGAAAGCCTGGAGGAACATTGTCCATAGGGTCACGATGGGTCGGACACGACTTCGCAACTAACATCAACAATGACCGTTGCAGTGTCCCAAGGTCATGTGACCTCCTTTTGCAAACCTCAGAAGCAAAGTCAGTGGGGGAAGCCATTCGCTTAACAATCGTCTTACTAACTTAACATCTGCAGTGATTCAGTTAACAACTGTGGCAAGAAAGGTTGTAAAATGGGGCAAAACTCACTTAACAAATGTCTCACTTAGCAACAGAAATGTTGGGCTCAATTGTGGTCATACATCCAGGAGGACTCCCTGTGTTATTGACTAATTTAGAATTTATTGAGTGGATACTGGTGCAGGAAGACATTATAGGAGGGGCTGGCTGCTTGGTGATCTGAACTTGCTTGTTTTCTTGCAGACATTTCATGACCCTAACTAGGCAAGATCATCAGTGCTACTATGTAGTAAGGAGTGCTGTTTGCTGTGTGTTTCTATTCTGGGGTCTTGCTTGTCAGGGGTGGGTGGGTGAGGGGGTTCTTGAGGATTCTTTGTTTGGGCAGTTTAATGGCTCTGGGGGGTTTCTTGATTGGGCTATTGTTTACTTGATTATTGGTCTCAAGATGACCTTGGACCTAATCTATGCTGATCTGAGTGCTGATTACTGGTGGAGAAGTGCTGGAGTCTTGTTCTCTTTGTGGCTGGTTGATTGTCTCTTTTGCATAGTCTATATTGTTAATGTCTATGTGTCTATTGATGGCTGATTTGTCAGAGTGCCAGGCTTCTAGAAATTCCCTGGCATTTTTGGATTTGGCCTCATCTAGGATTGTCACATTTTCCTAATTGAAAACTATGGTTAAATCTGTCTACATGTGAAATTAAAGGATTTTCATCATGCCTTTTGATTGCCAGTTGGTGTTCATGGATGCCTTCTGCCAGTCTTGTCCTGCATAACAGTTGTTGCAGTTCTTCCATTGTATGTAAGATGACACCTATTTTTATTTCTGGGGTTGCTGGACTTTATAGGAGATGCAATATTCTGTACTCTTGCTCTAAGACACATTTTTTAAAACTTGGCAAGATGTCCAGATGTCAACTCCCAGAATTGCTATGGCTGTGGAATGCTGGTAGTTCAGTTCAATTCAGAATAGAGCTGGAAGTGAGCCTGGAGGTCTTCTAGTCCAACCCCCTCCTCAAACAGGAGACCCTATACCATCTCAGACAAATGGTTGTCCAATCTCTTGTTTAAAACCTCCAGTGATGGAGCAACCATAACTTCTGAAGGCGAGCTGTTCCACTTATTTGTTCTCACTGTTAGGAGATTTCTCTTTCATTCCAGGTTGCTTCTCTCCTTGATTAGTTTCCATCCGTTGCTTCTTGTCCTGCCTTCTGGTGCTTTGGAAAATAAGTTGACCCCCCATCTCTTCTCTGTGGCAGCCCCTCAAATATTGGAATTTGTTATCATGTCACCCCTAGTCCTTCTTTTCGCTAGACTGGCTATACCCAAATCCTGCAACTGTTCTTCATATGTTTTAGTCTCCAGGCCTTTGATCACCTTAGTTGCTATTTTCTTTGCAGTTTTGAAATCCAGTTGAAATCCAGATGTCTTAAAATTGCCAAAATTGAAAAACACTTTTTAAGCGCTGTTCCCTTTGCAGCCTGAAGTCCCTTTTGAAAATAAAGCATATGGTAGTTTATGTTTTTTACTTTTATACCTTGTATTAAGCTCTGGGAAGTCGGGGAGGGGGGAAGGGGAGGGGGGAAGGGTTGGGTTGGGAAGGGGGGGAGGGGGTGGGGTTGTTTTGTTAAAGATAAAATGTATTGAAAAACTTTTCAATAAAAAAAAGAAAAGAAAGCATTAGATAGTACTTCAAAACTAAGTTTCTCAAGAAAAGCCAACAAACTCAAATCCAGCCTGCTGTTTACTCAAATATTTACTCAAATATTTGAGCACATAAAGGGATTAGCTGTGCTGAATGTCACCATTGTGGAATATACATATCCAAACTGCCTTGTTCAAGTGCCTAAGGCTTTTCTTCCCAGATTTCTTTCACTGCTAACTAATTTAGAATTTCCAACAGAAGAGGATACCAAATGCGCAGCTCAGGATGGCACTGTGGGGTCCTTTGAGCTTGGTGGTTTCTTTGCAAAGGTTTCGTTATCCAGCTGGATAACTGGGGCATTGATATATTACCTACTTGGGTAATGAAACCTCTGTAAGCAAACCATCAAGGAGTGCCCAGTTTAGAATTTACAACAGAGGTTTCCAACCTTGGCAACTTTAAGATCTGTGGGCTTCAGGCTCCCAGAATTTCCCAGTGAGGTGAAATCCAGGCATCTTAAAGTTGCTAAGGTTGAACAACACTTCTTTATCCAAATTAGCTTGTTGCACAAATCTTTGTGAATTGAAGTTATGTCCCCCATCCAGGTTATGTCCTCTCTCCCGAGCAACCAGAAGCTTTAGTTCTATAAGAAGGAAAAATCCCCAAGGAAATATTGGCAGCCACGTCCCTCCCCATAGTGAAGGAAGTCAGAAGATATGCCAAAGGCTTAGGGCAGGGCCCTTTTATGACTTGTGGACTTCCACTGGCTGAGGAATTCTGGGAGTTGAAGTCCACGAATCATAAAAGGGCCAGGTTTGAAGACTCCTGCGCTAGCCCATCAAAGAGAAAGATTAGAGGTGACATGATGGCATCTTCCAATACTTGAAGGAGCATCATAAGGAAAACAGAGTCAATTTATTGTCCAAAGCATCTGAGAGCAGGACAAGAAGCAACGGATGGAAGCTCCTCAGAGGGAGATCCATCCTGGAAACAAAGAGAAATTTTCCAACAGTGAGAAAGATTAATCAATGGAACAGCTTGACTTCAGAACTTGTGGGTGCTCCATCACTGGAGGTTTTCAAGAAGAGATTGGACAGCCATTTGTCTAAGATAGCATAAGATCCCTTCCTTATGGAGGAGGCTGGACTAGTAGACTTCCAGCCTTATGTCCTTTCCAGCCCTATGTTCTACCCTCCATACCTGGAGATCTTCCAAACAGGTGGATTTCACCTTCATGAAGTCTCCACAATGCCCACTGTGATTGGGGATTTCTCAGAATTTATATCCCCCTCATTAGAGGACACTTTGTCATGGAAAAGTGCTAATTATGTCAGAATGGGAAACCTCTGTTACCTTCCATACATTGGTGGAATTTGGTTCTCTGATAGTTTCTCAGGCTGCCTGGAAATGTCACCAAAGAGGTGCAGTAATGCCCACACACCTGTTGTCTTCTCAGGATAAGGGATTACAACATCTACGATGAAATGGCTGCTGCCTTATTAGAAAACTAGCAAGATCTTGCAGGACTTTTCTGCAAGTCCAGAATTTGAGCCTTTGGTAGAAAGAATAACCGACGTGAAACGGACCTTGGAAGTCTTCTAGTCCAACTCCGTGGTCAAGCAGGAAAACCCATACCATTTCAAACAAGTGGCTGTCCAGTCTCTTCTTAAAAGCCTCCAGTGATTGAGTGCCCACAGCTTCTGAAGGCAAGCTGTTAAATTGGTTAATTGTTCTCATTTTTTGGAAATTTCTTCTTAGTTCTAGGTGGCTTCTCTCCTTGATTAGTTTCCATCCGCTGCTTCTTGTCTTGCGTTCAGGGGCTTTGGAGAATAGCTTGACTCCCTCTTCTTTGGGGCAGCCCCTGAGACACTGGAAAACTGCTATCACGTCACCCCTGGTCCTTCTTTTCACTAGGTTAGCCATACCCAACTCCTGCCACCGTTTACCTTACATTTTAATCTCCAAACCTCGGATCATTTTTGTTGCTCTTCTGTGCACTCTTTCCAAAGTCTCACCATCTTTTTTTATAATGGGGTGAGCAAAACTGGATGCGGTATTAGAGAAGAGGCGGAGAACCTCCTCAGCTCTCCTCATTTCCCAGGGGAAATAAGAGGACCCTGGTCAATCACAGGGACCAGAGTCTCTTGATGGAGTTCTATGGGCGGCCATAGAAATTGAATGGATGGATGAATAAGACTCAGCCCATTGACACACACAGGCACACAAAGGGTATGAGTGCTCCAACACTGGAAATTTTTAAGAAGAGACTGGACAGCCATATGTCCAAAATGGTATAGGGTTTCCTGCCTGAGCAGGGGGTTGGACTAGATGACCTCCTAGGTCCCTTCCAACTTTATATTATTATTATATAATAATTGTTGCGGCCCTATCTGGACCGGGATGCCCTGCGTACAGTCACTCATGCGCTCATGACCTCTCGGATAGACTACTGCAATGCTCTCTACATGGGGCTGCCCTTGAATACCACTCGGAGGCTCCAACTGGTGCAGAATGCGGCCGTGCGAGTTGTGGTGGGGGTCTCCCAATACTCCCATGTAACACCTCTGCTCCGCGAGCTGCATTGGCTTCCGGTTGTCTTCCGGGTGAGATTCAAGGTGCTGGTGATGACCTATAAAGCCCTAAATGGCATGGGCCCGGATTATTTATGGGAGTACCTTTTGCCGGCGTTAACTTCCCATCGTCCTGTGCGCTTCCACAGAGAGGGCCTCCTCAGGGTGCCGTCGGCCAGGGAATGTCAACTGGCGGCTCCCAGGGGGAGAGCATTCTCTGTGGGCACGCCTGCCCTCTGGAATCAGCTCCCTGTTGAACTCCGAATGGCTCCCGACCTTCGCTCTTTTCGCCGCAACCTGAAGACTTGGCTATTTGAACTTGCCGGCCTGGACTGAGGGATTGGGGTTTTAGATTTTAAATTTTAAATTTTAGAACATGTTTTATTGTTTAGGGCTACTTGGTTTAATTTATTTTAATTTTGTATATTATCTGTTGTATATAGTGTTTTAATTGCCCTGTACACCGCCCCGAGTCCTTCGGGAGAGGGGTGGTATATAAATCCAAATAAATAAATAAATAAATAAATAAATAAATATTTATCATCATCATCATCTATTTGGGGCAAGTGAAGAAAGCACCAAGGAAGAAAAGCTATCAGTCACACTGTGTTCCATCCCTTGATTTACCCACATAAATTAACCATCTTAAATTAACCATCTTAACCAGGGAGCCACTTCAAACATTTCCTATTGCCCAACTAATGCTATTTGGGCTTTCTTTAATCTGGTACAGATCACAAGCACAAAGAGTGATTTTTTCCCCCTCCCACAGCTCTTTTATTATACAAAATCAAAGGCCTGTGCTTGACTTCCTGCTAAGGCTGCCCATTGTTTCTCTAGTTGCCTCCTTATTTTAATCTAGAGTCTTCAGCTCATTTTACAGGGACAAGGATTTGCTGTTTACCTTAGTATGTAAATGTCTATCTCAGCCTTTTATCTCCATGTTCCTATCTGTTCTGCTTGTAGCTGATGTTTTCCTATCTTATCTACAGTATTTGTTAAGCTCTTTTGCTGGGGGTTTTAGAGCCAAGCTCAACTCATTTGCATTTGAAAATCCTTCTCTGTAGACTGGCAAATGCAGATTGTCTCCCCCCCACCGCTGCTAGCCCTAGTTCTTTGAACTGATTCATGAGGCTCTGTCCCTGCATGCTGTGGGCCTGTTTTGGGACTTCTGCAGATTCTGATCTGGTTTTTTGCCTACCTCTGAGGTCCAAATCCTGTAGTTTTCTTCTATTGTCTGGAGTACTGTTTTTCAACCTTGACCACTTTAAGATGAGTGGACTTCAACTCCCAGAATTCCTCAGCCAGCATGCTGTGAGATGAGAGGACTTCAGTTCCCAGAATTCCCCAGCCAGCATGCGGTGAGATGGGTGGACTTCAGTTCCCAGAATTCCCCAGCCAGCATGCTGTGAGATGAGAGGACTTCAGTTCCCAGAATTCCCCAGCCAGCATACTGTGAGATGAGAGGACTTCAGTTCCCAGAATTCCCCAGCCAGCATGTTGTCAGATGAGAGGACTTCAGTTCCCAGAATTCCCCAGCCAGCATGCTGTGAGATGGGTGGACTTCAACTCCCAGAATTCCCCAGCCAGCATGCTGTGAGATGAGAGGACTTCAGTTCCCAGAATTCCCCAGCCAGCATGCTGTGAGATGGGTGGACCAACTCCCAGAATTCCCCAGCCAGCCCTAAAGCACTTCTGGCTGGGGAATTCTGGGAGTTGGTCCACCCATCTTCAATTTGCCAAGGTTGAGAAACAGGATTGTAAATCTCTGTCCGCGTTGGCGTGTACAAATCTGGAATGGTAACTTTCAGCCAGGTATTTTGAGTCCTTGGCATAGAATTAATGATTGAGTGAACTTGTTAGGTGAGTCTGAAATAATTGCATCATTCTAAGCTGAAGCAAGAACCGGGCAATTTGTTATTTATTTTTAATTGCCTTTATAAAAATAACACAAAAAGCAAAGAATCTCAAGAATCATTATAATGATAATACAAACATTTTGAAAGGGAAAAAAAGGGTACACATAAAAAGTGCTTTAAAAAGTGAAAAAAAATAGAACAGATAAAAGAAAACAACAATATATCACTAGCGCAATTAGCAGTTGCATAAGAGTGGAGCAACTCATTGTCCCATTTAGTTTTTACATCCACTTTCTATGCCAGAAACCAATTTAACTATTTCAGTCTTGTGGATCTTGTAAGATCTTTCTCCAGTCAAATGAGCCGGAAATCAAAATAGGAACACAAGAGATAAGAAATAACATTCAATATTTAATGTTTAGAAGTGAGGAAGCAGTTAAAACCACCTGAGATCTTTATTTATTTATTTTTGCTTTTTTACTCACCGTTAAGCACTTTGTTGGCATTTTCCTACCAGGGTAGATTCTTATTAGTTTATTTATTTCAACTCTGGGTGACTTACAATTACAAAAATAATAGCCTCATAAACAGAAAGCCATGGCAAATCTAGACAGCACACTAAAAAGCAGAGACGTCACCCTGTGAACAAAAGTGCGTATAGTCAAGGCTATGGTCTTCCCAGTTGCAATGTATGGCAGTGAAAGCTGGACCATAAGAAAGGCTGAGCGCCAAAGAATTGAAGCCTTTGAACTGTGGTGCTGGAGAAGACTCCTGCGAGTCCCTTGGACTGCAAGGCGATCAGACCCTTGGACTGCAAGGCGATCAGACCGGTCAGTCCTAGAGGAGATCAACCCTGACTGCTCTTTAGAAGGCCAGATCCTGAAGCTAAAACTCAAAGACTTTGGCCACCTAATGAGAAGGAAGGACTCACTGGAGAAGAGCCTCATGCTGGGAAAGGTGGAGGGCAAGAGAAGAAGGGGACGACAGAGAACGAGGTGGCTGGATGGAGTCACTGAAGCGGTAGGCGTGAGCTTAAATGGACTCCAGAAGATGGTAGAGGACAGGAAGGCCTGGAGGAATGTTGTCCATGGGGTCGCGATGGGTCGGACACGACTTCGCAACTAACAACAACAAAACAGAAAGAATTCATGGACAGTCCCAAGAGAGAGATGCCAAAATCCTATTCACAAGAGGCTCAGCGATCACCTTGTTTGATACCCAAGAGAATAACCAAATTTTTAACAATTATAGGAGTGTCATCAGAGTGGGAGTTATCCAGCAATCATTCCAGAGTGTGGGAGTCATGACAGACAAGGGACGGGCCCACTGATGACAGTTTAATCCAGTGTTTCTACACCTCAGCAGCTTTAAGGTGTGTAGACTTCAGTTCCCAGAATTCTCTAGCCAGCATTTTCCTGAAGAATTCTGGGAGCTGAAGTCCACCCACCTCACAGCATGCTGGCTGGGGAATTCTGGGAGCTGAAGTCCGCACACCTCAAAGCATGCTGGCTGGGGAATTCTGGGAGCTGAAGTCCACCCATCTCACAGCATGCTGGCTAGGGAATTCTGGGAGTTGAAGTCCACCCACTTCACAGCATGCTGGCTGGGGAATTCTGGGAGCTGAAGTCCACCCATCTCACAGCATGCTGGCTGGGGAATTCTGGGAGCTGAAGTCCACCCATCTTAAAGTTGCCAAGGTTGAGAAACACTGTTCTGGCAACATAATAGTTCTGCTGGTTTTAAAAAATGGTCTTCTCCACCAAGTTGCTGGGCTTACCAAACAGCAGAGATCTTTTGCCAGCAGCAAGATCTGCAGTAAGGAAGCCGAGCTGCCTGTTGTTCAGAAGCAGTCCCAGGCCATAGCGATATAATTGTTATGGGTTTATGGAAGAAATTCACCTGGAGACAGTTACCTGCATTTCAAAGTGCAGCCTGTAATTTGCCAGTCTTGTGTGATTTACTGCCTTTCTGGATAGAATCAGGTGCTGGTTTCACATTGTGCAAGAGAGGAAGTGTGCCCCAGGTTAAGTGGC
>NC_139520.1:5580410-5677910 GCF_947247035.1 Vipera ursinii
CCGCGGGGCCCGGCTCGAAACCATCGGGCGCGGGCGCCACCTGCTGAGCCCCGGACTCACCTGCGCGCAGGTGAGGCCGGAGGGGGCGTGGCCCAGCCGGCGTCGTCCCCGCCCACCTGTCCGAGCTCGCCGCCCTCACCTGAGCCGCGCACGTCCAGGTGTCCCGGCTCGGCTCGGCTCTGCCCTGCTGGCGGCGGCTTTGGCGGCGGCGGCTTCCGGGCTCGGGCGACTCCGAGGGCGCGGTCGCGGGCTCCGAGGCAGGGCGGCGGCGGGTCGGCCGGAGGGCAGCATGGCTTCGGGCTCTTACAACGTCAGCCGGCCGCCGCCGCCGTCGCAGAACCGGCCGGACAACACGGCCTTCACCCAGCAGCGCCTGCCGGCCTGGCAGCCCGCTGCTGTCGGCCGGCACGGTGCTGCCGCTCTTCTTCGGGCTGGGCCTGGCTTTCCTGGCCGTCGGCTGGGCCTTCACTTCAGCTCGGAGGGCATCCAGGAGCTGGAGCTGGACTACACCGGCGCGCCGGGCACCAATTGCTCCACCTGCGCCAGCCTGACCAACAGCAGCAACCCGCGCCGGCTGTCCTCCTGCCAGTGCTGGCTGCGATTCCAGCTGCCCGCCGCCTTCCCGCTGCCCGTCTGCCTCTACTACCAGCTCTCCAACTACTTCCAGAACAACCGGCGCTACAGCATCTCCCGGGACGACGAGCAGCTCAGCGGGGTGGCCTGGGCGCTGCGCCACCCCCTTCCAGGAGTGCAAGCCCTACCAGTACAACAGCCAGGGGGTGCCCATCGCGCCCTGCGGGTCGGTGGCCAACAGCCTCTTCAACGACACCTTTGAGCTCTACTACCAGCTGAAGAACGGCTCTCTGGCTAACGTGACCTTGGATAAGCGGGGTATCTCCTGGTGGACCGACACCAACGTCAAGTTCCAAAACCCGGAGCCGGTCAACAACAGCTTGTGCCTGGCCTTCAGCGGCACGGCTAAGCCTCCCTTCTGGTCCCGGCAGGTCTGCAAGCTGGACCCCTACGACGTCAACAACACGGGCTTTGTCAACGAGGAGTTCATTGTCTGGATGCGCACGGCTGCCCTGCCCACTTTCCGAAAGCTTTACGCCCGCATCCGCCACGACAACTTCTCGATGGCACTGCCCCCCGGGCACGTACTACCTGAACATCAGCTACAATTACCCCGTGCTGGGTTTCCACGGTACCAAGAAGGTCATCTTGAGCACCCTCTCTTGGATGGGGGGTAAGAATCCCTTCCTGGGCATTACCTACCTGGTCTTGGGCTCTGCCTGTATCCTGGGTGGCCTCCTCATGACGGTGGTCCATTTCAAATACCGGCACCTGAATGAGGATGGAGATGATTAGAGAGACCAAGCCTGACTTCTCCTTCCCGGGACATCCCATCATTCCTCAGGTGACATGACGAAGGGCTGGGGAATTCTGGGAGATGCTGGCGAAGGGCATCCAGCAAGCTGGAAGCTGACACCTGGAGAGCATCAGGCTTCAAAAAGCTGTGAATAATTGGACTGTAGCAGGAAGTGAGGTCGATGCTTCTCAACCCATGAAGAATAAATTCAGTCTGTTGTGTAGCTTTTCTTGAAAATAATCTTCAGATCCGTAATTTTTCAAGCCGGTGAAGTTGATTTCTTGTGAAACGGCACAGGGAAATTGAGTGCCATCATTTGAAATCATTAGAAATTTGATATGAAGGGTGTGGTTAGCAGAACATGATTGGGAAACGGTGCTGATTTCCTTATGAAGGGACTTCCTCCAAGCAAACTGATGATTAAATATGAATGTTGGAAACTTAACGATTTAATTCGGATCTTAGGTTTGGCCTATTCTTAAATGCTGGGGAGATAGCCCAGCATTTGTTGTTTGCACAATATTTACTCATTGATAACTGTGTTGCTGATCCCTTAGGATGGTATTGACACGTTTGGGATAAATTCAGTTGGTTAATTAACAGTTAGTGTATTATGTAGATATAGCCAATGAAAAGCGTATACAGGTAGTTCTCGACTGACGAACATAAACTGCTAAGCTTGTAAGCCGCCCTGAGTCTTCGGAGAAGGGCAGGATATAAATGGAATTAAAATAAATAAATAAATAATTGAGCCCAAGATTTCTGTTGCTGAGACCATTGTTAAAGAGTATTTTGCCTGATTTTACGACCTTTCTTGACACAATTGTTTAGTGAATCACTGCAATTGTTACGTTAGCAACACGGGTGTTAAGTGAATCTGACCTCCCCATTGACTTTGCTTGTCTGAAGGTTGCAAAAGGGGATAACATGACCCTGGGACACAGCGACCGTCATAAATATGAGCCAGTTGCCAAGTGTCTGAATTTTGATACATGACCATGGAGAGATTGCAATGGTCGTAAGTGTGAAAAATGGTCATAAGTCATATTTTTCAGTGCCGCTGTAACTTTGAATGGTCACTAAACAAACCGTTGCAAGTCAAGGACTGTCATAAAGACATTTGTACTTAGCTTTAGGCTTGTTAGCCAGCTGTTGCTGAGAGAGTTCACGGAATAATTGACTTCTTATCGCTTGGAGTTTCAGAGAGTCATTTATTTTATAACAGCCCTTTATGAGTCTGCTGGCAGGTTAACGATTTTGTGACCTTGTTTGCGTTGCAAAACCTGTCAGTCATATAATCCTGAAAGGCTCCATGTGCAATGAGCAAAGTATTTTTTGCATTGCAGGTGGACTTTTTTTGACAAATGCAAATTTTTTGAGGGCACCACAGGATTTTTCATGCCTGTGGTGGCAAATTACAGGCAAATGATACCCAACAAAGGGTCCTGTTGAATTGACATATGCAGTTAGCAGAACAGAGTAACAGAGTTGGAAGGGAACTTGAAGGTCTTCTAGTCCACCCCCCCTCCCCATACACACACACACACACACACACACACACACATGAGCAGGAGATCCTATACCATTACAGACAAATGGTTGTCCAAACTCTTCTTAAAAACTTCCAGTGTTGGAGCTTTCACTGCTTCTTGAGGCAAGTAGTTCCACTGGTTAATTGTTCTCACTGTTGGGAAGTTTCTCCTTAATTCCGGGTTGCTTTTCTTCTTGGATATTTTCCATCCGTTGCTTCTTGTCCTGCTTTCATGTGCTTTGGAGAATAGCTTACCCCCTCTTCTCTCTGGCAGCCCCTCAAATATTGTAAGACAGCTATCATGTCACCCCTAATCTTTCTCTTCGCTAGACTAGACAGGCCCAGTTCCTGCAACTGTTTTGGAAGCTTGTGAATCTGATGCGTAGGTTTTAGAAAAGTTCCTAGTGGATTTGGACTTCAAAAGAAGCTTTGATATTCTTGATTGGAGTGGAATTGCTGGTAACTAAAGGCCAGCAGCCCTTGCTGTGAACCATCGGGCAGATCTCTTTAACTGTGTTTGCTTTAGCCCTTACAAAATGAGTTAATCTTGCAAGTCCTTCTGGTTAGTGTCAACACACCTTCCTTCTTTGCAAGCAATTTTCTGCCCTCCAACATTCCCCACCTCATTTACTTATCCTCCCCTCCACACGCACATACACACCCTCTTGCATTTGCAATGTTGTAGTTCAGGGGGGTCTTCAAACTTGGCCCTTTTATGACTTGTGGACTTCAACTCCCAGAATTCCTCAGCTAGCCTAGCTGAGGAATTCTGGGAGGTGAAGTCCACAAGTCATAAAAGGGCCAAGTTTGAAGACCCTTGTAGTTTTTGCAGTTTTTATTTCATTTATATGTTGACATTTGAGCTTCAGAGGAAAGTTCCTTTCCCCTCTGCTTTAGAAGTCCTTGAACCATGGAAGATATTTTTTAAGATTATAGACCAGGGGTCTTCAAACGTGGCCCTTTTATGACTTGTGGACTTCAACTCCCAGAATTCCTCAGCCAGCGTGCCTAGCTGAGGAATTCTGGGAGTTGGAGTCCACAAGTTATAAAAAGGCCAAGTTTGAAGACCCCTGTTATAGACTATTCAGTCACTGTGTAGTTAAATCTCATTGTTATCGGGGAGAATTTTTAGATTTTCATAAGAAATCAAATTCCTTCTTAAGCTTATGGAATCTCTGTGAAATGGTGTTGCTTTCTTTAACAATCATACAGTGCCCTAAAAATACTCGATATTCCTATGTCATTTGGGATCCCTATTTATGCCTATGATACTTGATAATTAATATACCAGAATGGGTAATCTGGTGGAATATTTTATATTTCAAAAGTGATTCTCAGGTGTTTTATCCCTTTAATAATCCAACTCATTTTTTAAGGTAGAGTTATTGGAAGTGTGGAGTGTGCATTTTGGTGAGAAGTAACATGTCACGTTTCCTCTTTTCTGACTTGAAGAGTTTTCCAAAGTTTACCTTTCTATATTTTAATCAAATAAATGACATTACAGCAATGAAGTTGCATCTTGTTTTTATTGGCTGCTGAAGGAAGCCTGAGATAATGTGACAATTTATGGTGTGGATTTGACCCTGTGGATTACAGGTCATTCTCCACTTACCACCACAATTGAACCCAACATTTCTGTTTTCTAAGTGAGACAGTTGTTAGGTGAACTTTGTTCCAGCTTACGACCGTTGTGATTAAATGAACCACTGCAGTTGTTAAATTAGTAACATGGTGGTGAGGTGAATCTGGCTTCCCCATTGACTTTGCTTGTCAAAAGGTCACAAAAGGGGGTCACGTGACCCCGGGACACCATCATAAATTTGAGTCAGTTGCCAAGCAACTGAAGTCTGATCACGTGACCAGTTGCAGTGATGCTGCAACTGTCATAAGTGTGAAAAACGGTCATATTTGGGGTGTTCGTTCCAAACTAGACACTTTGAATGGTGTGGGAGAATGAACGGATTTCCAGAAAACATTGCAGACTCCAGGAACCATCCGCGCTTCAGTTTGGGATGCAGACAACATGGATTCATCCCCAACAGCCTTGCGCCCGTCTTCAACGGTGAAGGGACCCAGGGCAGAAAACATCCTGCATCCAAGAAGACTCCACACCCATTTGCACCACTCAGGTGACCCTGAGGACACAGAGGAACCTCCAAGTGGCCTCAACGACTCTCTAATAGAAGGCAAATGACCAGCCGTCTGCAAGGAGTATAAATCCTTCCATTCCCCCACCATCCAGTCAGAGCTGAGGAAGCTTCTTGGAAGGGAAGCGAAACCTCTTCAAAGGAAAATCAAGAAAGTCCAGTTGCCTGTTAAAAAAACACCTTTGGGATTGAAACAAAGGTTACTACTTTTTCTGCACTGTGTGTGAGCCTCAGATAAACGTATTGTCACCGTAACATCAGACCAGTGCAGGCAGTTCTCAGCTTACAAGTTGAGCCTGGAATTAACTATAAGTCATTGCAGTCGTAAGTTGAGACTTCACGTGACTGGACCTGATTTTTTGACATCATTGTTGAGGGAAAGTTGCAGTCATTGAGCACAACCTAAGTTTGCCCAAGGGGTGGGTTTTTTTTTTGCCAGTTTTCTCCTACAATCCATCGGGAAACTGGAAATAAATGCTGGCAACTGGCAAAAATAAAAAATTGCAAATCATGGTCACGTGATCATGGAATGCTGCAATTGCAATAATGGTGAGCCAGTTGCTAAGTATTAAATTAAATTAAATTAAATCAAATTAGGGCATCATACTGGAGGGTATATCTTCCCTCTCTCATTTGTGGATGATATCTTGTTCTTCAAAATCTAAAACTCAGAAATGCAATGAACTCCAGCAGATGAATATATTTGCCATTTACAAAATTGGCTTTTCTTCTGATACTTAATACCCTAGATTGTAGTAAACTTCCTACAATGTCCTCTTGAAATCTGTTATGTCTTTTAATATGATAAGTTAATACAGCTTCAAGTGGTGAATTAAATTAGGAAAATAAACTGGGAAATGTGTAACTTCCTATTGTAGGAAATTTGTAACAGTTCATTTCTTGTTTTTGGATCAACAGCAGGTGATGAATTTGCATTTTATTACTATTTTAACTTAAATTGTATTTTAATTCCATTTTAAATTGTATTTTATCAAATTCCATTTCGGATTGCTTTTATCTAGTTTTGGTGACGGTTTGTTGCTGGAACTTTGTACTTTGATATCGCCCAAGGGCTAATCAATAAAAGTTGTTGTTTTTAAGATAGAATAGTGTATAATTCTATTCTAAAATGGAATTAAATTAGAATTATTACATTGCAAAAATTGTATGTGCATTTTAATCAAGTGGCACATCCTTCCAAAAATCATGCGTTAGGCTTCAAAAGGGAGCAACAGCCATTCTCTTGGAATAAGAGTGGAGTTCACAGTGTTTGAATGATGCTCCAGTTCTTGTAAAATAGTGTTAAGATGACAATATGGTAAGAGTCACGTCAGCCAGCTTTGCTGGTCTGGAAGCAACTTCAAGATCTTGCTCAAAGCCGTTTCCTGGTCCTTGTTTATTTACACAATGCCTTTCCCCTCCATTTGACTTGCTGCTATCTTCAGACCAAGCAGATGTTGAGTAAAGTTCCAATTTCTCAAAAACATGTCTGTCCTGTTAATCAAGTTCCCTTGGTCTGCTCCACAAATATTCTTTATTCTTCTTTTTCCTTCTTCCTTGCACATAGCAGAATAGGTAACTTAGTGAACAAGTGGAGATGGTGAGAGGCATTTTATTCCAGATCAACACATGAAACTAGTGGGCACCCTGGAAGACTCTTGAAGAGAAGAGTTGTAGTGGTGCAGTGGTTAGAATGCAGTATTGCAGGCTGACTCTGCCCACTGCCAGGAGTTCGATCCTGACTGGGGTCAAGGTTGATTTGGCCTTCCATCCTTCCGAAATGAGGACCCAGATTATTGGGGGCAACATGCTGGCATTTGCCCAGAAAGTAAAGCACTATGGAGCGGTAAACCTGTAAAGCACTATGGAGCTATGGTGGTGCAGTGGTTAGAATGCAGTATTGCAGGCTAATTCAGCTCACTGCCAGGAGTTCGATTCTTCCACCAGCTCAAGGTTGACTCAGCCTTCCGTCTTTCCAAGATTGATAAAATGAGGACCCAGATTGTTGGGGGCAATACGCTGACTCTGTAAACCGCTTAGAGAGGGCTGTTAAGCACTGTGAAGCAGTATATAAGTCTAAGTGCGAAGTGCTATCTTCGGTGCTTGCTGCTTTCCTACGTTGTGCCACTAGGTGGCAGTGAAAGATAACCAGTTTTTTCTCTCCTGCTTTTTCCTTTTGTCATGTTTGATTTTTTTTAAAAAAAAATGTATCCACAGTTTTATTTCAATTCACTTGTTCAAAGTTGGGTTGTCTATTTGAAACTCACTTGGGGAAAAGCAATTATAAGTATTACTTCAATACCATTTAAGAGCATTTTTTTGAAGGGGATTTCGGCTCCTCCCCAAAAGTGTAGCCACTAAAGGGACAATAACTCAGGATCCTGTTGGTTTAGATCTGGCTAAATACAGATAGTTATCAACTTACAACTATTCATTTAGTGGCCATTTGAAGTCACAACGGCACTGAAAAAAGTGGCTTAGGGCCATTTTTCACACTTATGACTGCTGCAGCTTCCTCGTGGTCACATGATTAAAATCCAGACACTTGACATATTTATGATGGCTGCAGCGTCCCGGGATCATGTGATCACCTTTGGTGACCATCTGACAAGCAAAGTCAATGGAGTAGCCAGATTCACTTAACAATTGTGTTACTTCACAACTGCAGTGATTGACTTAACAACTGTGGCAATAAAGGTTGCAAAATGGGACAAATTCCCCTAACAAATGTCCCGCTTAACAACATAAATTTGGGGCTATATTGTGGTCGTAATTCGAGGACTGCCTGTATCATGGTTCGCTTTCAGGAAATGTAGGAAATCGGCAATAAAACTCTTAACCAAGGGAAATTTTTAACCTTCTTTTCCCAGGTCATGTGTGTCGCACATGATTGGAAGAGATTATGTACTGTAAGCAAAACTTTCAGAGTTTGGGGATAAAACTAATTCTTGGTCAGCTGAGAATTAAAGAAAAAAAGTGTGTGTGACTCATAGCTCCAATTCACCGGCTGTCTTTGGCTTTCAACCGTTAAATTGGCAGCTGTTGGAAGTTACAACAGCCCTGAAAAAGTCACGTGATTAAAAATCAGGTATATGCAGGTAGAAGACCTTTGCAAACCAAGTCCCAAACCTCTCTGGGACTTCATTTAGACATCCCATTGGAGTAGGATTAATACATGTAGTAATACCGTGGGAATCCTTGGTGGAAATAAAACATCTGCAAGAAAACCACCAAGCTCAGAGAACACTAAGGACCCCCCCAGTCGTCTTCTTCTTCTTCTTCTTTGTTATGTATGTGGGCAGAAATGTCTTGCAAGGGCCACTAGGGGGCGCAAGGCCGAACAGCTGCAGCCAGGTAGCAGCTGTTTGGCGGGAAAGCCAAGTTAAAGCTATTGGATGCCAACTTAGGTGGGAAACCAAGGTTTGAATCTATTGGTCGAGCGCACACCTGGACAGGTACAAATAGTGGCCAGGTAACCCCTATTTCCCCAGTCCAGTCTACTCTCAATAAATGTTGTACTGCAAGCCTTGCCTGGCGTCTTTCCTGATCCACGCACATCGGAATCTAACTACCACCTCCTCCTCCTCCTCCTCCTCCTCCACCTCCTCCTCCTCCTTCTTCTCCTTCTCCTTCTCCTTCTCCTTCTCCTTCTTCTCCTTCCTCCTCCTCCCAAACCCACTCCCTTCTAGCACTGATGATGTTACCTAGTTTGGCAATGAAACATCTGCAAGAAAACCACCAAGCTCAGAGAACACCAGGAACCCCACAGTAGTATCACTACATGTTGAAACCCTATTCCAGCGGTAGGCAACCTCGGCTCTTTTAGGACTCGTGGACTTCAACTCCCAGAATTCCTGAGTCAGCTATGCTGACTCAGCCAGCATAGCTGACTCAGGAATTCTGGGAGTTGAAGTCCATGAGTCATAAAAGAGCCAAGGTTGCCTACCCTTGCCCTATTCTAATGGGCTGTCTAAACAAAGTCCCAGAGAGGTTGAGGACTTGGTTTCCAAAGAACAGTTTCTCACTTTATAACTCTGACTAAAAGAGAGTGAAAGGATCCTTGTAATAAACTAGTTGCATTCCTGGAATAAAGGAAAGCTTGTTCTTGTTAAGAGGTCAGCCGTGATACGGGACAGCAGCTATATTTGAACAAATCGCAGGGAAGAAGGTGCAGGAAACAAGGGTCGCTCTGTGCCAAGAGGATTTCATGCTGAGCAGATTCTGAACATTGACTTCTTTCCTTGGGAGAAACTAAAAAAAGCATCCGTTCCATTTATGATGAACGGTTGCGGGAATTGGGCACGTCTAGTCTAAGGAAGAGGAGAACTAGGGCGATACGATAGCAGTGTGCCTCTACTTGAGGGGCTGCCAGAGAGAAGGGGAATCCAATTGTGCAAATTTGTACAAATTCAGCTGTACAAATACAACTGAAAGATAAGTCGATCAGAAAAGATGTTATATGTTGGTGTTATTGTTATTTGTACACAAGAACACAAGAAAAATGCTTATATCCAACCTCGTGTGTATCAAAAGTATTAAGAATTAATGTTGGCAAAGGAGACTGCTACTGGAAGAAGAGAAGATCAAGGAAATGTATCATTAACTAATGTATTGATTATGGAATTATAGAAATTAATTATTACCAGGGCTTTTTTTTTGTCCTAGAACGCTCAGAACGGAGTTCCGGCACCTTTTTTTGGATGGAACCTTGTAGGGTAGGCAAGGCGGGTTATATGATATGTGTGAGTTCCAGCACCTTTTTCTTTTACAAAAAAAGCACTGATTATTATCGATTGTTTTTAAATATACGAACCCAGACAACGCGTTGTTTACTAAGCACTAAAGATGGCTGTTGTAAAAACAAACACACAATAAAATGTATTTTAACAGAGAGAGAGAGAGAGAGAAGGGAGGGCCAACTTATTCTCCAAAGCACCTGAGGACAGGACAAGAAGTAATTGAGGGAAGATCCTTAAAGAAAGACCCAATATAGAACTAAGGAGAAATTTCCTAGCAGTGAGAACAATTGACCAGCCTTCGGAAGTTTTGGGTGACTCCATCCCTGGAGCTTTTCAAGAAGAGGTTGAACAACTGTTTGTCTGGAATGGAATAAGGTTTCCTTCCTTGAGCAGGGGGCTGGATTGGAAGACCTCCAAGATCCCTTCCAACTGTGTTACCCTGTACTCTGTCTCATCAGAGTAGCTTAGGTTGATTTGCCAAGCAGTTTGAAGCCCACTGAGATGAGAAGGAAGAGAGGGGAGAGCTTCAAATCAAAAGGGACCATTTTTTGAAGCTCTTTCTTTCCATGCCCTGATCAGCCCCATATTCATTGAACTCACAGAGGGAAAGGTCTATTACTGGCTTATGGCAAACGCTCCTCTCTTCTTACCCACGTTCTCATGAAGATTTACTGCTTCATATCTAGTTTAAAAGGATCCAATAACGGGCCATGGGAAAAATCCCTTGGCAAAAGCATCAGCAACCTGAGCAGTGAGTGGGAAGCCGCCCTAGTTTATTGGGATATAAATAGCAACCCTCCGGGGTTGCATCCAAAGTTGCGTTCTTCTTGGCTTGTGTTGCATTTCTCCCAAGGTCCTAAGAAGTGGTCACTCTCAGTCTCATGAAATGAATTCATTTGAACTGAGTAGAGCAGGGTGGGGTCCAACCTTGGCAATTTTAAGACTTGTGGACTCCAATTCCCAGAATTCCCCAGCCAGCATGAACTCTGAATGTGCCTTCTGGACTTGCTTTTGCTTTGTGGACTTGCCTTTTCCCTGTGGATTTGCGCTGGGTTTTTTTTTAATGGACTAGACCAGGGGTAGGGAACCTTGGCTCTTTTATCACTCGTGGACTTCCACTCCCAGAATTCCTGAGCCAGTCATGAGCTGAGCTGGCTCAGGAATTCTGGTTGTTGAAGTCCACGACTCATAAAAGAACCAAGGTTGCCTACCCCAGGACTAGACTGTTGAATTCCTTGGGAATTACACTGGTATTGGCATGGGGAATTTCTGCGGAAGACTATTTGGGGCTCAAAAAAGACTCCTAACACCTGTGCCAAGTGCCAGTGTGAGCGGGACAGGACAATATGTCACTAAACGCCTTGAAATTATAATAGTCTTCTGCATTGCCACTACAGTACACTGGTCCTCTGAATAAAGCCACGTCAGATATGATCTTCATCAACTCTTCTCTATGTCTATGGGGATTCCCAGTCACCCAGGACAGGTCATGGTTGTCCCAAGGGTGCATTTTTAAGAGGCAACGGGACCTTCTTCTTTTTCTTTGAAGACGCTTCGCTTCTCATCCAAGAAGCTTCTTCAACTCGGACTGGATGGTGAGGAAAGAAGGGTCAAAGAGACCATCTATGTCAACAGAGGGGGAGGGATATGACATCATCTATCTGTTCTGTACCAGCCTGCTACCGGCCCTGCAGAAAAGGCAGGGACAACCCCTTTTACAAGAAGGCAAGAGGCTGGAATTACGCCTGCCAAATTTATTGCAACAAAAACAAACGGAACAAGACAAACCAAGAAACAGGAGCTTTAAGAAACATGAACTATCCAAGTGGTTGCCTTCAGCAAACAAGCCCTCCCCACACATTCCCCTTATATAGAGCTCAGGGCATGGCTTCTCTCTGCCTCCTTCCGAGAAGCCCCATTGCCTTCCTCTGTTTACTCCTAATTGACTGCCTCCTGCGTCGGGAGTCCTTGAACAGGGCCAGCTGTGGGTCATCTTCATCCACGCTGTCAGGCTCACACAGCTGGGTCTCCGTGGTGACCAAGTGGGAGGGGCCTGGCTGAGGGCTCTCATCAGCAAGATCTTCAACCCCCTCAGCAAGGTCTTCAACACCCCCCTCCTCCTCCTCTGAGTCGTCCGACCCAACTGCCGAACCCACAGGCTGACCCTGAATCACAACACTATCTCCAGTCTACAACACAGTCTTTTCAGCAGTTCCAAGAAGGCTTCACACCCAGTTGCACCACTCAGGTGATCCTGACGACACAGATAAACCTCCCAGTGGCCTCAACGACTCTCTAAAAGAATGCAAATGACCAGCCGTCTGCAAGGAATTTACGTCTTTCCATTCCCCACCATCCAGTCAGAGCTGAAGAAGCTTCTTGGATGAGAAGCGAAACTTCTTCAAAGAAAAACAAGAAAGTCCAGTTGCCTTTTGAAAGAAAGCACTTTGGGACATCCCTTCTCTTATGTTCATCTATCAAACCCATTCAACCTTCCTTCGTTTTCCAGTCTTTCTCCATTTCTATGGCCCTTTGTCCCTGACTGACATTTTGAAAGTCACGTTGAAACAAGGATGGGTGTAACTCAGATCCAGTGTTAAGTTTTGATGGGGATTATGTTGTAAATGTCAGCGGCATGAATAATATCAGCTAGAATGTGTTTAGGAGGTCACGATATTGGTGAAAGTTAATGTTTTACAACAAGGCAATGCAAGCTATGCATGTTGATTTTTTTTTAAAAAAATTGGGATGTGGCGAAATTAACTGTACTGATTAGAGATAATGGATTAGATAAGTCCATAAGAGACTGGAAACCGTTTATGGACTTTCTGCATGTTAAATACAATAACAAATGGTTAGCAGAGGGCTTTGAGGATTAGGGTTGATTTTTTTAAAAAAAATATATATAGTGAACAGATGCTTGGTTGATTGGAACTGATAGATTAATAGATTTCCACATCAGTGTCATCTTTTTATATAACGCAGTATTGTTATTAAATATAGATGGGACAGTTTACAATTACATGTAGACTTGTTTTATAAAGGGAGGTGAATGCATCAGATATTTTTGATGTATTATTCTGCATTCAACCAAGGGTGGATCTTTTATGTTTAGTCAGCGTGAATGATAGATTTGTCATTTGGTTTTGGGTGTTTTGGCACACATTTTTTAATTTTTATTTATTCGTGTTTGAGGGTTGTTAGTTTGTTTCTTTTTTTTTCCTCCCCCCCCTTTATTTTGCATCTTAACTTTGGAAGTAAAGAAAAAAAAATTGTGAAACAAAATTGGGATGACAAAGAAATGTAAATATTTTTGCCTTTTAATTGTGTTATGATGAATCTTGATATGTTATTTTGCTGCAATGATATTTACGTAACATAACTAAACTACTGAAATATTGTTATGTGGATACTTTGGAAGTAAAGAAGAAAAAAGAAATATGCATACATTCTGTCAATTTAAATTACAATTGTGGATATCAATGTTATGAGCATTATACTTATTTGGTTTTTTCCCCAATCAAAGTTATATACACCATTAGAAAGGAAGAGATGAAAGAAAAACACGTTGTGACATACATTGATGTTATATAATAAAGTTTTCAGCCTTAATCTTCCTTAAGAATTTGAACTTTATCCATTATTTGCTTTTAAGGAACTTGCCTGGAGATAAGGTGAGACAAAACCTCTATTATTTTTCCACCTGGTACATTTAAGCTACTTTAAACCCACTGGGACAATAATGAGATAAACTCAAAATTAACTCTTACCTCTTTTAGTTCTTAATTTTTAGTTAGGGAGACACAGTTGAAGTAGGTTCCCCTACAGG
Source organism: Vipera ursinii (assembly GCF_947247035.1). Lineage (NCBI taxonomy): Eukaryota > Metazoa > Chordata > Lepidosauria > Squamata > Viperidae > Vipera > Vipera ursinii. The sequence continues at coordinate 5,594,026 of NC_139520.1, forward strand.
GGACGAGGGGCAAGAGGAAATCAAGGGAATGGAGAGGGAAGAGACAGTGTGCGTGACATTGAAGGAATTGGGTTGGCAGGAAAAAGTTGGACTGACTGACGGGGACCAGGCTTGGAGAAGACCCCCCCCGAGCTCTTGGTTACAATGAGTGTTGGGGGTCATCAGACAACGTTTTTGGTAGACACAGGAGCTGGACGATCTGTTGTAAATAGTCCAGTATCTGCGCCTGGACCACATAAAATACAGGTCCAAGGGGTGTCAGGACAAGTATTGGGAAGACAGGTCCTGACACCGGTAACATGTCTGTTTAATGGGACTCAGATCCAACATGAGTTTCTCTATATTCCTGAATGCCCCTCCCCCATGTCCCTGTGTATCACCCTGTGCCTCAAGTCCCACCACCAGTGGTTCCAGTCCAGCAGCCAGTGGTGAGTCCAGTTCAACCCGCAGATGTTGATAATGACACTAATCAAGTTCCAGGGATAGGAGCCCAAGGAACTCAACAAGAAATCCTATTAAAAGCACTAGAGCATTTTGTTCAAAATATCGAAGTTTTTACAGTAAATGTGCAAATTATGTTTGCACATTCTTGAAAATGTTGCTGTTTAGGACTTGCCCACAATCTCCTTAAATTTCACTAGATTTATACATATACAATGAATGAATAACTCCTTTTTGATTAGGGGATACTGTAATCTTCACTTTTTTCTCCATCTATAGATTTCACTACTTCTAAAAATTCTTCCCCATATACTAATTCCATAGTTCACAAAATTATTAATTCTACTATTTCTAAAAGTTTTTCCCTGTCCACTAATTCCATAGTTCACAAAATTCTTCTCTATTTATTAATTCTACTCCTTCTAAAAATTCTCCACCAAACCCTTCTATAGTTCTCAAAATTCTCCATCTGCTAATTCTACTCCTTCCCTACAATACTTCTCCTTCTACTCATTTAAGCAAAATGCATGATGTAGCATGATAAGAAGAGTCGGCTTCCCTACCTGATTTGTCTGACAGGTTGTAAGATGTAAAAGAAGTTATGAGCTACATCAGACATTTATCAGTTGATAACCAGGTATGCAATAGTTGTCAACAGCAATTAGCTAGTATTGTACTAATTTAAATTTTGCAATCTGATGAATACTCTCCTGAACAACAAATGTCTGACAAATGTTGATCTCAGATTTGCATCCCACGATATGTTTCATTCTAATAGCAACCCTGACATTTTTTGACAAGAAATATAGATGTGTGTGGCAAAAAATGAAACAGAAATCTGAAATATAAAGCTTAACTCTCCTTGGTAAAGTTCTTTTGAACTCTACATGAAGCACAAATCATAAATATGTAGTTGCTATTTATATTCTGTTTCTATCTGATAAAAAGAATAGAGGAGGATATATTTTTCTTTTGGTCTTTTTTTAATTGAAAAGTTTTACAATACATTTTTCAATACAAAAAAAACCTTCCTCCCCCTCCCCTCTCCCCAACCCCCCCTCCCCTCCCCTCCCCCCTCCCCGACTTCCCAGAGCTGAATACAGGGTATAATACAAACAAGCATAATCTAAAATATGCTAACAACAATAATAAAACATTTTTAGCTTTTTTTTTTCCCTCAGGAGCTATTGCAAAATTGCTGAAGCCAATGCTTTGGGTTGCGGAATGGGACAACTCACTTCAGCCAACTTGATGGACAATTCCACAAATGCAAAACTTAAATTAATTTCAATAATATAATAAAGTCAATAATATAATAAAGTCAATCCAGAAGTACAAGAGTTTCAATAGTTTTGATGAAAACATGGTCACCGATAATACAAGAAACTGAATGAAATGTTTCTTGCAACAGTTCATTTACAACTTGCAACCATTCATTAGAAATTGTTCGAAGTTACAACGGCACTGAACAAAGTGACTTATGATCATTTTTCACACTTACAACCATTGCAGCGTCCCCATGGTCACGTGATCAAACTTCGGACCCTTGGCAGCTGACTCATATTTATGATGACTGCAGGGGTCACATGGTCCTCTTTTGCGACTTTCTGACAAACCAAGTCAATGGGGAAGCCAGATTCGCTTAACTAACGTGTGATGCACTTAACAACTGTGGCAAGGGAGATTGCAAAATGGAGCCAACTCACTTAGCAACTGTCATGCTTACGAGCAGAAATCTGGAGCTCAATTGTGGTTGTAAACTGAGGATTACCTATACAGCAATATAGAATAAAATAGTATAACAGTGTTGGAAGGGACCTTGGAGGTCTTCTACTCTGACCCCCTGCTTAGGCAGGAAACCCTCTACCATTTCAGACAAATGGTTGCCCAATCTTTTCTTAGAAACCTCCAGTGTTGAGCATTCACCACTTCTGGAGGCAGGTTGTTCCACTGGTTAATTGTTTTCACTGTCTGGAAGTTTCTCCTTAGTTCTAGGTTGCTTCTCTCCTTGGTTAGTTTCCATCCATTGTTTCTTGTTCTGCCTTCTGGTGCTTTGGAGAAGAGGTGGACCCCTTTTTGTTTGTGGCAGCCCTTCAAATAAACTAGATGTACCCATTTCCAGCAACCTTTCTTTATATGTTTTATCCTCCAGTCCCCTGATCATCTTTGTTGCTCTTCTCTGCACCCTTTCTAGACTCTATTTAGGACTTGGGTTGCAGACTTCCTGCTAGACAGAGGCCAGTGAAACTGCCATATTGTGTTGCTCCTAGTTCTGCAAAAGGCACATTGGAGGAACATGTTTATTTCTGACCAGCCAAAGGCTCACCTTTAATCCGTTCACCTTTGCTCTAATTTTGACTCTTCCAAAGGCCAGGAGGGTTGAATTAAACAGGTCAGCATTTCAGAAGCATCATCTAGTCACTGTGTCCTTTCACCCCATCCCGTCTTTGAACAGAGAAAGTCCTTATGACATCCGGACCATGAAATAGCAGAGAATCCATCCTTCGGGGCTGTCCGTGCCGTAACAATGATAGGCAATATCTGTATTTGCAAAATTATCAGAATTCAATGTTGGAGTCTCTCCAGTAGGAATCTTTTTTTACAACAAAAAACTTGATTAATGGTCAGTAATGAAGAGGTCAATGACAGCCAGTTTAATTTGGCGATGAAGTTGCTGTTGTTGTTAGCTGCGAAGTCGTGTCCGACTCCTCGTGACCCCATGGACAACGTTCCTCCAGGCCTTCCTGTCCTCTACCATCTTCTGGAGTCCATTTAGGCTCACGCCTACTGCTTCAGTGACTCCATCCAGCCACCTCATTCTCTGTCATCCCCTTCTTCCCTTGCCCTCAACCTTTCCCAGCATTAGGCTCTTCTCCAGTGAGTCCTTCCTTCTCATGAGGTGGCCAAAGTATTTGAGTTTCAGCTTCAGGATCTGGCCTTCTAAAGAGCAGTCAGGGTTGATCTCCTCTAGGACCGACTGGTTTGATCGCCTGGCAGTCCAAGGGACTCGCAGGAGTCTTCTCCAGCACCAGAGTTCAAAGGCTTTAATTCTTTGGCGCTCAGCCTTTCTTATGGTCCAACTTTCACTGCCATACATTGCAACTGGGAAGACCATAGCCTTGACTATAGGCACTTTTGTTGGCAGGGTGATGTCTCTGCTTTTTAGTGTGCTGTCCAGATTTGCCATTGCTTTCCTCCCCAGGAGCAAACGTCTTTTATTTTCCTGGTGGTGAAGGCACCAGGTTAAAAATCAGGAGATTGTGAGTTCTAGCACTGCCGTAGCCATGAAAGCCAGCTGGCTAGTTTTGAGTCAATCACCAGGAGATGGGGCTTTCTAGTCCCATCTTGAGGGTGAAAGTCGGCGGAGTAACCTTGGGCCAGTCACTCTTTCTCAGCCCTAAGAAGAATACAATGGCAAACCACTTCTGGAAAAAAAAGCCTTGCAAGGAAACTGCAAGGATTTCTCCAGGCCATTTCCAAGAATTGGATTGGATTGAACAAAAGGGGGATTAAAAAGAACCAGTAGGTCCAGTATGTAAATGACATTAAAAGAGATTGTAAAGAGAATATCTTTAAACGGCAAATCAAATGGCAAATGTGGTTTGATTTATGTAAGGGTCAAGTGATGTTGTATTAGAAGGAAAAGCTTCAGTATACACTGATGGGATCAGAGCTGTCTTTTTAATCAAGAACAGGATGTGGAGGTGATCATGGATTGGTCAAAAAAGATATTGGCTCAGGATAAAGCAGCACAGGCTAATAAGAAAAAGGAATTGCAAATAACGTTGCCAAATGTATAATGAATTTACAGAAATTTATAACCACATCTGCACTAGAGTGTACAGTTCTAGTTGCCACATTTATAAAGAGACAATAGAACTGGGTAAAAATTGCCAAAGAGTACAGTCAAAGCATTTGGGACTATAACACTTTTCTTATGAGAAAAACGTAGAAGGTTTGGAGTTGTTGATCTTGGGGGGGGGAAGGCAACTGGATGGAACATAATCCAGATGTATAAAGCTTTGTACGACATGGAGAAAATTATTTTTCCCCCCCATGCACTTGGGATCAAGAGGTCTTTCAATAAAGGAATTTAGAACAGACAATAGCAAGCCTTTCTTCTTATAGTTCATAATTAACCTGTGTAATTTACTGCCAAATGACCTGGTCTCTCTTCCACCAGATGTCACGACCACTAACTTGGCTTTAAAGAAAGATCAGATAAACTGGAGGCTCCATTGCTGGAGGTTTTCAGAAATAGACTGGGCAACCATTTGTCCGGGGTGGTATAAGATCTCCTGCCTTGAGCAGAAGGCTCGACTAGAAGACCTCCAAGGTCCTTCCAGCCCTATAATTCTATGTTCTTATGTTCAATGACAGGGAAACCACAATGGGAGAGATGTATGTGTTGGTCTCTTGCTTGTGAGCAGTGCAGAGGCATTAGTTGACCCCTGTGAGGGACAAAATGTTATTCTTTCATTGGTACGTTTGAGGTAGAGCTTTAGAATCTTGATGGTTTTCTGAAATGTGTGATTGCTTGTAATGATAAATTCTGTAGATGGTCATTGAAGAGGAGTGTTATGTATGGGGTTTAAGCAGCAGCTCAGCAAATACCATCAGGTGGCGCTGTATCGTTACTGGATTGGCTGGCTAGCTTTCGGCGGGAGATTCAGATGAAGGGATTGGCTGGAAGCGTACCTGGCAAGGTATATAAGAGGTACAGGTAACCCCCTTTGTTCAGTACAGTCCTACCACAATAAAGAGCTGTTGCTGTACTCATCTGCCTGCTGTCTTCCATGCGGTCCAGAACCCACTACATAATAGTGGCGACGAAGATGGGATGCTGTTTCTCTCAGAGCTGAAATCACTACCTGAAGTCACTAGGGACGGAGGAAAAGGAGTATCTTCCTCTGATTTTCTTCTACTGAAGCAGCATCCACAGGACCGGACACAGCATGGCAAAACTCGGTCAGATCCACGAATTCGACGTCAGGCATCCCGAACGCTGGGAATCGCATCTGGGCCAGGTTGAAGGATACCTACTGGTCAACAGGATCACTGAAGACCACTTGAAAGCGGCGGCCCTGCTGTGCATCAGCAGGCCTGCCATTTACGATATAGCCATTGGGTTGTGCTCACCGACAGCTATCGGAACTGTTCCCTATAGCGATCTCACGGCTAAACTAAACAGGCACTTCATGCCACAGAGGTCTGAAGTGTTCTGGCGCTTCCGGTTCATCCAGTGGATCCAGCTACCTGGCGAACCGACGGCCGACTTTATAGAGGCTGTGTGACAGGCCGCCCATCTCTGTAAGTTTCCCGATTTAGAAGAAAGTCTTCGCGACTGGATCGTTTTCGGTCTAAGCGAGCAGCGGCTGCAACAGAAATTGCTCGCGAAGCCTACAATGAGCCTGCAAGAGGCTTTGGACAAGGTCTTGGCATACGAGGCAGCCAGCAGCTCAGGCCAGACCACCCACCGACCCAGCAGCAGCTCTGGAGGATCAGTCCACCATGAGAGCGCTGCGTACGGCGGAACAGATGAAGACGAAGCAGCTGAAATTGACGCGGTACACCGGAGGCCAGACAGTCGATAAATTCAACAGTGTGGAGACCAAGGGGCCCATCGGCGGCCAACGCCATCGCAAAAATACACCAGAGGGAACAGCGCCGAATCTACCTCTGGAGGCGGAGCGACCAGTCCCAAGTGTGCCGGCTGCGGAGGGAACCATGCGAGGGTGGCCTGCAGATTCCGCTCAGCTAAGTGCCGGGTCTGCGGAAAAACAGGCCACATCACAGTGGTCTGTCAGAGTCGTTCCTGGGACGAGGATGCGTCACCGAAAGGTACCGGGAAACCCCAAGTCATCACCTCCAATTCCTTCGTGAGTCTGAGAGCCGTATCCCACACTGGGGTCCATCGGCTGCTCACCCCCAAAATTAAATTAAAGGTCCTTTTGCAAGGCGTGCCTTGCAAGATGGAGCTCGACTCCGGTTCCGCCGTCTCTATAATTTCTTATGAGACATTTAAACTTGTGTGCGGCCGGAGCAAGCGGTGGGCACAATTAAGACCTACCAATCTAAAACTAACTGATTTTCAAAATGTAAAAGGAGGAGGCGAAGTAGGAGCAGGAGGGGAGGAGAAGGAGAGGAGGAGGAGGGGAAGGAGGAGAAGGAGGAAGAGAGGAAGAAGAGGAGGAGAAGGGAGAACTATGGAATCCCAGCATCCCTGAAAGACTAGAGCACTTAAAAAAAAAACTTTAAAGAGAGGCTGGTCAGGTCCTTGAGCAGGATTTGCAAGGCACATGTCTGTGAAAGTTGCCCCAAGAATGCAAGATCCCAGTGCCAGAAGATACCTAAAATAGGAAAAAATCAGAATAATTAAAGCCCGTGCTTCCACCGCCTTGCTGCTTCTGTCGGCGTAAGTACCGTGTCTGTCCATGTGTGCTGCCTAAACATGCCAGGAGCCGTGAGTGTGTGTTGCCTAAGCAATTACCTCATTCCCATGTGATGAAATTGTACCTGAGCCATTATGCAACTCTTTTCTCGAATTCCACTATAACAATTATAGTATTGTGTTTTAGGCTGGCTTGGCCCGGCTTAAGTAAGAACATCAACAGTCATTCAGCATTATCCCTTCCCAACTTAAATACTATTCTGAATTTGTTTGTACTACAGGACCTTCCTCACAACTTAGTTATGGAGAAGAGAAGACATGCTATAACAAAGTACAATGCAGCCTTATGAAACCAGAGTTTGAAGCATATCCTGGCTTCACCTTTGATGACAAGGCCCTTAAAGATACACAAATATCTTTAAGAGCTGGCTCTTCGAGCTCTCTGGCCCAGGCTGAGAATTTTTTTTAATTTTAATTTTAACTGGGTTTTTATTTTTCTCAGGGTTTTATTTAATCTTTTTAAATTTGTTTTAACGTTTGTATTGACTTTCTTTTAAATGCCCTGTAAACCGCCCTGAGTCCTTCGGGAAAGGGCGGTATATAAATCTAAATAAATAAATAAATAAATAAATCCACATGCAGACCGAACTGCATTCACTAGATGTAGAAATACGTATGGCTGAAGGATAAAATGAATGCAGAGAAGAGCCACAAAGATGATCAGGGGGCTGGAGGCTAAAACATATGAAGAATGGTTGCAGGAATTGGGGATGTCTAGTTCAATGAAGAGAAGGACGAGGGGGGACATGATAGCCGTGTTCCAATATCTCAGGGGCTGCCACAAAGAAGAGGGAGTCAAGCTATTCTCCAAAGCACCTGAAGGCAAGGACAAGAAGCAACGGATGAAAACTAATCAAGGAGAGAAGCAACCTAGAACCGAGGAGAAATTTCCTAACAGTGAGAAGAATTAACCAGTGGAACAACTTGCCTCCAGAAGTTATGGCTGCGCCATCACTGAAGTCTTTTAAGAAGAGACTGGACCACCATTTGTCCAGAACGGTACAGGATCTCCTGTTTGAGCAGAGAGTTGGATTAAGAGATCTTCAAGGCCCCTTCCAGCTCTGTTATTCTGTTCTGCTCTGAATGTGCCCCTTTTCAGACCAATTAAAAATAATCCAGGTAAATATGGATATGGGGTAGAGAGATGATAAAAGGTCTGGTAGCTAAAATCATACGATGAATGATGAACAGCTAAGGAAGCTAGATATGTTTAGCCTAATGAAAAGAACAATCAGTGGTGTCATGGTAGCAGTCTTCCAGTATCTGAGGGGCCGTCACAGAGAAAAGGGGTCAACCTATTCTCCAAAGCACCTGAAGGCGGGACGAGAAGCACAGCCCTTGACTTTTCCCTTCCTGGTATGTCTTGGGCTTCTGGTTCATAGACCTTGTTTGGCCACCACTCATCTACCTGAGGAAGGAAATATCTTGACCATTTTTTTCTTCTTAATAGTGATTTGGGAGAGAAATGGAGTTATCTCAGCCTGTACACCTTAGCCATCCATAAACTGAGGGGGATAATTGACTAACTTATCTTTAAATTTCTTTGCCGCCCATCCCGTTACAAAGTGACTCCGGGTTATTTTGGCTGGCTGGGGAATTCTGGAAGTTGAAGTCCGCAGGTCTGAAAGTTGCCAAGTTGGAGACTCTTGATTTACAGTAAAGCAGAACGGAAGAGCCCACATTTTCAAGAAAGCAAAACAATGGATGAGTCATTTTTGCATCCATGGCACAAAAAAGCCATTTCCTTCAAACAGAGCTTGTTTTATGTTGAGTTCACTGGACTCTTTCCTTGACTGCGGAAGTGTGGAAGTAATTTGCCTTTGGCTAGGTTGGTTTAATGTCTCAGGTAGCCTATAAAGGGGGGGGGGCTCCCATCAGTCTGCTAACCAGGGCTGAAGCTACTTAGCATCCAAGGTGCTTCTCCTCCTGAGACACTGTCACAATTCATTTATATTTCATTTCTATCTCTCTTTCTGTGCAAACCCAAATGCCTCTCACATGACCCCTTGGATTCTGCCATTCCCAAGGAGGAAAGGAAATAAACAGGGGAGTTAATTGCCTCCATTTCCTCTCCTTAGATGTAACGTTTTGTTTATCTAGCCTGCCTGTTACCCATCACAATAAGATCGATGAGAGGCATTCTCTGATCTTACGAGCAACTAAGAAAGGGGGTGGGGGAATCCTGGTTTGTGTCTCTGGATGGAATGTGAAGGGGAGGGAGTGATTGTGCTGCGAATGGACTGATGGTTCTCCCTTTCCCACGAGGGGCTTGCCACCTGAAACTTGACTGATCTGGAACTGACCAAATGAACTGAGGGGTGGGGTTTTGCTGGGGGACACTTTAAAAATATCGATCTGTGAAAAGGTTTTTCAGATCCTGTCCATTGTACCTTCTATCATCCATGTCTTAGTAAAAGTTCCTGTTTGGACAATCTTGCCTCCAAGAGTCTTTCTTTCTTAAGATGTGGATTGGAGCGGGTTCTGACAGACACTTCCTGCAATATAGGAAGTCCTCTACTTAGGGACCGTCAGAAATTGCAATGGCACTGAAAAAGGGACTTATGACCGTTTTTCACACTTATGACTGTTGCAGCGTCCCCATGGTCACATGATCAAAATTCAGACGCTGGGCAATGGACTCGTATTTATGGCGGCTGCAGTGTCCCAAGGTCATGTGATCCCCTTTTGGGACCTTCTGACAAGCCAAGTCAACGGGGAAGCCAGATTCGCTTCACAACCGTGTTACTAAGTGCACAACTTCAGCGATTCACTATGGCAAGAAATGTCATTAAAACGAGGGCAGAATTCACCTAGCAACTGTCTCATTTAGCAATAGAAATTTTCGACTCAGTAGTAGTCACATGTCAAGGACTATCTTTAACTACCTGTGTTTGAACACTCTTAACTCTCCTCACCTGGATCTTGCAATGTTCTTGCAATCTTCCAGATGAATTTGCAGCTTTGGAAATGGCAGATCAGGTCGACCTGGGCTTCTCTGCGACAGGCCCTCAAGTACTGGGAGACGACTATCGTGTCACCCCTAGTCTTTCTCTTCGTCAGGACAGACACCCCTAATTCCCTTAACCGTGCATCGTATGATTTAGCCTCTAGAACCTTTATCATCTTTGCTGCTTTTCCCTTCACTCTTTCTAGGGTCTCAGCCTCTTTTCTGTATTGTGATGATCGGAACTGGAGGCAGCATTTCAAGTGTGGCCTCACTAGCCAGTATAAAGCAGCATTAACTACTTCTCATGACCTTGATGCTGTCCCTCTGTTGATGCAACATAGGACGGCAGTGGCTTTTTTGGCTGCAGCTGCAGCACATCGCTGGTTCAAAGTTAAGTGACGATCCACCAGGACTCCTAGATCCCTCTCACAGTTAGTGCTATTTAGCTGCGTACTGCCTACACAGGACCTTATTTTTCTCACCATTGAATTGCATCTTGTTGGATAGGGCATGATGCTCAGGTCTGTCAAGACCCTTCTGAATCTTAAGCCTTATCTTCCAAGGTGTTGGCAATTCCCCCTTGCTTGGCATTGTTTACAAATCCGATAGACTCTCCTTCCATCGCCTCTTGCTGTAGCTCTGGTACGTTTCCAATGTATGGTAGTTCGCGAGATTGTAACTTGTCTGTGCTTGCAATCCATAACGTGACCATGCAACGGCCATAATACATATGGGGAATGAGGATGACAGATAAGATCGTGGCCAGTGTGACTCCCCTAGATGCAGTCACCTTGTTTTAAACCAAGCAAAATGGGAAAATGGCATGTCCCACTCCAAGAAAAAAAATAAGACGAAAAACAAAAAGGATGTTCAGCGCATGCTTCTTTAAAGGTAAAGGTTTCCCCGCACATGCATGCTAGTCGTTTCCGATTCTAGGGGCCGGTGCTCATCTCCGTTTCAAAGCCAAAGAGCCAGCGCTTGTCCGAGGATGTCTCCGTGGTCATGTGGCCGGCATGACTAGACGCCAAAGGCGCACGGAACGCTGTTACCTTCCCACTGTAGTGGTCCCTATTTTTCTACTTGCATTTTTACGTGCTTTCGAACTGCTAGGTTGGCAGAAGCTGGGACGAGTAACAGGCGCTCACTCTGCTACGCAGCACTCGGGATTCGACCCACCAAACTGCCGACCTTCTGATCGACAAGCTCAGCGTCCTTGAGCCACCGCGTCCCTGAGGCCAAACCTTAAGTCAGTGATAACTATACCACATCTCCTCAGTTCACTGAATTTGCACAAGCAGGTACACAAGACTGAAATGGAGCTTGGCAGCTTCTGATCTAGTGTGTTGTGGGAATCTAGCGGTTGTTTTAACATACTGCATCAACTTGGCCATCCTGTTGAACCATAATAGGATTTTTATTTGTTAGGCACAGAATGCTGTGTGCAGGCAAAATGATAAAGCCACTTCTCAGGGATCCAGTAGCGGGATGTGTGAATATGGCCCACTGAGTCACGAAGAGGGAAGGGGTTGCTTTGACTAGTAAGGTCTCCTGCTTAAGCAGTAATTTGGACTAGAAGACCTCCAATGTCTCTGCCAGCATGTTTCTCTTCGCCTCCCCAATTCTATTCCCACAAAAATGTGAGAAACTGGTCTCAGTTCATCTAGAGACCTCCATAACTTGAGAATTTCAATTTTGTTCTCCTCAGGTATGATCTGAAATTCTCACTCCTGTGATCTGTCCTCTTTCAGGTGCCATTCCCAAATTATTAATTTGGGAGCAGATGTTTAAATAAAAATAAAATTAATTTTTATATTTTCCTCATATTTTTTTAATGGGAAAATTCCTTGCAAGTAGCTGGAGGCTACTTGGCTGGGCTCAGCAATATTTCTAATTTGATTCCAGGTATGTGCTTCAGAGCAGGCAGGATTGCAAATTGGGCATCTGTCTCAACTCTTTAAAGCAGCCATATCTCTTTCCAAGATCACAATTCAGCTTCATCATCCTGGGAAAAGGCACAGCTGTTTTAAAAAGCTTGATACAATCCATGCTCTGAAGCACCTTTTGGAAGCTGAATCCAAGGAATTGCATAATCTCAGTAATCGTGTTGCTATTAAATACAACTAAAATTAATTTGATTTTTTCCCCCTTGGCTCCACTTACTACACTTTGGGTGTGCCCCAATACCACTCAAAGATCAAGTACAGCCTGTGGGCATGAGAAGAAGAAAAAAATCTGCACCCTTGTGGTTCCTCCTTGCCTTCCAGTTATTGTAGGAGGAAGAAAAGATGGGAAGTGAGTCACGAGCAACCTCATCATGGCCTCATCTGATGTCCTGGTTTGGTTCTTTCTGCTGAGTCACAGTCACGGACCTGAAGGCACAATCAGATCACATTGGTCAGGGTGGATATTCTGGTTGCTTTCCACCAGGATTTTTGCATCTTTGCCTATGCCGGCTGCCTGCCACATTTTTATATCAACGGTTCTCAGTGCTTTTTTTGTAATAATAATAATTTTAAAAAAAGATGCCGGAACTCACACACGTCATAAAACCTGCCTTGCCTACCCTACAAGATAAAAAAAAGTGCCGGAACTCCGTTCTGGGTGTTCTATGACAATAAAAGACCGTGTAGCTCACAGAGGGAAGGAAGAACTTTGGATTCCCACCGAATGGGTTGTAAACTTATTTCAGTAAAAGAAAGAAATATGAATTGGGCCTTCTCCATTGCCTCCTCTGTCCCACAGAAGCTCAGATACGCAGCAGTCAGATCCGTACATTCATCCTCCTGTCATTTATTGAGGAGATAACAGTCAAGTGTTATTACAAATTCTTTTATTCTATGAGGAACGCGTCACCCATAAGGAGAAGTACATTAATGAAAGGGTTGGAACCTATTAACACACTAACATGAGAAGGGCTAATAAAGCAATGACTAGTTAACTTGACCAATTAATTTTTGCTACTTCTCTGTTTCGAAAGATTCTTTCACCAAACCGCAGTGCAACAGAAGGGAAGCCCTCCAAACAGTTTTATAGCCAGATTAATCAGGATCAATATGTTTTAAAAGTCTATAGTGGTAGTGGGGCTCTGTGGTTAAAACTCTACAACTAGTGATGTTTCATATAGAATAGAATAGAATAGAATATAGAATGCAATGAACAGAACAGAACAGAACAACAGAACAGAACAGAACAGAACAGAACAGAACAGAATAGAATAGAATAGAATAGAATAGAATAGAATAGAATACGGAATGCAATGAACAGAACAGAATAGAATAGAATAGAATAGAATAGAATAGAATAGAATAGAATATGGAATGCAATGAATAGAATAGAATAGAATAGAATATGGAATGCAATGAACAGAACAGAACAGAACAGAATAGAATATGGAATGCAATGAACAGAATAGAATAGAATAGAATAGAATAGAATAGAATAGAATAGAATAGAATAGAATAGAATAGAATAGAATAGAATATGGAATGCAATGAATAGAATAGAATAGAATAGAATAGAATAGAATAGAATATGGAATGCAATGAACAGAACAGAACAGAACAGAACAGAACAGAACAGAATAGAATATGGAATGCAATGAACAGAACAGAACAGAACAGAACAGAATAGAATAGAACAGAACAGAATAGAATAGAATAGAATAGAATAGAATAGAATAGAATAGAATAGAATAGAATAGAATAGAATAGAATAGAATAGAATAGAATAGAATATGGAATGCAATGAACAGAACAGAATAGAATAGAATAGAAGCTGGAAGGGACCTTGGAGGTCTTCTAGTCCAGCCCCCTGCTCAAGCAGGAGACCTATACCATTTCAGACAAGGGGCTGTCTGATGAAGCATCTACAACTTCTGGAGGCAGGCTGTTCCACTGGTTAATTGTCCTCACTGTTAGGAAGTTTCTCCTTAAATTCCAGGTTGCTTCTCTCCTTGATTAGTTTCCATCCGTTGTTTTTGTAATCATTTTTTATACATAGTCTTCCAAAGAAACACTTCAGGATCTATTATCCTGTTTTGTCTCTCTTTACAAGCTTCCATACTGGAAAGCCGCGTAACAACAAAAGAAGGAGATAAAGGCAGACGATTCATCCTAATCAGGGACTGAGCTATCGATTTGTTATTATTCTTCACAATCTTAAAGGACAAGCGTAACTTTTCTATGTCATACACACAGCAATCTCTGAACTTGGCAAAGCAGGTTGGGAAAGTCAGATGCGAACCGCCTTGCTTGACAATTAGAAATTTTCTAATTCTGTGATCGTAAGTTGAGGACTTATGTTGGATACTATTGAAATGCATTGTTCTGAATGGTCAACACTTCCCCAACCAAGAGGGTCCCTGGTCACGCGAGACACCATTCCAAGATATTTTGAAAATTCTGCTCTGGGGAAAAGTTTGCTATCAGAAAGAGCAGGGAAGGAACCGCACTTGGCCTCTGCCCAAGGCTGAGATCACCTTGCGTCTTTGAAGTGGAATTCACATTCCTGACCCAACACTGATAGTTAATCTATAACTCTTATCAAACAGTTGCATAAGAGGATTCTGGAGCATGGGTCAATGATCCGGATCCTGTTGGTAATTCAGGCGTTGTTTTTTGTTTTGTTTTTTTGCAATTTGCTTGAAGGCCCAGATGGCTACCACGTGATTCTAATGATTGAACTGCCAAATGTCCTCATTTTTTTTAAAAAAAAAACCTTCAAAGTTCAAGGCTGTCACAGCAATCCTAGTTTCCAGGGACTGATGGACCGGGCTATTTATAAACAAGCTTTTGCAAACGCCGTCCAGCAACATTTGATGTGGAACCTTTGACCTGTGTGCTTTACTTTCTCTAAAGAGACAGTGAGATTTCTTACTAGCTAAGACCCAACGGGAAACTGAGGCTCAGAGACAGAAGAAGACTAACCTGTTTCCAAAACCAAGGTGCAAACGTCCGTGCTTGAAGGTCTGTGGGCTCTGCTGCTGAGACAGCCTTGAACAAATGAGATTCTTGCCTATTTTTGCTGCATAATCTTGAGTTCTTGACCCACCCTGCAAACTACCAGGCCTTGAGAATGCAGATAAGCAAAAGAAAACCCTGGGGTGGGTGGGTGGGAGAGAGTTTCAGAGGGAATCTCTTCCACATGTCACCTCGGAACACTTCAGTGAGGCTCTAACTTGGGCTGAAGAAACCATGAGGACTACAGGCAGTGGATAAGCAGAAAACTAAACAGAACTTAGTTACCCCCATTCCTGGGGTGGAATGTAGTCTGGATTCCCAGGAAGGGGGGGCTGTTTTTCAGAGGGCAAAGAGGTAGCAGAGCTTGGAATGTCTGGTGGGCAGGAAGAGGGTGAAGATGATACACAGAGTAGATCTACAATTGTGTAATAGATGCTTTAGTCTTGTAAGATTCTGTCTATAGGTGGAAATCAATAAAGGAAACTACTCGGAAGTAACTCCACATGTCATTCTTGGTTCTTGGGCCCAACATTGAGGAGCTGCTTTAACTGTCTTCCTGGCAATCAAACTTTCCAAGCTCCAATTTATACTTATACTGCTTTCTTTCTTTCCTTTCTTTCTTTCTTTCTTTCTTTCTTTCTTTCTTTCTTCTTTTTCTTTCTTTCTTTCTTTCTTTCTTTCTTTCTTTCTTTCTTTCTTTCTTTCTTTCTTTCTTTCTTTCCTTCCTTCCTTCCTTCCTTCCTTCCTTCCTTCCTTCCTTCCTCTTTCCCTTTCCCCATTTCCTTCCTTCGTTCCTTCGTTCCTTCGTTCCTTCATTCCTTCCTTCCTTCCTTCCTTCCTTTCCTTCTTTCCTTATCTCTCCTGAAAAGAAGAGCTGGGGGCGGGGGGCGGTTCAAGTGCCTTGCCAATTATCCGAAATAATAAGGGGTGTTGCATCTTTTCAGCATAAAAGGAGTGGCAGGAGCTTTTGTGTGTGCTCTGAATGGAGACAGCTGGAGGCATTGTACAGAGTAGGGTGAACGTTGGAAGCCATGGAAAGCTCAAATTAAACCCAGTGGGGAAATCAGGGTAGCGCGCCAGAGATCTTCTCGATTATAAGTGTTGCCAAGCCTGGGCCAGACAGACTGTCTCTCTGGATAGCTCTTTTTTCTGGAAATAAATCTTCTGAATATAATGACAGCAGGACAGACATGTCCTCCTAGGCTGGGATATGAATGCACAATGGTTGGCAAAGTACGGCACCATTCTTGGTCTTGCTATCTAACTCCCCAAATGGCGATCATGGGGATGAAATGAGAAGAAGGGGCAACTGGGATCACAAGAGCCCCTGGAAGGAAAGTGGGATACCGATTTAAGGACTACAACCAGTGTTGGGATTCAGCCGGTTCGCACCACTTCGGCAGAACCAGCAGCTAATTTTTTCTTGCCCAGGCCCAGAACGGACTTCCGGAAGTGGCATCCACATACAGAGAACCGGTGGTTCACCTATTTGAATCCCGCCACTGAGTTCAACAAATATCGATCAATGCAGACAGTCCTCAACATACAGCCGCTATTGACCCCCAAAGTTTCTGTTGCTAAGAGAGACAGCTGTTGAGTGAATTTCGCCCCACTTTACGCCTTCTCTTGCTGCAGTTGTTAAGCGAGTCGTCGCCGTTGTGAAATTAGTAATATGGTTGCGACGTGAATCTGGCCTCCCCATGGACCTGGCGGAAAAGGTGATCATGTGACCTTGGGATACTGCAATTGTCGTAAATATGAGGGAGTTGCCCAGTAGCTGAACCTTGGTCATGTGACCATGGGGATGCTGCAATGGTCCTAAGTGTGAAAACAGACATACGTCACTTGTTTTAGTCCAGCTGTAACTTCAAACAGTCACTAGGTGAACTGTAGTATGTCAAGGACTACTCGCAAAAAATGCTTTGTGAAGTGGCTGGAAAGACCACTCAGTGACAGCTGGCTCATTAACAGGTTTTATTTAGAACAAGGACAAGAAGGTACAGGAGGGTTCGGCTTTTATAGCCGGCAGCCGGCCAGCTGGTCCAATCAGAGGCCAGTCTTTTCGCGACGCGGTTCTCTGCTCCAATCGGCTCCGTGTCTTCTGACAGCTCTCTCCTCGTGGCTAGGCGGTTCCGCGTTGTTTTGACAGCCGCGAGCTGTCAACCGGTTTGCGCCTGCGCTTGCTGGGGAATTTTGACAACTGTCAAAATTCCCGCCTGTTCTCCTGTCAGACGGCTTTACCTCATAACTTTAACAACGTTAACATTAGTAATAACTTATTTACATATAATACACTTTGCAACAGAGCAAGCACACTCTTGCTTGCATTCAGAATGCCCAAGAGAAGAATAGAGATGATATGATAGCAGTCTTCCAATACTTCAGGGCTTGCGACAGAAAAGAAGGCTGGAGCCAGTGGTGGGATTCAGCCGGTTCGCACCACTTCGGCAGAACCTCTAGCTAATTTTTGGTTGCCCAGGCCCATAATGGACTTCCAGAAGCGGCATCCACACAGAGAACCGGTTGCTCACGTATTTGAATCCCACCACTGGCTGGAACTGTTCTCCAAATCACTTGGGGGCAGGACAAGACGCAACAGGTGGAAGCTTATCAAAGAGAGATTCAACCTGGAATTAAGGAGAAATTTCCTGACAGTGAGAACAATAATCAGTGGAACGACTTGCCTCCAGAAGTTATGGGTGTTCCATCACTGGAGGGTTCTCAAGAAGAGGCTGGACAGCCATCTGTCCGAAATGATGTAAGGTCTCCTGCTTGAGACTAGAAGATGTCTAAGGTTCCTTCCAACCCTGTTATGCTATGTTCCATGTTCTTTTCATCGAGTGCCTGCTGCCGCCTGGGATCACCACCTGTCTGTCCGGAATTGTCCCCCAAGAGCAATTCCAAAAGTTGGTTAGCTGACAGCACAGAAGGCTAGTTGATTCTGCTTTCCTAATCAGTAAAGCAGTATTTCTCAGCCTCAGCAACCTGAAGATGGCTGGACTTCAACTGCCAGAGGCTTACTAGTGAATTCTGGGAGTCTACCTATCTTCAAGTTGCCAAAGTTGAGAAACACTGCAGTGAAAAGTGCAACCAATGTCTTAAAGGCCTCCTTGTCTCAGAGTACTGAAACTCTGCCTATTGCCAGCATGAAGTGTGCAACAGAGGCCAAGCGTTCTTTCTCCATGTAAGGTCACCACCAAAGCAGATGAAAGGTTATCTCCAGCACAGGAGTTGTCTGTGAGCTTCCCAGACCATCAGATCTAAATCCCATGACTTCAGGAGCAGCCAAAATACCTGGAAGG
The DNA here is from genome assembly GCF_947247035.1 of Vipera ursinii. Taxonomy (NCBI): domain Eukaryota; kingdom Metazoa; phylum Chordata; class Lepidosauria; order Squamata; family Viperidae; genus Vipera; species Vipera ursinii. The sequence goes on from NC_139520.1 coordinate 5,612,125, forward strand.
GTTGAGTTTTGCTTGGGGTTCCAGATGTGCTTTTCTTCCAAGTGTCTGTAAATATACCCCTGTCGATATTTAAACTTAGGTTTGGACAGACCAATAGCTGAGATTCGACTGGTGGAAGAAATAACTCTGGGAGACTTCCAGAAATTACGTAAGCAGCAAAGTCCCAATATCAACAAGCACCACGATGCCAAGTGGAACAGAGGAACTGCAGGCCTTGGGCAACCTCCTCATCCGCTGCCAGATGTCAAAGAAGGCAGACAAAAGTCTGGGGTTTGGAAACTTCTCAGTGCAACCTAATCTGATTTTGATTGATAGATTGATTATGTCTGCTCAGATTTTTTGTTTATTACATAGATATTCTCCATGGTGCTGTATCACCATAGAATCACACAAATATAGAATCAATGTACAATAATATGTTATTAATTATTAATAATATATTATTATACAATAATAGAATCACAGAGTCTCAACTTCTGTTTTGTTTGGGTTTTTTTGGTCACCATATTATAAAAACAGTGTTGAGAATCTGGAAAGAGGGCAGAGAAGAGCAACAAAGATGATCAGGGGACAGGAGGCTAAAACATACAAAGAACTTTTGCAGGAATTGGGTATGTCTAGTTTAATGAAAAGGAAAAGTTGGGATGGCAAGATAGCAGTCTTCCAATATTGGAGGGGCTGTCACGAAGAAGAGGGAGTCAACCTATTTTTCAAAGCATCAGAAGGCAAGACAAGTTTTGCAATGGCAATGCAAAGCAAATCATGGACTCTTAGCACTGGAAGGTGATCTAGTCCAACCCCTTGCTCACATCAGGATCTAGACCATGTCTTTAACAGATGACCATCCAGCCTTTATCTGAAGATATTGAGGGAAGCACTCGCCACTTCATGTAGCAGCTTGCTCAAATGGCTGACAGCTCGTAGAATAAAAAGTTCCTTCTGTTATCCAGCTGAAACTTATCGTTTTTAAGTCACTGAGTCTGGTGCAGCCCTCTGTAGCACTACCAAATGGGCCCACTCCTTATTCTTTATGACAGGCCTTCAAATATTTGAATTCATATCTTCCCTCTGTTATTGTTTTTAACCTAAATGTACTCTGATCTTTTATATCTTCCTTATAAAATTTCATTTCTAACCTCTTCGTCATTTTAGTAGCTCCCCTTTCTTCTGAACTTGATCCAATTGTCCATCTTGATGTCTTCTGTCCAGAACAGGATCCAAGACTCTTAAACAGGGTCTGAACCAGGTAGTGGGGACTATGAGTTCCTAAGATCTGAAATTTCTGTTAATGCACCCCAAAATGGATCTTGTCAGATCAACAACTGTATGAGAACTGCCAGCTTACATCTGTTTAAAAAGAAGACTTACGTCCCTTTGAGATGTACCATTTTGGTCACCACGATGTAAAAAAGATGCTGAGACTCTAGAAAGAGTACAGAGAAGACCAACAAAGATGATCAGAAGACTGGAAGCTAAAACATATAAAGAACGGTTGCTGGAATTGGGTGTCTAGTTTAATGACGAGAAGGACGAGGGGGGACATGATCGCAGTGTTCCAATATCTTAGGGGCTGCCACAAAGAAGAGGGAGTCAAGCTATTCTCCAAAGCACCTGAAAGCAGGACAAGAAGCAACGGATGGAAACTAACCAAGGAGAGAAGCAACCTAGAACTAAGGAGAAACTTCCTGACAGTTAGAACAATTAGCCAGTGGAACAACCTGCCTCCAGAAGCTGTGAATGCTCCAACAGTGAAAGTTTTTAAGAAGAGACTGGACATCCACTTGTCTGAAATGGTATAGGGTTTCCTGCCCGAACAGGAGATTAGACTAGAAGACCTCCAAGGTCCCTTCCAACTCTATTATTATGATTATGATTTTACAGTTTAGGGTGACGTATAAACCCTGTCCAAAGCACTTGTCTAATGCGCATGAACTCACATGAGGGTAAGCCCCATTGAATAGAACACAAAAGGTGTAAGACTGAAGTGGATTATGGAATTCATAATAATCCATTTGCCTCGGAAGAGCCTTGTCTGGTTTGATGCTCTCCAGAAGGGCTTAACACAGTGTATAATTCCAGGAGCTCTAATCCCATTAATCCGGAAGCCATTGCCTTCAACTAGGTTGCCCTAGAAAGATGACCTTGCTGGAGCATGCTCAACTCATGTGCCAGGAACAGGCTGGACAATATGCAATTGAACAAACAAGAGTTCCTCGAATAGATTGTTTCAAAAGGACACAAAACCTCCTTACTCTGGGATACGAGTAGTTTTCCACTTACAACAGATTTGAAGTGACCATTTGAAGGTACAATGGCAATGAAAAAAAATGATTCATGGTAATTTTTTCACACTTACGACCATTGCAGCATCTTCATGGTCATGTGATAAAAAATTCAGACACTTGACAACATGCTTATGACGGTCGCAGGGTCCCGAGGTCAGGTGATCCCCTTTTGCGACCTTCTGACAAGCAAAGCTAATGGGGAAGCCAGATTCACTTAGCAACCATGTTACTAACTTAACAGCTGCAGCGATTCACTTAACAACTGTGGCAAGAAAGGTCGTGAAATGGGGCAAAACTCATTTTGCAAATGTCTCACTTAGTAACTGTCTTTTGCTTTGATAGCAAGGAAAATCTCACTGTCACATCCGCTCCATTTGGGCAAACTGCAATGCCTGCAAAAGATTTGTTTTCCTTCATCCCAATCAGTTCTAGACACGAAGCTCTCTGTATTTTTCAATTCCAATTTATTTATTTATTTATTAATGGGATTTATATCCCGCTCTATCTCCCGAGGGACTCAGGATATCCAATATCTAAGTTTGTTGCAAAACATCTCTTGGTTAGCAAACCAATGGAAGCGGGGAAAAAAACAAATGAATCACGGAATGAATCGATACTACTTTCTCCGTTTACTTTCTCCTTGGTTAAGTTTGTATTTTCTCTTTAAAGCTATTAATAATTTTTTTTTAAAAAAAGAATAAATCAACCCCAAGTTCTCTGACCAGGCTTAAATTATTCTACTTTAGACACTTTATGCAGAGTTTCGACACTCTATGGCGAAACCTCTGATGCTGGGAAAGAAAAGAAGAAAAATGACCAACATCCAGATGAATGGAGTCAGTTATGGTGGTGATGGAAGACCTGAATGACCAGGTCTTGGAGACAAGATCATTCTGGAGAAGACTATCTGGTCATTACGTGTCAACACATCCTCAGCCATGGCTCATCACCAATCAATCAATCAATGTAAAGACTTGTCTTCCTTGAGAAGTCCATAAGGCTTGGAAAGATGGAAGGAAAGAGAAGGAAGAGGATGACTTGCAGAAGGTGGGTGATCTGCTTTGGTGATGAGGACACCATGGGAAGATCAGAAAGAGCAGGTTAGGGATAGATCACCATGGAGAAAATCTATCTATATCAGGGGTCTTCAAACGTGGCAACTTTAAGACTTGTGGACTTTAACTCCCAGAATCCCTCAGCCAGCCCTGCTAGGAAACAACACTGGGTTGAAGGCACATAAGCAGTCAGTCAACACTCAGCCATTAGAAAGACCCTAAGTTGAAGATTTCCTGTTCAATTAAATCACAGATGTCAAGGATATTTTTTAAAATTTTATTTTCATGCTGGAAATGAATCTTTCCATTTCAGAGAAGAGTCAGCAGATACTTGTAAGAACAGGGAAGAGGGTTTTTGTTGTTGTTGTTGCAAATAGCTTAGTAGGGCACGACTGAAATTCTAGCACTGTACAAACAGCATGGAAACATGGGAAGGTGCTGAGTCATGAAATGGCTGAGTCTGATCTTACATTTCAATTTCACTTTGAATTCCACGGAAAGAATTTGCATTCACTCTCCTGAATGGGAAATAGAAATAGAACAGAATAGAGCTGGAAGGGACCTTGGAGGTCTTCTAGTCCAGCCCCCTGCTTAAGCAGGAGAACCTACACCACAGGTCTGCAACCCGCGGCTCTGGAGCCGCATGCGGCTCTTTCATCCGTCTCCTGCGGCTCCCAGTCCTCTGCCATGTGCAGTCCAAAAAAAAAAAGTGGGACTAAAAAAGTCCAAGCAATCAATTCAAATATGCAGGGTAGGTGCATATCTAAGGGAACACCTGCTGCCGGCATCAACTTCCCATCGTCCTGTGCGCTCCCACAGGGAGGGCCTTCTTAGGGTACCGCTGGTTAAGGAATGCCAGCGCGTTATTCCCAGGGGAAGGGCGTTCTCTGTGGGCGCGCCGGCCCTTTGGAACCAGCTTCCCACAGAGCTTAGGACCGCCCCCGACCTTCGCTCATTTCGTAGGGACTTGAAAACTTGGTTTTTTGAGCTGTCTGGCCCAGACTGAGGGGTTTTAATTATTTAATTAATGGGGTTTTAGTTAAGTTCAGGGATTAATTTAATCTTAGTTTTAATCGATTTTAATTGTATGTGATGTATTTTAACTTTTAATTTTCCCTGTAAACCGCCCTGAGTCCTACACCATAAAAAGCTGATGACGTTACCTAGTTGGATAATGAAACATCTGCAAGAAAACCACCAAAGTCAGAGTAGCAGAGAAACAGAACTGTACTTCTTCCATTTGCTTGCATTGGAGAGACTGCCTCCAACTGACCCTCATACTTTTTTTGGGGGGGGGGTGTCCCCATTTATTTGTGGCTGTAAATTTCAAAATTATACAGTCACAACATAAAAATAATCTGGAACCTGTTATTTGCTTCTGAGTCCAACTCAAAGCGTTGTTGATTAACTTTTCAAACTTTGTATACCTTGGAACTTAAATATCTCCTGGAATCTCTCTTCCTAGTAGGATGTTCGTTAACATTAACTTGCCAAAGTACCTGGACTACATTACTGTTTATTTAAAGCTTGCTTTTTTTCTTTTTCTTTTCTTTTTTTTTCATTCTGCCCAACAGAAACCCAGGCCCAGTCTGCAAAAGCTGGTAACATCCTCACTCTCAGCCTTATAAACAGATACAACCCAACAGAAGAGATTGAGAAAACAAGTTCAACTTGCCCATTTAAAAAAAAAATACAGGTAGTCCTTGAATTATGACCACTGTTGGGATTGGAACGTTTGGGCACTGAGTCATGTGGTCATTAAGTGAGTCGTCATGTGACCCTGACAGATTGTTATGACCATTTCCCCATTGACCTGGCTTCCCCCATTGACCTCGCTGCTTGGAATCCCAGCTGAGAAGATTGCAAATGGGGATCTTGTGATCCCAGGACGCTGCAACCATTGTACATACTGCCGGTTGCACAAGGGCTCAGATTGTGATCGTGTGGCCACAGGAATCCTGTGAGTTGTAAGGGTGAGGGTGAGCTGGTGTTGAAAAAAATCTGCACAGCTCACTTCTCGTGGCAGTAACAGGGACTGGATGTCTCATCCTCAAGAGAAGTCAAACGAGTCCGTTCTTCCTGGTTTTATGTCTCAGGCAAGGGAACAATGACAATTCCACCATCTCTGCTGCTTTTGACTATCTTAAATTGTCACCTTTGACCATGACTGTAAGATAAGAGAAGATGATCTTTATTCTCTTTTTTTTTACTGTGAGCACACTGGTCCACATTAAGTCCTCAGTCACTTTTTCAGCACGATTGTTACTTTGAACGGTTGCTAAACAAAATGGTTGTAAATCAAGGATTATCTCGTCTCCTGTGGAGGTGGTTAGCAGCATCAAGTTTCTGGGTGTGCAACTAACGAGTAGACTGGCTTGATCGCTCAACAGTGAGACACTGGTGAAGCGGGCAAAGCAGCGCCTGCAGTTTCTGCGTTGCATGAGAAAAGTACATCTTCTTTCCCCTGTCCTGAGCACTTTATATCTATAGAGGGACGTTCGAGAGCATCCCGTCATACAGCATCACAGTCTGGTTTGGAAGCATCCTTGCTTCGGACAGGAAGCCAGTGCAAAGAGTGGAGAGGACGGCAGAAAAGATTATTGGACGTTCACTTGCTTCTCCACAACCTGTTTTCCTTGTTACCTTCTGGGAGGGCGGGGTGGGTGGGTGGGCTTCGTGGTATCCGAAGCAGAACATCCAGATTCAGACACTTTTGTCCCACATAGCTTCAACCTTGTGAAGCTTCCCCTTTCCACTATGTGTTCAAAATGGACAATGTTTAATATTTATATGTGTATATATATATGGGGTGTGTGTGTGTGTGTAGCAGGTGTGTATCTGTGTTATGTATGTGTATTGTTAGAAATATACCTTCTTTTGAGAGCAGGCAACGGAATTTCATTTTTAATGTGCACCAGTGTGTTCACAAAAAGGACAGTAAAGATCATCTTCTCTTATCTTACAGTCGTGGTCAAAGGTGACAATTCAAGATAGTCAAAAGCAGCAGAGATGGTGGAATTGTCATTGTTCCCTTGCCTGAGACATAAAACCAGGAAGAACGGACTCTTGTTTGACTTCTCTTGAGGATGAGACATCCAGTCCCTGTTAGTGCCACCCAAATGAGCTGTGCAGATTTTTTTTCAACACCAGCTCAGGAATTTTACAGACAGGATTATAACTGCGTGCTTATTGCTCTGTCCAGCACTGGCTTAAGCCTCGAGATAGATTACCTTAAGGTTTTACATCACCTGGCTGAGTCATGCTGTGCCAGAAGCACAATCCAAGCCCTAGCATTTCCTCCAAGATTACCCCCCCACACACACACCATCCACCCACTCAGGTTTTCCTTCCATCCTTGCTGAATTCTGTTTATTCAGAGTTGAGAGGGGATGGAAGAGGTCGAGACATCCTTCAATGAAGTTGGATCCATGGGCTTTGGGAAAAGGCAATGGAAGACCATGTCCCTACTGTGGCCAACGGGGGTATCCATGAGGAGCGAGGTCACAATCGCCATGATTTTGAGACGTAAAAGGGGGCAAGGCTTTGATTGAACCGTGGTGGCTTTTTTTGACTCCTCAATGCAAAGATACCCCTGGTGATGATGGAAAAGTTGTGCCACGCTTGTAAGTGTTGTGAGAGGGTAGTATAATTGTGTGTTAATCAAACAAATAAATGAAAACGACATGGTTACCAAAATGGCACGGAATCATCCATGCAATGACTTAAAGGTACAACGAGAACTTTTTTAAAAAAAAATGGCAGAAATTGCTGGCAGCCCTGGGTTCCGAAATGCTCGGGGGTGGGGGGGTTGCAAAATATGCAGTTGGTGATCACCCCAAAATCCCAGGGTTGTGGGGGAAGAAGAGAAAGAGGAAGGGGGAGAGAAGGGAACAGACAAAGAGGGGAAGAGGAGGGAGAGAAAAGAAGGGGAAGGGAACAGATTGAAAAGGAAAAACGGGAGAGGAAGGGGAAGGAGAAGAAAGTGAAGAGGAAAAGAAGGGAAATGAGGAAGGGAGGAGGACAAGAGAGGGGGAAGAGTAAGAGGAAAGGGAGGGGAAGAGTAGGGAAGGAGGAAAAAGAAGAGGAGAGATTGAGAAATGGAAGGAGGAGAGGAGAGGAAGGGGGAAAGAAAGAAGAGAATAAAAAAGAGAGAGAAAGGAGGGGAGGAAAAGGAGGGGAAGGAGAGAAGAGATTGAGAAAGAAAGAGAGAGGGAAGAGGAAGGGGAAAAGGAAGAGTATAAAAAAGAGAAAGGGAAGGGAAAGGAGGGGAGAAAAAGGAGAAGAGGAGGAGGAGGGAAAGAAAAGGAGGAGAAAGAAGAGATCGAGAAAGAGGAAACAGGAAGAGAAGAAAATAAGAAAAGAGAAAGGAGAGGAGAAGAAAGAGGAGAAGAGATCAAGAAAGAGAAAGGGGAAAAGGAAGAAAAGAGAACAAGAAAGAGAAAAGGATGAAGAGGGGGAAGCGGAGAGAAGACGGGCCAGATCAGGGATCTTCAAACCTGGCCCTTTTATGACTTGTGGACTTCAACTCCCAGAATTCCTCAGCCAGCATGCCTGGTTGAGGAATTCTGGGAGTTGAAGTCCACAAGTTATAAAAGGGCCAAGTTTGAAGACCTCTGGGCCAGACGGTCACCAAGCACGTGGCCTAATCGGGACCTCGGGAGTGTCCAGAAACCGGGCCGTGGGCACGGCCCCCGTCCCGCAGCCGGAGAGTTTCGCAGCCTCCTGCTCGAACTCCTCCCCCCTCCTCCCTTCCTCTTCTTCCCAAACGGCCCCTCGCCTAAAGCGCCGGCGGGAAAGCGGGCACGTGGCGGCGGCGCCGGCGGTGGCAGCAGCCGGCGCGGCTTTTCCCCTCCATTCATAAAAAAAAAAAGAGCCGGCGGCTGGGAAAGTGCTGAGTCACGCGGCTGGGCGATTTGCCTAGCCCCGCCCCCGACGGGCCCAAGCCCCGCCCCCTCCGCGCCGGGGCTCAATACTGTATATTTAGGCGGCGGCGGCGGCGGCGGCGAGGATCGGCGGAGCGTCTAGCAAGGCGAGCGAGTGTCCGGCGACTTCCCGGGTTCGTCTTAGTCGAGCGTCCGCGGGGCTTTCTGGAGCTCCGGATCGGGTCTTCCCCTCGGGTAAGGAAGGCAGCGCTGACCCCGCCGCTCGTAAGCCGGGGCGCCCCTCGGGGACGCTGGGAGACGCGCCGCTGCGCTTCGGCACCGGCTGGATGACTCGCCCCTTCTCCAACCGGGCGCCCTCCCGGGGAATTCGGCGCGCCGCTTTGGTGGTGGTGGTGGGGGGTCTTGGACAAGAGGCAGCCCTTGAAAGGGGTTATAAGGGGTTATAAACCTGGGTTTCCTGCCGACTAAGGCAAAAAAAGCTGGCTTGGAAGGGTGCAAACGCCTACAGCAGAAATGCCCAACTTGGGCAGCCGTGAGACTCGTGGACGACTTCAACTCCCAGCATTCCCCGGGGATGGCTGGGGAACTCTGGGAGTTGAAGCCCCGCAAGTGTTCAAAAGTTGCCGAAGTTGGACGTTTCTGCTGCAGGGGGGGTTGAACCCTTTGCAACCAGCACCCTTGCAAAAGCTGCTTTGAAAGGATGCAAATGCGTAGAGCAGAAACGTCCGACCTCGGCAACTTCCAACTGCCAGCATTCCCCCCCCCGCGGTGGCTGGTTGGGGAATTCTGGGAGTTGAAGTCCACAAGGTTGCCAAGGTTGGGTACCCCTGCTACAGGAATAATAGTTGAAAGTTTGGGCCAGGGGAAAGGCTCGTTATGCTTAATAAACTTGCTCTGTGTGCCTGCCGGTGAAAGCATTTTGGAAAGGTAGCCTTTGCAATAAGTAATTAAATCCTTTTGAATGGGTTGCCTTTTCTTGGCTCGGCAAGCAGGCTCAGGGGACAAGGCATTGTGGGTGTTGTAGTTCTGAAATTCTAGAAGGCACCAAGTGGCTGGTCCCCAGGATCAACTTGGCGGCAGTCTGTGTTTTGAAACCGCTCCAGCGAGCTGCATGTGTGGGATGATGGCCCAGCCAAGAATATTATGTAATGTTGCGCCTGCAGCAAGAGAGGAATGCTCAGAGGGGACCAGCTGATCAGCAAAAGAGAGAGAGAGAGAGAGAGAGAGAGAGAGAGAGAGAGAGAGAGAGAGAGAGAGAGAGAGAGAGAGAGAAGGAGTGGAAAGATACTAGGCAAGGGAACCAGCCAACTGATCAAAGGTGGCTTTTCAGGGGGGAAAAAAACTTTTCAGAGGCTCTTCAGAGCAATGTTTATAGCATCCTGGGCTGTTTCTGAGTAAAGAATGGTTAGCTTTTAGCAAGCTTTTCTTTGCCCTGAAAATTGTGGATTTCATGGGCCACGGTGAGGAAGAAAAACCAGGGGCATTTGGCACTGGGGTCATCATCAATACATGCTAGCTCTTGTGGAGGATTAATAGTGGTTAAGGCACCAGGCTAGAAACCAGAAGACAGTGAGTTCTAGTTCTGCTTTAAGCCTGAAAGCCGGCTGGGTGACTTTGGGCCAATGACCAGGAGGCTGTGAGTTCTAGTTCTGCTTTAAGCCTGAAAGCAGGCTGGGTGACTTTGGGTCAATCGCCAGCAGATAAAAGAGTTCTACTCCCGCCTTAGACATGAAAGCCGGCTGGGTGACTTTGGGCCAATGACCAGGAGGCTGTGAGTTCTAGTTCTGCTTTAAGCCTGAAAGCAGGCTGGGTGACTTTGAGCTAGTCCCTCTCTCTCTCTCTCTCTCTTTCCACCCAACCTGCCTCCCAGGGATGATGAAGTGGGGAAAATAGAAGAAGGAAAGTGAGTTGGATACATTTGCCACCTTGATTATTATTAGCAAAAATAATAAAGGCTGGATATAAGACAATAAATGTAATGCATATACCGGGCTGATCAATAGATTGACATCTGGATTCTGCTTCCTTGGATCTGAGCGCTTTTTCCATTCATAAACCTGCCTTAGCCATCTTCCAAGCAGTTTTTCCGAGCCCAGCCAGCAGGCGATCCAGGGTGACAGCAGACACAATTCCCGCAGTCTTGTTAAAAAATTTAAAGCGGCCACATGCACAAGGGTCGTGCTGTACATTTGATATCTAATGTTTTGTTTGGTTGGTTTCCAAGGGACTGAATCCTCATGTCTTGCAAACTCTGATAGCAGGAAAGAAACTTTAGGCGTAGCTTGCCGCTTAATGAAAACTAAAGATCTTTTCCAAGCCACTCTGGGAAAAAATAATAATAATCTGCTTTCAACAGACTCCGTGGCAGGTTTTTCTTCTTTGTTTCAATATCTGTTACCCTTCCCCATCAGTTCTGGGAAGTTAGCACAAGCTTTCTTAGATAACGGCTGCCTGCCGCAGCAGCAACGTCTCAGGCCCACTGATAAAAATGCTGCCTTCCGTGGGGGCATTTTTACTCTTCCCAGGCCACAGAAGTGTTAGAAAATCATGCAGGTAAAGAAACTTTATGCTCTGTTTCTCAAAGCAGTGCAACTCTTCAAAATCAGAAGAGATTCCGCACCTTCCGGCGAGAATTAAAAACTTACCTGTTCCAGCAGTCCGGCCTGGCCTGATAGCTCTTATTGGGGTCCCAGTTTGTATTTTACTAGTGTTTGTTTTTCATTACGGTTCATTCTGTATGCCTATCTTATTCTGTACACCGCCCTGAGTCCCTCGGGAGAAGGGCGGTTTATAAAAACAAACAAACAAATAAATAAATAAATAAATAAATAAAAAATGATTCTGATCTGGCTAAGAACAGGAGAAGGAGGGAGGGAGGGAGGGAGAGAAAGAGAGAAAGAGAGAGAGACAGAGAGAGAGAGAGAATTTTCCCAGGAGATCCCTACGCAGGAAGTCCTTGACCTACGACCCCAATTGAGTCCAAAATTTCTGCGGCTAAGCAAGAGAGTTAAGTGAATTTTGCCCCATTTTGTGACCTTCCTTGCCACAGTCGTTAAGTGAATCACTGCAGCTGTTACACGATTTCCCCACTGACTTTGCTTGTCAGAAGGTCACAAAAGGTGATCCCGGGACATCGCAACCGTCATAAATGTGAGTCAGTTGCCAAGCATCTGATTTTTTATTACGTGACCACGGGAATACTGTAACGCAGGGGTGTCAAACTTGCAACGTCACATGACGTGTCGCGATGTATTGCGACTTTTTTTGCCATTGCCAGCAATGGGGTGGGCACGGTTTTGCTATGATGCATCCAGCCCGAGGGCCGGCAGCTTGACACCCGTGCTGTAATGGGTGTTAAGTGCAAAAAATGGTCATAAGTCACTTTTTTCAGTGCCGTTGTAACTTTGAACGGTCTGTCAGGACCCACCCCAATCCACGTCTTAGGAAAACAAAAACTCTTGGACTCAGTTCTAGTCCAAAAGGAATTTTTACTAGGACATGTTTGGTTGTGGAAATACAAGACAGGACCTGGTATTGTTTTACAGATTGAAACTTTATAAAGAGTTCCCGGTTCAACCCCCCTTCCCTCAACCCCATTTGGTCAGCCCCCCATCATTTACTTCGTGTCATCGTGTCATCCCTTTCGTGGGAAAGGGATCTTCGGATCTTTTACGGTTATTGCCTTCTTCCTTTACAGATTCAAATGGAGACACAGGCCAGATGCCTTCTTCCCTAACCCTCCCCTTTGTTCCCCCAGTTCAAAAGGTTTTCCTTGGTCTTTGAAATAACCTAAGGCAGGCTAAATCCACATCCACTCCTGCTTCCTCGGGAGATGGCAGAATCCAGGGGGGGATAATGTTTTAAACATACATTTATGAATGTGATATAAATGGATTCTGACACGGTGACTAAATGAACAGTTGCAAGTCGAAGACTACCTGTAGAAGAATCGGTTGACCCGTGGCTCCAGATGTTGCTGATTTCCCCATACTAAGTCCTCCCTTCCTGATCACATGACTCAAGACTCTTGGGCTGGGAAGGAGTTCCAGAAAGCCTACTTTGCAAGATTTCCCTGGCTTGTTTTCGAGGATTGGTGTGAACTGGTTGAACTGAACCTCATTAATCCCATAATTCAGTGTTTCTCAACTTTGACAGCTTGAAGATGTGTGGACTTCAGTTCCCAGAATTCCCCAGCCATGTAATTATCTTTACTTACTGATGTTCTAAATATGATCTGCACCTGGCGTTGGCCACTGCAGGCATCATAGCCCACCAGGCTTACCAGTTAAAGCCTGTGTCTTCCCTTCTTTTCGTTTGTTCAATCAGGGGGTCTTCAAACTCGGCCCTTTTATGACTCATGGACTTCAACTCCCAGAATTCCTCAGCCAGCATGCCTGGCTGAGAAATTCTGGGAGTTGAAGTCCATGAGTCATAAAAGGGCCGAGTTTGAAGACCTCTGGTTCAAGTCTTCAATTTCTTCCGTGCTTTTCACGTTCGTTTTCTTAGGGGTTGAAATTTCCACCCGTCTGCACTGGCTATAGCTAACTATACAATATGTTAAGTCTTTGGGCCATGAGGCAGTTACAGAGGAACCATTAGGGATGATGGTTCCCCCTTTTTCCATCACCTGGGTGAACATCTGGGGACTCCAGAGAGAGCCTCTGAAGAGCTAAGCGCTTAACAATCTGGTGGATAAATCTGTCAGTTCTGTTTTCTCCCACATTTCTCTTGGTTAGTTGTATCTCAAGTTAGGTCAGATTGGGGAACTTCTTTTTTTAAAGAAAGGAAGTTTGTGACATTGCCACCCATTTTTAAAGATGCAGTGGTTTTGTGCATGAGATTGCTCCTGCTTCTGAGAAAACCTGTGTCTTGTCATCTGCGAATATCTTGCAACATCTGCGAACAACATGCAACGTCCTCTTCCAGCAGAAATGTATCTTCAACCTTGTTTGGGTAGCAAGTGGGAGGCGTTGCCTTGAATGCATTTCTAACATGACTAGTCCTGCTTGCCATACCTGGATCTAGTCTGTTTCTCAGACTACAGTTCTATAATTCCCATTCAGCCTGATCATGCAGGCTCGAGATATTATTCAACATATCTGGAGAATATCAGGTGGAAGGTAACAACTGACCAGTTATGGACATGAAGACAAATGTCACACACAGAATTTGAGGAAGAAGAAGATGATAATCATGATGATAATAATTATGAAGATGATGATGGAAGGGACCTTGGAGGAAACCCTATCATTTCAGACAAATAGTTGTCCAGTCTTTTCTTTAAAAACTTCCAGTATTGGAGCACATTCACCACTCTGGAGAAAGATTGTTCCACTGTTAATTGTTCTCACTGTCAGGAAGTTTCTCCTTAGTTCTAGGTTGCTTCTCTCTTTGGTTAGTTTCCATCCATTGCTTCTTGTCCTGCCTTCAGGTGCCTTGGAGAATAGCTTGATTTGCTCTTCTTTGTGGCAACCCATGAGATATTGGAATACTGCTATCATGTTACCCCGAGTCCTTCTTTTCATTAACCATCCCAGACATACCCAATTCCAGCAACGGTTCCTTATATTTCCCCTAATCATCTTTGTTGCTCTTCTCTGTACTGTTTCCAGAGTCTCAACATCTTTTTTACATCGTGGTAACCAAAACTGGATGCAGTATTCCAAGTGTGGCCTTACCAGGGCATTGTAAAGTGGAATTAATACTTCACATGATCTTGATTCTATCCATCTGTTCTATCTTGATTCTATCCCCTAGCACTGTGTTGGCTTTTTTGGCAGATGCAGCACACTGCTGGCTCATATTTAAGTGATTGTCCACTAGGACTCCAAGATCCCTCTCACAGTTACTACTTTTGAGCAAAGTACCACCTATACTATACCTGTACATTTGGTTTTTCTTGTCTAAATGTAGAACCTTACTTTTTTCACCACTGAATTTCATTTTGTTAGATAGCACCCAGTGTTCAAGTCTGTCCAAATCCTCCTGTATCTTAAGCCTATCTTCTGGAGTGTTGCCAGCAAATTTGATGAGTTCCCCATCTATCCCCCCGTCCAAATTGTTGATGAAGATGTTGTAGACCACTGGGCCTAGAACAGAGCCTTGGGGCACCCCACTACACACTTCCCTCCATGTAGATGCGGTTCCATTGAGGACCACACGCTGAGTACGGCTGGTCAGCCAACTATGAATCCATCTGGTGGTGATGCTGTCTAACCCACTTTTTTATATCTTATCAAGTAGTAGGTTGTGATCTACTTTATCAAATGCATTACTGAAGTCTAAGTAAATTATATCCACAGCATTCCTCTGATCCACTAATTTTGTCACTTGGTCAAAGAATGCGATAAGATTTGTCTGGCATGATCTGTTTTTGACAAACTCACGTTGGCTTTTAGTAATGACTTTGCCTTTAGGTGCTCGCTGATTCGTTGTTTGATTATCTTTTCCAGAATCTTCCCAGGTATTGAGGTCAGGCTGATAGGTCTGTAATTTCCTGGATCCATTCCCCCCCCCCCCTTTTTTAAAAAAGATGGGAACTATATCAGCTCTTTCCCAGTCCTCTGGTAGTTCCCCAGTGTTCCAGGATCTTTGAAAAATATAGTTCACATCTGCCAGTTCCTTGAGAACTTTGGGGTGTAATCCATCTGGTCCTGGTGATTTGAACTCGTCTAGGCTGGACAGGTGCTCCCTTACCATTTTCTTGCCTATCTTAAATTGCGTTTCTATTATGTTTTTTATGGCACTGGTTTGGGTAGGTTGGACTGTTTTTTCCCTTTGTGTAAAGACAGATGCAAAAAATGACTAAATAGTTCTGCTTTCTCCCTATTGCTTGTCACCTGCTTGCCACTTTCCCCCACTAATGGACCAATCATTTCTTTAATTTTTTTTCTTGTTTTTTACATGTTGAAAAAAAAGCTTTTTTTGTTATTTTTGATTTTGGTCGCAAGCCTTAATTCATTTTGAGCCTTTGCTTTCCTCACTTCATCTTTGCAGGCTCAGGCTATTTACTGATATTCTGCCTTAGTTATGTGCCCCTTTTTCCACTTTTTATACTTGTCCTTTTTATCTTTCAATTTATCAGAAAGTTCTTTATGCAGCCATGCTGGTTTCTTTTGAGAGCGGTTATTTTTCCTCTTTGTTGGTATTGTGCTAGACTGGGCTTTTATTATCTCCCTTTTCAAAATTTCCCAAGCTTCTTGAGTTGTTTTTGCCTTGAGGATTCTCATCCATGGAATCCTTTCCAAGCTCTCTCTGAGTTTATTGAAATTAGCTCTTTTAAAGTCCAAGACTCTAGTTTGGCTGTGTTCTATTGCTTGTGCTTCCAGAATGTTGAATTCCAATATTGCATGATCACTTCCCCCCAAGGTTCCTGTGGCTTCAACACCTTCTATCATTTCATCTCTGTTAGTGAGAATTAGATCCAATATGGCTAATCCCCTAGTTCCCTTCTTTACCTTTTTGGAAGACAAAGTCGTCTGCTTAGGTTTGTCAACATGTGTTTTTCTTCTGAGATGTTCATTTGAGATGACCCAAAACACTTCCTACTTTTGTTTTTAGAATACATTACAGTCATATAATTGAGGTATTTCCAGCTGGTGATTCTAATATGATGTTATAATATTAGAATATGAGTAATGGTAAGAGAGAGACGGTCGGGTCTAGTGGTTAAGGCTAGAAAGTGAGAGACGGTGAGTTCCAGTTCCCCCCTAGCCATGAAAGCAGATGAGTGAGTTTGGCCCAGTCAACAGGAGACTGTGAGTTCTAGTGCCATCTTGGCCCGAGAAAGCCAGCTAGGCGACTTTGGCCCAAGCACTAAGAGACGGTGAGTTCTAGTCGCACCTTCAACATGAAAACCAGCTGGGTGTCCCTTGTGTCAGTCACTGTCTCTCAGCCCAGCTCACCTCACAGGGTTGTTGTGGGGAAAATAAGAGAAGGATAATATATTGCAGGGGTAGGCAACCTTGGCTCTTTTATGTCTGGTGGACTACAATTCCCAGAATTCCTGAGGCAGCTTTGCTGGCTCGGGAATTCTGGGAGTTTAAGTCCACGAGTCATAAAAGAGCCAAGGTTGCCTACCCCCTGGTATATTGTGTATGTTTGCCACCTTGAGGTATTTGCAAAAATAAGAAAAGCAGGATGCAAATAGATAATAAAACGAATCTAGCATTGTGTGATGTGTTATCTACAATAGAGATAGATAGTACCTGTATCTATTTTTATCAAGAACAGTTAGGCGTAGTGGTCAAGGCACCAGGCTAGCCATTAGGAGACAGTGAGTTCTAGTCTTGCCTTGGGCATGAAACTCAGCTAGGCGGCTTTGGGCCAGCCACTCCCTCTTAGCCCAGCCCACCATACAAGGTTGTTTTTTATGGGGGAAAAAGGAGGAGACAGGACTGTGAGGTATTTTCTCTGCCTTGAATTATTGATAAACGTTACAGAGGCAAGATAAAAAAAATAAATAAAACCATCACCTGCAACTGCAACTTGTGAAAGATAAATATGCAAACATTTTAGCTAAAATAAATAAGAGAGAGAGAGAGAAACCTAAGCAAAGCTGAAGCCTTTAAATTCTCAGCTCTTGAACTGAGCTGCCTTCTAATGAGTAGTTACTAATGACATGAAATTTGAAAATATTATAGGTGGTTCTGTTTGGCACTTTTTTTTCCCCCCCAGCGGATGTGCAATTTTTCAGCCTTGCAATCCGGGGAAAGCCCCCTCCCATGTCCTCCCTTTCTTCAGTACAGTGATGGTACCAAGTTGTGAAAAGTGTTTGGAGGGTGTGAAACGGAACACTTCCATTCTGGGACTGGGGCGGGCAGTTTTCCCGCATCCTTAAAGGCAAACTTGGGGATGGCCTGGAAAAAACTCGCAAAGCTTCTCTCCTTTCTCCTTTGACTTGTCCGGTTTTTGAGCCTTCCGTTCCCTGCCACCTGCTTGGGGTGGGTCAGAGAAGCAATATCATCCGTGCTTCAACTATTGGTGTGGCCTTCTCGTTACAGGCAGAATTGGAGGTCTTTGAACTCTGCTGGCAGAGCGAAAGAATAAGTCATGTTTCATGCACATCTGGAACAGAGCAACGCTAAGCCTCTTCCCGTGGTGATTATAGGTAAGTCGCTCTGGGAAGTAATCAGCAGATACCAGCACAGTTGTCTTCCCAAGCCAGCTTGTTCCTATCAGCCACAAGCTGCTGTATTTCCAAGAATTATGATTAAAAAAGGAACATCTATATTAATAGTCTCTCTCTTTTCTCTTTCTCTCTCTCCCCCCCTCTCTGTTTCCTGCACTTTTGGCCCTCCCTCCCTCCCTTCCTCCCTCCCTCCCTCCCTTCCTTCCTCTCTCCCTCCCTCCCTCTATTCCTTCCTTCCTTCCTCTCTCTCTCCCTTTATTCCTCCTTCCTTCCTTCCTTCCTTCCTCCCTCCCTCCCTCCCTCCCTCCTTCTTCTTTCCCTTCCTTTATTCCTCCCTCCTTCCCTCCTTCCTTCCTTCTTTCCTCTCTCTCTGCCTTCCTCTCTTCCTTCCACTCTCCCTTTCCTTTCCTTTCCTTTCCTTTCCTTTCCTTTCCTTTCCTTTCCTTTCCTTTCCTTTCCTTTCCTTTCCTTTCCTTTCCTTTCCTTTCCTTTCCTTTCCTTTCCTTTCCTTTCCTTTCCTTTCCTTTCCTTTCCTTTCCTTTCCTTCCCTTCCCTTCCCTTCCCTTCCCTTCCCTTCCCTTCCCTTCCCTTCCCTTCCCTTCCCTTCCCTTCTGAAAAAACCCCTATCAACAAAAGAAACATCTAGGGATCTCCTGCTTCCCTTCTGTGCCTTTTTTGTGTAAAATTAAAATTTAAAACGCAAAAAATAAAATTGAAAACAAACTGCGCACCAGACAAGTTCAGAGTTGTAGATGTAACTGTGAGTCTTTTGGCAGGGCAGGGCAGGGAGAAATATTGCAGTGGGAAAGCTGTATTATATCAGCTTTGTCCCACTGACAGAAAGTCCTTTGCTTCCTGATTAAGTAGGTGTCAGCAGGGTGCTGCAGCCCCTAAACCCCCAACGCAGTCCTAGGCTGCATCGAAGTATCAAGTTCACATGAGGTGGACAACCATTTGCCCGGAACGGCACAGGGCTTGAGCAGGGAGGTTAGACTAGAAGACCTCCAAGGTCCCTTCCAATCCTGTTACTCTATATTCTGCATCTTTCTCCAGATAAAGTGCTAATGGAATTTTCCTACCTATAAACTGAGCATCAAAGTCTTCTGGAAGTTACAGAATGTTCATTTTATTTATTTTATTTATTTATTTTATTTATTTTAATTCCATTTATATCCCGCCCTTCTCCGAAGACTCAGGGCGGCTTACAAACTTAGCAGTAGCCTTCATTCTATGTATATGCCTGCTTATTAGGGCTTTCACACACAAACCCAAGCGGCATTATTACAAAGTCAGCTTAATTGCCCCCAACAATCTGGGTCCTCATTTTACCTACCTGGGAAGGATGGAAGGCTGAGTCAACCTTGAGCCTGGTGGGACTCGAACCTGCACTAATTGCAGGCAGCTGGTGTTACTTAAGGAGGCATTAGCCCACTGCTCCACCAAGGCTCTTTAGACCCTCTGGGACAGAAAAGAGCGTGTGTGCCTGTAATAGAGCTGAGAAGGGTGGGGGAAGCTGCAGCTTCCAGCTGTTTTTACAACCTGGGGCCTGTGCCAGATAGAACAGAAACCTCCCCCCTCTTGCTGTGTCATGCTGACCGGCTCCTTTGCGTGTTACACAACTCTGGCGCTTCCTTTTAAGCCACGAGGCTCCTCTCTCGCGAAGACTGACAGATGGTTCCGTCTCAGCCGGTAAAATATTAATCTGGCAAGAAAGCAGCTCTAGCAAAGCAAGGTCTCAGTTACCTTAGCCAAAATAATTAGATTTGCAAATGTTCTCAGAGGCAGCTGCTCCTCGACTTACCGCAGTTCACTTAGTGACTGTTCAGAGTTACGATGACACTGGGGAAAAAAGCAGCTTGTGACCATTTTTCACACTGAACAGCCGTTGCAGCATCCGCAGGGTCATGTGACCCCCAATGTGGATGCTGGGCAACTGGTTCATACTTAGGACGGTTGTCGCGGTGTACCGGGGTGACGTGATCCCCTTTTGCAACCTTCTGACAAGCAAAGGGGAAGCCCGATTCGTTTAACAACCAGGTGACTAATTTACCAACTGCAGTGATTCACTGAACAACTGTGGTGAAGAAATGTCATAAAATGGGGCAAAGTTCCCCTTGGCAAATGTCTCACTTAAGAAGACATTTGTGGTCACAAGTCAGGGACTACCCATATTTGCATGGGGCACTGAAACCTTTATAAATACTTGCCAGTTACCAAACATCTAAATTTTAATCACGTAACCGCAGGGATGCTGCAGCGGTCGTAAGTGTGAAAAATGGTCATAAGTCCCTTTTTTC
Source organism: Vipera ursinii (assembly GCF_947247035.1). NCBI lineage: Eukaryota > Metazoa > Chordata > Lepidosauria > Squamata > Viperidae > Vipera > Vipera ursinii. Next base: position 5,631,775 of record NC_139520.1, read on the forward strand.
TGATTCCAAAATAAACCCTAGTAGTTCAGCTGGAGAACCTTCCGGCAGGCTAAGCCTGCAACTTTGATTTGCCAGGGCTTGCCATACAAAAGTCCCTTCTGTGTTGTGAATTATGCCTCTCCAGCTTTGTAGCGAGCCAGACAATTTCTGAGCCCTTGTTGGTTCAGCCAACAACTGAGGTTTTGTTTGGGTGGCCATGAACTTCGAAACAAGCCCAGCAGGCTTTTTTTTAAAAAATTTTATTTTTATTGACGGTTGTGCAAAAGGAATTGTTGGAGGAAGTCATGAATAAAACCCAGCGTTAAACAGGCACCTACTTTTCCCAACAGTGCAAATTCAGGTTTGCATCCGCTTTGCATACCCAACAGCAGCCGAAGTCACAACGAGGGTCCGGAGAAATTGGTGTGAGACAATATGGGTGGTAAATAGGAGGAAGAGGAAGAAGGAGCATGAGGAATGTTTACCGCTTAGAGTTATTTATGAAAATGATAAAGGAAAACAAATAAATAATACACCTGGGGCTGGTAAGCTGAGATGAATCCCTTTGATTTTGTGTCTTTCAGGAAATGGTCCCTCGGGGATCTGCTTATCCTATCTCTTGTCTGGCAACATTCCCTACGTCAGAAGGAACTCCGTTCATCCTAATCCAATTTTGCAGAGGAAATTAGAAGAGACCCCAGAGGTTCCCATTGTGGATCAGGTTGGTATAGCCGAGACCTCCGTTGGGTGGCCTTCTAATCAAGTGATCTGGCTGCAGAGAAACCTTTGCAAAAAAACAAGAGGGTTACCCCAGGATTTCACTATGGCTGGCAAACTCCTGTAGGATTACAATTATATTATATAAATTGATATGTCCTGTAAGAGCAATTTGGTCTAAAAAAGGCTAGAAAGCAGAAGACCCCACGTTCAGGTCTCAGTCATGGAAGCCGGCTGGGTGACCATCCCTCTCTCTCAACCCAACCCACCTCACAGGGTAGTGGTTGTGGGGAAAATAGGAGGAGGCAAGTGTGTTGGATATGTTCACCGTCTTGAGTTATTAGTAAAAATAATAAAGGTGGGAAACCATTTGATAAACAAAATTAATATTGGCTCTCTGGATGGTGTTTGATCTGACAATCCATGACCTTCAATTTAAGGCTGCATCGTGAATGAGAGGTGGTTGGATATTCCAAAGTCTGTGCAATAGATATGCCTCTTTGCAGTACAATTTTTTTTCTGTTTGTCTGTCTGTCTATCTATCTATCTATCTATCTATCTATCTATCTATCTATCTATCTATCTATCTACATATAGATATAGATATAGATATATGGATATAGGTATCTTGATATCACAATATCTCAATAAAATATAGATACAGATATCTCAATATTGATAGATGTATGGATAGAGAGAAATAGAGATAGATAGATGTAGATATATAGATATAAATATATAGATATAGATACGGTATGTGTGTTGGTGTGTGTGTATTCAATATAATCTGAAGCAAGAATGAAAGCTTATCATCATCCAATCTATCTAGATTAGAGCAGTGCCCCAGATTAACGTTTTCAGTGGTTGTGGGAATCCCCCATCAAGACATCTTGTTTTTCCTACAGGATCTGGACTATCTCTCTGAAGGTTTAGAGGGCCGATCTTCTAGTCCAGTGGCTCTCCTTTTCGATGCCCTTCTGCGTCCCGATACGGACTTTGGTGGGACAGCCGAGTCTGTCCTCACGTGGTGGCATGAACCTGACCGAGCCATCCCTCATCTGGTTCTTGGCAAAACCTTGCCTGGTGGAGCCTGGCATGTAAGTGCAGCTCAAGATCTTAGCGTGTATAAATGAAGGTACATAGAACATAGGATCCAAAATTAACCAGTGGAACGGCTTGCGTCCAGAGGTTTTGAATGCTCCAACACTGGAGGTTTTTAAGAAGAGATCGGACAACTGTTTATCTGAGGAGGGGTAGGCAACCTTGGCTCTTTTATGACTTGTGGACTTCAACTCCCAGAATTCCTGAGGCAGCCATGCTGAGGGGAAAGGAAGAGGTTTCCAAGCTGAGCCAGGCTGGCTTAGGAATTCTGGGAGTTGAAGTCCACCAGTCATCAAAGAGCCAAGGTTGCCTACCGCAGGACTAGAATATCATTAAAGGTCCCTTCCAACGCAGTTGTTCTGTTATCAGCTTTCCTTTTAGCAGAATGATTGAGAACTGGTGGTGGAAAAAAATATTTTTTATTTGCACCATGCTGTTGTAAACCAAGTGAAAGCATAACCCAAGTTTCTTGAACCAGTCTGGGTCAAACTCGGTTAGCATGGGACGAATGGAAACGGTAAACTGTTCAGAGTTTGATCCCTGAAGAATAATTAATTACTACAGAGGCAAATTCAAAATATTTCATGTTTTAATTCCGGCCTTAGTAGAAGAGATCTGACTTAGTTCCAACCATTTATTTAACTTAACTTAAACTTATTTTTAAGTGTTGCAAGTTTGAAATAGTTGAATGTCAAGTTTGAAACAAGTATTTTGAATTTAAGATGGGTTCTTTCAAAATTAGAGCATTCCTGGAATGGTTGAAACAGTGTCAAAACGCTTCCAGTAAATTGGGGACATCTGCTGGAAGTTAGATTATATGGGGCTGTTTTAGTTTATGTACCTGCTGGACTTGCCAGGGTATAATTGTACAAATAAATACATGGCTATATTGAAAGTGAAACATGAGAGTCTAAAAAGAAAACAAAATAAAAAATAGAATCAAATCACAGATTAGCAGAAACAATCCAAATAATAAGAATGAACCAGAATTTCTAACAGATCTAAAGCATCCTTTACTTTATGGCCAGATAGAATCCCGAACATGCAGGTGAAAACATGGTTCGTTAATAAACCATGATTACTAGAGTTCTCATCATGCAAAGTCATAAACCGTGCTTTGCAAGCATCGGTTGCTGGGTATATGCAACATCCTGGATCAAGTCAAAGAAACTGCACTGTGTATGAGAGAGGAGCCTGTGCTAGATTTGGGAGGAGAGCCAAATTTTAGTTCTCTGGATAATTCTCTCTTTATAAATTCCAATGATATTTCCAGAACTGGATTTATGTGTTAATTTTTCCTTTCTTTCTTTCTGTGTAGTCTATTGAAGGGTCCATGTTCACCCTGAGCCAAGGAGATTGGATGGGGCTTCCTGATGTTCCATTCAAAGACTGGTTGACAAGGAAGAAAAGGTAGGATAGAGTTAATTAATTAGAGTTTCCTCTGGGAAACTAATTAAACAGTAGCTTTGGGCTCAACCCTTTGACCGTGAATGCTTGAGGGAACTGGATATGTCTAGTCTAACGAAGAGAAAGACTAGGGGTGACATGATAGCAGTCTTCCAAGATTTGAGGGGCTGTCACAAAGAAGAGGGAGCCAATCTATTCTCCAAAACACCTGAAGGCAGGACGAGAAGTAGTGGATACAAACTTATCAAACAACGTTCTGCTTAAGAGCAACCCACAATCTCACCCATATTTCTAATAGAAGTGGGTTTAATTGTCTACTATGGAAATGTCCCCTTATGTTTCCATCCAATCTATTTGTATCCATCAATAAAATGGTTTTAAGTTGAGCTCAAATCCCTAGCTTTGGGTGATGAGTTATGAGATGCTACAAGAGTGGTCTCCATTGATTATTAATCTGTTCTGATCATATTTTTGTTTTACAGGGGCTTCAGAAACAACAGAGCAACTGCTGGCGACATAGTCCAATACTATCAATATTACGTGGCCAAGAAAGGGCTCAAGAAGAACTTCCTCTGTGGAACTCTGGTGACATCTGTGAAGAGATTGAACTTGGATTCAGAAGATAGCTACGGTGGTCAAGATGCCAAGGACAGCAGCTCCGTTTGGGATTTATCCCAGAGACCTCAAGAAAGCAGGGACAGTCTCTTCCAGGTTGATGGCTTTGTCACCAATGGCAGTGGCACCCACCCCTTCTCAGTTTATGCAGAAAATGTGGTCTTGGCCACGGGGACCTATGATAGCCCAACACAGCTTGGGGTCCAAGGCGAGCATCTCCCTTTCATCCATCACACTCTGTCAGCTCTCGAAGAAGCCGTCAAGAACAAGGAGATTGGCGTCATGTCGGACCCAATCTTGATTGTAGGAGCAGGCTTAACAGCAGCAGATGCCATCCTGTTTGCCCACCATTATAACATTCCTGTGATCCACGCTTTTCGCCGGCGCGTGAATGACCCGGCCCTCATCTTCAACCAGCTCCCCAAAACAATGTACCCCGAGTACCACAAAGTCCACCAGATGATGAGGGAGCAGGCCAACCCTTACCCGGGACCGTACGAACATTATGTCAGCCTTCCAGAGCACCACGTTGCCTGCTTTTTGGAGGACCGGAAGTGCATCTTTTCCGACAAGAGTGGCCGTCAACAAATACACCGGATCTCCATGGCTTTTGTCCTCATCGGCTCCAATCCCAATCTCTCCTACTTGCCCAGCAATGGGATGGACTTGGCCGTTGACTGTGAGCAGCCAGTCAGTTCCAAGAGGAACCCCATGGATGTTGATCTCTTCACTTATGAGTCTGTTCATGAGAAGGGACTCTACGCCATAGGGCCACTAGCTGGGGACAACTTTGTGAGATTTGTTCAAGGTGGTGCTTTGGCCATTGCTAGCTCTATGCTGAAGAAGGTGAACCAAAATCCTCCTTAATGCTGGTGAACATAGCCTCTCCTCTAAAGGATTACTCTTGGCCAAATTTTGAGAATTGGCATTGGATCTGTAGCTGTGTTTTCAGACATGAAGCCTTTTCCCTGAAGGCCTTCAAAATGGGCTGGGCCAGTCCAAGAAGATAAGAGCAGAATCCTTGCAGAATGCTTGGCTTCTTCATCTCTCTACCTCTGAGCGGTAGAGAGGGGGTTAGGAAAGCTTCACTAGATCCCATGGTGCAAATCAGGCATTGCCTCAGTGAAATCTGAAGCAAGTTATTTCTCTGTGGATAACCCTAAGACTTCCGTCCACATATTCTGAATTGCAGTGAAAGCATTGTTTGCATCCAAATCATGATTTTTGCTCATGCAAGGGTGGTGGGGTTTCCATTAAGTAATGCACCTCGTGGTTCTTCAGAGAGTTCCAGAGTGAATCAGAACAGATTTTCACTAGATCCGCGAATGCTCAGCAAAAAATGGGAGGATCTGAACTTCTTCCAGGCCATCTATGCCTGAAAGGCCTTTCCATTATAAATGGTGGGTGGGAGGTAGGTTTGCATCCAACTCAAAAGTCTGAGACAGACTCACACCAACTCTCCAGATATGCAGAATTCTCCAGCCATCATGGTTCTTGCTGAGATCTGGAAGTTGCCATGGTTTAGTGAGGGTTAGTCTACTCTAGGAAAACGTAAACCAGCATTGGGATTATGGTGGGACTAACCATTGAGCGGTCATTACTATTAATGGTGAAACCCAACTGACCATAGTGTCTTCATCTTCTCAGAAGTGAAATTCAAACATACAGCCTTGCAAGGCAACTTCGGGATGCTTCCACTACATTCTCAGGATGTTCTTTAATGTTTTCCTTGGGCAGCATTGCTGCCAACATTGAGTTCTGTCTGTAAAGTTAAATGTGCTACTAATTTGTAAGCAAATTTTGTAAAATAAAAGTGTTTTTTTTTCTAAAAAAAATACAGAATGTATATTTTGTATATGGCTATTTTTAAATTAAAAAAACAACAAACACCCGGATTTCTACAGATTCATTCTTCTCCCATTTGCAAGTAAGCCACTGTCTCTGATGTGTTTGTTCTATTTTGAGGGAAAGAGGTGTGGATTATTTATTGCTAAAGTTGCTGCTTGACAGGACACAAGGAGCACAGCTGACGTCAGGTTTGATAACACTGGCAGATTCCTTTGCAGTTTCTGTTCTGATTCATTTAGGACAGGGGTCTTCAAACTTGGCCCTTTTATGGCTTGTGGACTTCAACTCCCAGAATTCCTCAGCCAGCGTGAGGGAACTATGTCCCTTTTATGACTTGTGGACTTCAGCTCCCAGAATTCCTCAGCCAGCGTGAGGGAACTATGTCCCTTTTATGGCTTGTGGACTTCAAGTCCCAGAATTCCTCAGCCAGCGTGAGGGAACTATGTCCCTTTTATGACTTGTGGACTTCAGCTCCCAGAATTCCTCAGCCAGCGTGAGGGAACTATGTCCCTTTTATGGCTTGTGGACTTCAAGTCCCAGAATTCCTCAGCCAGCGTGAGGGAACTATGTCCCTTTTATGACTTGTGGACTTCAGCTCCCAGAATTCCTCAGCCAGCGTGAGGGAACTATGTCCCTTTTATGGCTTGTGGACTTGAAGTCCCAGAATTCCTCAGCCAGCGTGAGGGAACTATGTCCCTTTTATGACTTGTGGACTTCAGCTCCCAGAATTCCTCAGCCAGGCACACGTGCCTGGCTGAGGAATTCTGGGAGTTGAAGTCCACAAGTCATAAAAGGGTCAAGTTTGAAGACGCACCAACTTTCTTGATGGGCTTTTTAAGACAACGTGTTCATACAACTAGCTATCCTTAAATAACTGCTCCTAAATACAGGTAATCCTCAACCTACAACAGTCCATTTAGTGACCATTCAAAGTTACAAGAGTACTGAAAAAAGAGACTTATGACCGACCGTTACAGCCTGGTGACGTGATTTACATTTGGATGCTTGATAGCTGATTCACATTTATGACGGTCGCAGTGTCTCGGGGTCACGTGATCCCCTTTTGCGACCTTCTGACAAGCAAAGTCAACGGGGGAACCAGATTCACTTGACAGCCATGTTTCTCATTTAACAACAGTGGCAAGAAAAGTTCGTAAAATGGGACAAAACTCAATGTCTCACTTAGCAACGTATAAATTTTGGACTCGTGGTTGTAAGTCAAGGACTAACTGTATGCTTTAACATCTTCTGAACTTGCATGCTTGGATGGGAGAAAAGCTTGCAATAAGCTGGAAGGAAAAAAAAGTTGTGCAAAAAAAAAAGGAAAAAAAAAGCAAATTCAGAAGTCATCCAGTCTTGCTGACACAAGAAATACACTAAAGCCTGATTCGCACAACACACGGAGCTATTTAGTTGTGCTCCTTGTGGTCTGGAGGCGTGCTTGGTGTTCTCTGAACGTGGTTGCTTTCTTGCAGACATTTCATTACCAATCTAGGTAACATCATCAGGGCTACAAATGTTCTCTTCTATTCTTGTGGTCTATGGGTCTGTTGTGATCTACTGAAATACACCTCCAGAATAATCAGCCAATTATCCCATTGACTCGAAGGAGAGTGAAGGAAGAGAGACTCTTTCTATATTCCTCTCTTGGTTTCTGCTCTTTTTTGTGGCCTTCTTCCCATAGAAAAGTTGGAAAACGTCCTTCCTTCTTTTTCCCACCAGGCCACCAAAAACATTAGAGGTGCTGATTTGATATTGAGACACGAACATTAGCTGGGCGAGCAAGAAGGGGACAGCACGCCGGGTGTCCTGACATAGTTATGCTGATGACATCCGAGCAACATTTGCATGGTGATAACATGAGGGGACGCGGTGGCTCAGTGGGTTAGGACGCTGAGCTTGTCGATCAGAAGGTCGGCAGTTTGGCGGGTCGAATCCCGAGTGCCACATAGCAGAGTGAGCGCCTGTTACTCATCCCAGCTTCTGCCAACCTAGCAGTTCGAAAGCACGTAAAAAGGCAAGTAGAAAAATAGGGACCACTGCGGTGGGAAGGAAACAGCGTTCCGTGTGCCTTTGGCGTCCAGTCATGCCGGCCACATGACCACAGAGACGTCCTTGGACAAGCGCTGGCTCTTCCCCTTTGAAACAGAGATGAGCACCGGCCCCTAGAGTTGGAAACGACTAGCATGCATGTGCGGGGGAACCTTTACCTTTACCTTTAACACAATACAACAGGCATAATTGTGACTTTTATTGGAAGCCCATGACTGGAGAGTGCAGGTCCTTTATTTTATAACAGGTCTCGATTTCTCAATTACTGTTTCCCAATCCTGGCAATGTTAAGGTGTCTGGACTCCAACTGCCAGAATTCCCCAGCCAGTCTGGGAGTTGAAGTTCAGACAACCTAAAGTTGCTAAAGATGAGAAACATCGATCTAGATGAGGGGTGTCAAACTGCCGGCCCATGGGCTGGATGCATCATGCCGAAACCGCACCCACCCCAGCTCCGGCGATGGGGAAAATCTCACGACACGTCACGTGAGGTGGTGAGTTTGACACCCCTGATCTAGATGCTTTTAATAGTCTTGATGCTACTCACACTTAACATTGGATGCTAAGTTGAGTTCTCGGTGGATGATCCGGAATATTCCAAGCAGAATTAGCATCTCACGTTAGCACGTCCAATCCCTATAATATGAAAACCATACCTTATATTGCTGTATGTGCCCCTAACTGAATGCAGCTTAAACATCATTACAAATGCTTTCTCCAAATCCAAACAGATTTCGGTTGGAGATCACACGGTCAGCCAAAAGTTCCAATTTAGTGCACTGACTAGAAGATGACCCTCATCCACTTAACTAAAGTGATTTTATATAGCATGCGAACATGTCTTCTTTATACCCCTTTCCCATGGCCTGTCTCCTCTGCCTTCCATCTGGGAGATGCACAGAGGTCCCAGGACTATAAATGTCTATGATTGCACATTGCTGCGCTGGTCTGAAGCAAGATTAGTTAGGTGGTCCAAAAATAAATGCTTTGGCCAACTTTTGAATTCCTATACCAGCAGAAGAAGCAGGGAGCAAGAACATGGACATTTAATTAAGCACTTGGGGATCTGGTATATTTAGGGCAATGACGATTACAAATTCCACTTCTGCAGTCCGACATCCCTCGGCTGCCAATTTATTAGCTGTCACTTGTCCAGCCAGTCCATTGTGAGATATCATGTTTCTGGGCTAGGTGACCTGTGACAGACTGCAGAAGCAATTCTTGTTTCTTTTTTTCTTTTTTTTCTTTTGCAGAAGAGAAACAGACCCTTGCTTGGTTCCTTCCTCTGTTCAATGCATTAAGGTTCAGAAGTATAGAATATAATCCTAGGGCTGGAATGGAACCCTGGAGGTCATCTAGTCCAGGGCTTTTCAACCTTTTCACCCACGGTACCACTTTTAGGATATGGCAACATCCGAGTACCACCAGTCACCTAGCAAGGTGTCAAAAATGTGATGACCAAAAAAAAAAAAGGGAAAAAGTGATGAAGTACAGGTAGTCCTCGACTTACAACAGTTCACTTAGTGACTGTTCGAAGTTACAATGGCACTGAAAAAAGTGCCCCCCAAGTCACAGCTGAGCAAGACACCTGCCTGCCCGCCCGGCGGCGCTCTTCCTCCTGTCTGGGTTTTTCACTGTTGTGAGCATTTCTGTTGAGGATTGGCAGTGGGGGTGGGGTGGGGGGAGTGTTTGGTTTTTATTCCCCCCCCTCTGCTGGGTGGTTGCAGCTGGTTTTGGTCACTTCACATGACCCTGGGACACTGTGACCGTCATAAATATGAATCAGTTGCCAAGCATCTGAATGTAAATCACAAGACCCTGGAGATGCTGCAACATTCCAGCTGATTGGTGCTTCATCTGGGTTCAGAAGCACCAGGATCAGTGCCGAGCTCCAGCTGGATTCTGGTGCTGATCCTGGCGCTTCTGCTGAGCCCTGACAGCGCTGCAGCTCCAGCCGTCTCTCCCTCAGGCTTGTGCGGTGCTCATTCAGCTCATTCCCCTCCCCCGCTACCACTTTTCTAGGATGGTCGCGTACCACCTGCCAGGTAGCAATGTACCACAGGTGGTACCCGTACCACTGGTTGAAAAGCCCTGTTCTAGTCCAGCCCCTTTGCCCAAGGCAGGAATTTTTATACCATCCCAGACAAATGGCTGTTCAATCGTTTCTTGATTGGACAGTGTGGAGTGCTTGTCCACAATGTCTGGAGGCAAGCTGTTTCATTGATTAATTGCTCTCACTGTCGGGAAATTTCCCCTTAATTCTAGGTTGGATCTCTCTTTGATAAGTGTCCATCCGTTACTTCTTGTTGTGCCCTCAAGTGCTTTGGAGAGTAAGTCTACCCCCTCCTCTCTGTGACTGCTCCTCAACGCTCCAAGTCCCTCTTTGGCTCACCTTCCCTACACCAAAGGAAATCTGAAGCTTTTCAGATCCAAAAGAATCTGGACAGATATCTTTTACTTAGACTCTGTAGCAAGCACAAGCAGGTAGGAGAGATGGAGGCTGGATCCACACCAGTTATTATTAAATCAGCAAAGGCTTGGCTTAGTCTTAGATCTTTCACAAGTGGTTTAAGATGTTATTTGATGATCTTTTAGCCAAAGGTGGGTTAGTACCCTCTTTTTTCTTAAGTTTTTCCTTCCTAATCTGGCTCCAGCCCGCTTATTGCATTCTGGGGTAGACAGCAGAGTGAACCAGCTCTCCAGAGCTTAAAAATGGAAAGAGGCCGTGGCAAGGATCCACTTGTTCTCCAGAGAAGCCAGACAACCCAGCTAAAGAGGTCTACATTCCCCTGTAGGGATTCCCAGCTGGAGTGTGTTCTTTTCTAATCGGGCACTTTGCCTGATATCCTTCCATCCTGGAGCCAAGAGAAGGCCAAATTTATGATAATTGGATCGGCACTACGTAGGGAGGGGGAATCATTTACCAGTTCAGCCTGACCACGAGCCAGCATTGGCCCATGATGAGTTCAAGAAAGCAACCTGAAATAAAAACAAACCCATCTCAGAGGCCTACATAGACCCAACCGTAGCAACCATCAGCAGGGGTAGGCCACCTTGGCTCTTTGATGACTCGTGGACTTCAACTCCCAGAGTTCCTGAGCCAGCATGGCTCAGCTTGGAAACCTCTTTCTTTCCCCTCAGCATGGCTGGCTCAGGAATCTGGGAGTTGAAGACAACGAGTCATAAAGCGGCCTAGGCCAAGGGTAGGCAACCTTGGCTCTTTTATGACTCGTGGACTTCAATTCCCAGAATTCCTCAGCCAGAGGGGCTCAGCTTGGAAACCTCTCCCTTTCCCCTCAGCATGGCTGGCTCAGGAATTCTGGGAGTTGAAGTCCACGAGTCATAAAGTGGCCTAGGCCAGGGGTAGGCAACCTTGGCTCTTTTATGACTTGTGGACTTCAACTCCCAGAATTCCTCAGCCAGCATGGCTCAGCTTGGAAACCTCTCCCTTTCCCCTCGGCATGGTTGGCTCAGGAATTCTGGGAGTTGAAGTCCACGAGTCATAAAAGGGCCAAGGTTGCCTACCCCTGCATTAGGGGGTGCATTCACAGCTTGCCAGCTCACTGTCTACTGACTGTGACTCTCCTTTCTTTTATTGTGCCTACAAGACACTATTGACTCCTGGCAACTGGTTGGACAAGTCCCCGCAGTTTTCTTGGCAAAGTTTTCAGAAGTAGTTTGTGTTACGTATTGAAGTTTGGGAAACATCTATTCACATGTATATTGGGAACTAACAGTTCCCCTGCACTTGTACTGAATTCTAACAGTTCTGGCAGGAGCCAAAGTAGCGGGATTGTTGGGTTCAATCTGATTGGTTGTATGAAGGTATATAAGAATGCATGTACACCCTAACCCCTTAGTACAGTTATGATTGCCAATAAAGCAACTGTTCATTTGTACTCATCTGCCTGGCGTCTTCACTACGCTTCAGAACCCGATACACAATAGTTTACCCTTGGCAGCTTCCTAGGGCTGAGAGAAGGACTGGCACAAAGTCACCCAGCTGGCTTTGTGCCTAAGGCCGGAGTACAATTCAAGCTCTTCTGCTTTCCAGCCTGACGTTTTAACCGCAACACCAAACTGGCTCCCTGTGATGTCTCTAATGTCAGATAAATCCACTGAAATGAAACAGCTGGCATGTGGTCCTAGCCTACTTTCTTTTTGCTGAGAAAGTCTTTAGTTCCATGCTGGAGACAGTAAGGAACACAAGAACTAGTAATCATCTTCTAGTACTTGCGCTGACATGGAGAAGAGGGGGTTGGCCTGTTCTCCAAAGCACCCGAGGGCAGGAGAAGAAGTAATGGGTAGGAGATCATTAAAGAAGATCCAAACAGGAACTATGGGGGAATTTCCTGAGAACAATTAATCAGTGCAAGGGCTTGATTCCAGATGTTGTGGGTGTTCCTTCACTGGAGGTTTCAAGAAGAGCCTGGACAGCCATTTGTCTGAAATGGTGTAGGGCAGGGATAGGCAACCTCGGCTCTTTTATGACTCAAGGACTTCAACTCCCAAAATTCCTGAGTGTAGGGCAGTGATGGCAAACCTTTTGGAGACCGAGTGCCCAAACTGCAACCCAAAACCCACTTATGTATTGTCGATTGCCGGGTGGGTGTGGCCCATTGGTTGGGCGTGGCCCATTGGTTGGGTGTGGCCCATTGGTTGGGCGTGGTAATGGCAGACTGGGTGGGACTAAAAAGTTCAATCAATCAATTCCAACTTTGCGAGATCTTTTTTTTCCTGCGAGAAGTTGAAGTTGCTTGATAGATTGAACCTTTTTTTTTTGTACATGGCAGCGGAGGCCTAAAGCGAAAAGGTTTTATAAAACCCAGCTGAAGGCCTAGGACAGGGGTAATGGCGCGTGTGCCCACAGAGAGCGGTCTGCGTGCCACCTGTGGCACCCGTGCCATAGGTTTGCCACCACTGGTTTAGGGCCTCTGGCTTGACTAGGGGGTTGGGCTAGCAGACCTCCGAGACCCCTTCCAACCCTATAATTCTATATTCAAAGCTAGGAAAGTGGGCAACACTTCCTCCTAAATATATCCACCCACCTGACATATATCCATTTCGCTTTATATAATTACAGAATGTGAGGGGCTAAACTACAATTCCCAGCTCTGGGCAAGCATCTGAATTCATATAGACTAGAGCAAGGGGGTCCAATCTTGACAACTTTAAGATTTCAATATGGGGAATTCTGGGAGTTGAAGTCCACAAGTCTTAAAGTTGCCAAGGCTGGACATCCCTGATCTACATTGTTAAAGTAGCTTGTGCTTCTGAACTGTCATCTCTATCTAGGTTTATCTTATAAGTTAAGCCAAAATGTGTCTTGTCTTGTCTGTGGCTTAGAATACCTGGTGAAACCAAGCAATTGTGGCTTATCCAATTTAGTGTGGTTAATCAACCATAGCTGGAGGATTTTGGAGATTATTGGCTATTGATAAGCCTTCCAAAACCCTAGTGTCCTCTTCATGCCTTGGATTACAACTCCTACCCTTCCCAGCCTTCAGGAATGCTATACCTAGGGTAGGCAAAAATGTTTGCTCCATCCATCTTCAAGGAGCCCAAACTGAAGAAGTCCCTTGGCATATTCCACATGGACAGCAGGTTGGGGGGGTTATGTCTTTGAGATGCCCTCCTATGCACAATATTTCCACCCAGATTGCGGGGGGGGGGGAGGAGGCTTGTCATAAATAAGGGGGCAAATATCCCCTACTCTTGCCACTCATCAATTTTCTAGATATGGGGCTTTAATTCTCTTTGCAATGAGGATTTTTCCAACAAGAGGACTCTTCCCTCTCCTTCTGCAGTGAGATGAGGTAGAGCCCAAACAAAGCTTCATCCTATTAGTTGGAAACACAGCTGGATTGTGTTCAGATTAAATAGCTCTGCTTAAACCTCTCTGCTCTCATTTCCCCACCTTTCCCAGGAAATATGGCTGCCTCTTCAACTCACAGGGTCAACAAGTAAGTGGGTGGTTACTAAGTGGGTTTTGGAGTGCCAGGTGCAGCTAGAAGGAACATGATGCCTCCAGGCTTCTTTAAATAGCCAACTACATCTATTCCTCTTCAGCTGCACCGTCGCATGCAGTAGGCTTTAAAATATTTCTTGCTGAATTTCTACCCTGCCTTTCAGTTTGCAAGGGTGGTCCTTTACTGACCACTGGGGCCATGACCTTTGTTGCTAAGGGGCTTGTTGAGTGAGTTGTGCTGATGGTATGACCTTTTGGGCCATGGTTGTTAAGCAAATCATTGCAGTTTTTAGTTGGATCCAGCTTCCCACATTGACTTCGCTGGTCTGAAGCTGCCTGGGAAGATTGCAAATGGTAATCTACATGATGCTACAGCCATCATAAATACGTGTCGGTTGGCAAATTTTGGTCATATGATTGTGGAGATGCACCATTTGTAAGTACGAGGTAAAGGAGTCCCTGTGGATACGCTGATAGTCATGGCTGACTCTACGGGGAGGTGCTCATCTGTTTCAAGGCCATTGAGTCAGGCTGCCTAAAGACATCTCTGCAGTCATGTGGCCAGCATGATGTCACGGAGCACTGTTATCTTCCCATCAAAGTGGTACCTATTTATCTACTCACATTTGCATGCTTTTGAACTGCCTGGGGCAAGTAACATCATGTGATGCTCGGGTCTTGAACCCAGGCTGCTGGCTTTCCAGCGAACAAGCCCAGCGTCTTAACCGCTGAGCCACCTTGTAAGCGCAAGGAGAGGTAATGAATTGCTTTTTCAGTACTCTTGTAAGTCTGTACAGTTGCTAAGTGAGCAGTTGTAAGTCGAGAACTATTTGTACTAACTTTGAGTGGTTGGCAATGAGCTAAGAAATGCAGAATATAAGCCAGGGGTCTTCCAACGTGGCCCTTTTATGACTTGTGGACTTCAACTCCCAGAATTCCTCAGCCAGTCGAGAAGTCATAAAAGGGCCAAGTTGGAAAACCCCTGATATAAACCAAATCAGGGCAATCAAAAGCAAAGCCAAGAATTAAATGTGGAAATTAAGATCAGTGCCATTAGTAGAATTAACCACTGGGTGTGGTCAAGAGGAAGACAGCAGAACCCAAACTCCAGTCTTGTAAGATCTACTTTGCTTGTGTTTTACTAAAAAATACACCCATGAGAAAAAAGTGATCCAGGCTGGCAGAAGGGAATGCCGATTCTCAGGGTTAGTTCCAGAATGCTAAGCACGAGAGCTGGGTTTGTACAGACAGTCAGCCTTCTCTTGTTCTTGATGCTATTTTTAGACAATTTGGAATCCAGCACTCTGTTCTGCAGCACGATTTCCAGATTCCATTTTTAAAACTTCCAAAATCCACTCAGTCTTTTTTGCTAAATAAAAGGAAGGAGGCCTGCAATATTATTCCCTCTTGAGCTGAAAAAATGCTGTTGCTTCATACTGTGTGCTGATTTATCAAATCCAGTCCCTTTGGGGAAGTGCGCCCAATGTCCTCAACTATAAATTACTGAGGTTGGACTCAGTTTCCCATCGAGCTGGTCCAGAAAATATAAAAATAATCTTAGGTTGTGTGAATATAGTTGCTAAGTTTTTCCCCCCTAATTCAGCTGGTTAATGCAGCCACTGGCTAACTTTAAAGTAAGGTGAGCTTTCTTGCAAGTTTACTGTCAAGGTTATAAGCTGGTCCCATTTGCAGGAAAGAATTCTCCACCATTATAGATTCAGTTCTCCCATCATGCGGAGTTAATCGTGGTTTATAGAACAGGCTACAATTGGTATGCCCTGAGCTATACAATTTGAGTTAGAAAGCCCAATGGTTGGCTTCGTACAGCTTTCCGAGTCAAACCATTCAAACTACAATGGAGAGATTGCTGACTTGGGTCTCCCCAAAGACTAATTTAATGCAAAGTTTGCCATTCTAACCAAAGTTGCCCTAGATCAGTGTTTCACACAACTTTAAGATGTGTGGCTTTCAACTCCCAGAATTCCCCTAGCCGGCCTGACTGGCTAGGGAATTCTGGGAGCTGAAGTCCACATATCATAACATTGCCAAGGTTGACAAACATTGCTCTAGATCAGGCATGTCCAACTGCCGGCCCACGATACAGCTGCGTCACGTTGAAACCACGCCCACCCCGTTGCCGGCAACGGCGAAAAAATCGTGATACGCCACGCGACGTCACGTGATGTCGCGAGTTTGACATGCCTGCTCTAGATCTTCCTATAACAGAGCTAGAGAATTCTATCTCCGCCTTCCTCTCTGCCATTTTTTTAGATGAAAAATGCAACTAAACAATCAAAGCATGATCCAGGGTGTAATAGACACCAACAATTAACCATTTCATCTCATTACTACCATTTTAAATTTGGTTGCATCTACATGTAGAGCAGAAAGCCAGGATATATTGCAAGTCCCATCTATTAAGGAAGTGCGCTTGGTGGGACCTAAAAGACGGGCCTTCTCTGTAGTGGCTCCCTTCCTTTGATTCCCTTGGAAACAAGGTTGTCCCCCCTCCCTGGCCTGAAGACATGATTTTCTCAAGGGGCCTGGAGACCCCAAGTTGATTTGGAGACAATCAAATGACTTGTGTGATCATGTTTGTCACTTCCACCACGGTGGAAGTTGCTGAGGAGGTTTATATTGTTGCCTTTTAACGTTGTAGACTGCCCAGAGTGTCCGTGTGTGAGTTGGACAGTGATACAAGTCTATTTAAATAAATAATAAAAATGATTTGCTGAAGTTTTCAAGGCACTCATCACCAACTGCCTAGTTCTGCTGAATCGTCCAGCTTGACTCCTTTACCTAAAGCAGGGGTAGGCAACCTTGGCTCTTTTATGACTCGTGGACTTCAACTTCCAGAATTCCTGAGCCAGCCACGCTGAGGGGAAAGGGAGAGGTATCCAAGCTGAGCCAGGCTGGCTCAGGAATTCTGGGAGTTGAAATCCACGAGTCATAAAAGAGCCAAGGTTGCCTACCCCTGGCCTAGGCCACTTTATGACTCGTGGACTTCAACTCCCAGAATTCCTGAGCCAGCCACGCTGAGGAGAAAGGGAGAGGTTTCCAAGCTGAGCCATGCTGGCTCAGGAATTCTGGGAGTTGAAGTCCACGAGTCATAAAAGAGCCAAGGTTTATTTATTTATTTTTGGGACTTATATGCTGCCCTATCTCCCGAAGGACTCAGGGCGGTTAACAACAATAAAAATACAATAATACAAAAGTTAAAAAAAGAATTAAACTTGCAGCCCCAATAATAAGTTAAAAACATTTTAAAAATCCCTGTCAGTCCAGGTCAGCCTGATGGAAAAGAAATGTTTTAAGGCTGCGGTGAAAGGACCGGAGATCCGGGGCCATCCAGAGCTCAAGGGGAAGTTGGAAGTTTAAGGTTGCCTACCCCTGAGTCCTAAAGAAAATGAGTGAAACCTGACCTCCTCCACCCTCCACACCCAAATGCTGAGCCCCTGGCTGGGTTTACCCAAACCGCTAAAGTGACCTAGTTAGTCTGTGGCTTAGTGGATTGCACAAAGCCAACCAAGTTGAATTAATCCAGACAAACCCGGATTTGCACATCCCGCGAAGATAGCTGCAGTTCCTTGTTTAAATCTGACGTCATGGGCAGCTGGAAAAATCTTTGCAAAAACCTTAAAAGGGAAGAAGGTATCGCGGTGTGGAATTAACACAGAAGGCTAAGACAAGATGGGGAGCTCGTAGTGTGGCGGCTACATGACAAATTCTGAGGAGCTTCAATCCAAGGCCCTCTGAGAGCAGGGCATTGAACTGAAGTTCAGTATTAGAATTCAGATGAGTAATCCAGACAAATTCATGACGCAATCTTGGCAGCAGATTAGAAACCCGAGCGCTGGGCTCTGGCAAAGCTGGATGGAGGTGAAACGCAAAGAGGCCAGACGGACACAGGAGAAGGACGGGTGCGGTGCATACACACAAAGCTGTGTGTGGTGGAAGGCAGTGTGGAGTTGCAGGAGGGAGGGAAAGTTGCAAAGAGACAGGAAAGCTTGGAATGCCTGGTGGGCAGGAAGAGGGCAAAGGCGGCCCCTCTCCAGCAGTTCCCAGAGCAGATCTATAATTGTGCAGATACAGGTATTCCACAACTGAGCCCAAAATTTATGTGTCAACGCTGCTAACATTGGATGCTCTTGCTTTGACAATGTATGGAGATGCAGCCATTTTCCTTCTTGTGTTTTCCTCTTAGAATTTGAATTAGATGATGCTGGGGGGAGGAGGAGGAATGTTAGACATGACAATACTGGAGCAGTGTGAGAAGCAAGGTTTTTTGAAATAAGAGACGATAAGAAATGGCGGGCTGGAGAGCTGGAGGGAAAGCCTGCATTTCAAACCAATTGGAGAATGTGATTTATGACTGTGAATTGGAGGAGGGAATTGTGCTTTGATACTATGTTGCTCAGGAAAGGGGAATTCAGATTTTGGCTTTGCCTATGTACGTGCCGATGCTATGCTACTCAAATAAAGATTCTTTAAGGCAAACAATGCCTTGGAGTTCTTTGAAGAGTTTCATCTGTCGGAACTGTGACATTATGTTGCTAAGTGAGACATTTGTTAAGTGAGTTTTGCCCCATTTTTCGACCTTTCTTGCCACAGTTGTTGAGTGAATCTTTGCAGTTGTTGCTAGTAACCTGGCTGTTAAGTGAATCTGGCTGCCCTCTTGACTTTGCTTGCCAGAAGGTTGCAAAAAGGGGATCACATGACCTCCCCAGGACACTGCAACCATCATAAATATGGATCAGTTGCCAAGCCCCTGAATTTTGATCATGTGACCACAGGGATGCTGCAAAGGTCGTAAGTATGAAAAATGGTCATAAGTCCCTTTTTTCAGTGCCCGTTGTCGCTTTGAACGGTCAGTAAATGAACTGTTGTAAGTCAAGGGCTACCTGTAGTTGCTATAGTCTGGCAAGATGCTGCAGCCAATTTTGGTCACCGTATCACAAAAAAGATGTTGAGAGTTTGGAAAAAGTTCAGAGAAGAGCAACTAAGATGATCCAAGGCTTGGAGACCAAAACATACGAAGAATGGCTGCAGGACCTGGGTTTGGCTAGTAGTCTAAAGAAAAGAAGAAATAGGAGAGACACGATAGCAGGATTCCAGTATCTGAGGGGCTGCCACAGGAAAGAGGGGGTCACGTTATTCTCCAAAGCACCAGAAGTCAAGACAAGAAACAATGGATGGGAACCCATCAAGGAGAGAAGCAACCTGGAATTAAGGAGAAACTTCCTAACGGTGAGGACAATTAACCAGTGGAACAGCCTGCCTCCAGAAATCGTGGGCGCTCCATCACTGGAGGTTTTTAAGAAGAGACAGTCACTTGTCTGAGATGGTATAGGTTCTCCTGCTTGAGCAGGGGGCTGGACTAGAAGACCTCCAAGGTCCCTCCCAGCTCTGTTCTGTTCTTCACCACACCACACCACACCACACCACACCACAACACACCACACCACACCACACCACACCACACCACACCACACTACACTACACTACACTACACTACACTACACTACACTACACTACACTACACTACACTATACTATACTATACTATACTATACTATACTATACTATACTATACTCTTCTGTCTGTGGCGAACAACCCTAAGGATCTACTCAGAAGTAACTCTACATGTTGTTCTCGCTTCCTTGAGCCTGACAGCATGGATTTTTGCTAACTGGTTTGCTGAATGAGATGTAGCTGGCTCTGCCGGCACTTGGCTTAAGTAAACTATGAATCATAGCTCATGAAAAGCATGCCAAGCCAGGAATATGTACTATTTTTTTCAGGCTGAGGGTCACACATGCCTTTTTATGAAGTGCTAGCAGCCTGCTTTAAATAGATACAGATACTGTCAGGAGAATGGCTACTTTGCATTTAATGTATATCTCTGCTGTGTTAAAATGACATTGTACAGATTTCTCCCTGTAGGTTTTTTGTTTCCATATTTTTTCACACTGATAATTCAAATGCTGTTGGCAATTTGGGGGTGTTGTGTTTCTGGGGAGCCACATTTAAGTTGTTCGGGGGCTACTTAAGGTTCTGGACACATAAGAGTCTGTGGTCCATACTGGACATGAAAAGATTAAAAGCAGTTTCTAGGTTTTGCAAGAGGTGGGGTAGGAGAGTAGCCACACATGACCGGGGTGGGGTGTCAAAAAAGTCAAAGTGGCATCTGTAATCATGCAACCAAACCCCACCCCTTTTTATTTGCCTTGCAAATGTGACGCATGTTAAAAAAAGGTTTTGTTTATGTCGTCACCTTTTTTTGGGGTGGGGGGAACACCCCTGCCAACGCTGTTACTCTTCAGACTTTGGATTGCCAGTATGGCTTCCAACGTGCCATATTTTGCATTGGGCCTCTCTTATCCAAAACTTCCAGTCTTGGAGACCCAAGATTTATTTGACTTCTTTTTATTTATTTAACTCAAGGTGGCAAACATACCCAATGTACCTTCCTCCTCCTCCTCCTCCTATTTTTCCCAGAACAACAACCCTGTGAGGTGGGATGGAAAGGGACTGGCCCAAAGTCATCCAGCTGGCTTTCACAGTTAAGGCAGAAGTAGAACTTACAGTCTCCTAGTGATTGGCTCAAGGTCACCCAGCTGACATTCATGGCTAAGGCAGGGCTAGAATTCAAAGTCACCTGGTGATTGGCCCCAAATCATCTAGCTGGCTTTCATGGCTAAGGTGGGACTTGAACTCACAGTCTCCCGCTTTCTAGCCCAGTGCCTTAACCACTAGACCAAACCAGCTCTCTTTTTAGCATTTGGCATTCCTACATTGGTGGTCCAGAGTGATTATTTATCCCTTTAGAGGAGAACCTCCATAACTCAGCGTTGGTGTCTTGGATGCTCTCTGAGGTTGGTTATTTGCTTGCCTGTGTTACAAGGTAGGTAACATCAACAGTGTAATAATAAGTGTAGGGTTTGCACACTTGTTTATACACGCTCTGTTGATTGGTGGGAATGCGGTTTTCTCCTTGGTAGTTCCTTGATTAGGGTATTGTTTTCTGCTTGATTGTTTGTCTAGTGTTAATCCCTGTTTATCTGGATGTTGGCTGCAGGAGAGAATGTGTTCTGGTCATTTTTTTTCCTCTTTAGCTTTTTGCTATCTTATCTGAATGCTGTTCAAATACGGTTTATTTCTATTAATCTATTTATTGATTATCTTTTCCTCTACCTCTTGGAGGAAGTGTATGGAGCATCAGAGACCTTTCAAACCCACTCTAATCTGAACTTCTTTAAGTTCAGAGATTTCCTGGCAGTGAGAACAATTAAATCAGTGGAGCGGCTTGCCTCCAGAAGTTGTGCTCCATTCTTGAAGAGATCGGACAGCCATTTATCCAGAATGGTATAGGGCAGAGGTGTCCAACCTTGGCAACTTTAAAACTTGTGGACTTCAACTCCCAGAATTCCCCCGTCAGTCATGCTGGGGAAGTCCACAAGTCTTAAAGTTGCCAAGATTGGACACCGCTTGTTATAGAGTCTTCTGCTCGAGCAAAGGGTTGGGCTAGAACAGAGGTCCCCAACCTTTTGCACACCAGGGACCAGTTCCGTGGAGAAAAGTTTTCCCACGGACTGGAGAAAGTGTGGGCTTGTGTACTGCCTGCATCCTACGGATGGGACTTTGCTTGTTTGTGCAGCCCGGTTGCTGGCATGCCACGGACCGGGACCGGTCCACGGACCGGGGATTGGGGACCCCTGGACTAGAAGATCTCTTCCAACTTTGTTATTCTATATTCCATAAATTCTTTTCTTTAAGTAAGGATAAACAACATATATTCACTGCCAGGCTAGATTGTTCCCAGGCAATTGCTACTTAGTTAACCAAGAACAGTAATTAGCATTTAATTGGGCCTTGAGGAATGTTGCAGCGATATCTTCTGGAGCTTTGGTAAAATAAACGGTGCTCACGAGGCAGAAGGGAGGGCTGGTGTGGGAACCTTGTTTCTGCGTCATGAAAAGCCCTCAATAATGTAATCCTTTTATGTTGGAGCTGCTGGATAATCCCTTATTTCAGCAGATGAGATTACGCTCTTTTATGGCCAGGGGAAAAGAAACAAGTCTATGCATACTTGGAAAAATGTTTGTGCCAAAATACAGAGGAGTCCTGTGCGAGCAGCCCCTGACAAGCGCGTGCTACTGTCTTGACCCTGATTCAGAGCATATGAGGCATTCACATGTGCAAACATGTGAAGTGCAGTGCTGGGGGCTTGGGGGGAATAGCTGTGGGTGGTGGTGGTGCGTGTGCATCTGTGCGTTTTGCTTCCTGCACCAACAGCTGGTCTGGCAAGGGTGGTTTTCAAGGGAAGACCAGCAACCCCACCCCCCACCCCCGATTCCTTCCAGGACCACGGTTCCAAAGATTCTTTGGGGGGTTGTAAATGTAACATTGGAACCCCCATCTGAAATTACAATAGGAAAGAAAGCAGAAAAGGAGCAACAAAGATTCCAGTTAAGTAAGTTCCTTTTAAAGCCCGGGCTGTCCAACTGTGGCAACTTGAAGACCGGTAGACTTCAACTCCCAGAATTCCCCAGCCAGCTATATTGGTTGGGGAATCCTGGGAGTTGAAGTCCTCAGTTCTTCACGTTGCCATAGTTTAGGGCAGGGCTTTTCAACCTTTTCACCCATTGTACCACTTTTAGGATATGGCAACATCCGAGTACCACCAGTCGCCTAGCAAGGGGTCAAAAACTTGATGACCCCCCCCAAAAAAGGAAAAAAGTGATGAAGTACAGGTAGTCCTCAACTTACAACACTTCGCTTAGTGACTGTTTGAAGTTACAATGGCACTGAAAAAAGTGCCCCCCAAGCCACAGCCGAGCAAGACACCTGCCTGCCCGCCCGGCGGTGCTCTTCCTCCTGTCCGAGGTTTTCATTGTTGTGAGCATTTCTGTTGAGGATTGGCAGCGGGGGCGGGGTGGGGGGAGTGTTTGGTTTTTATTCCCCCCCTCTGCTGGGTGGTTGCAGCAGGTTTTGGTCACTTCACATGACCTGGGACACTGTGACGTCATAAATATGCCAAGCATCTGAATGTAAATCACAAGACCCTGGAGATGCTGCAACATTCCAGCTGATCGGCGCTTCTTCTGGGCTCAGCAGACACACCAGGATCAGTGCTGCTTTCCAGCTGATTGGTGCTTCTTCAGGGCTCAGCAGAAGCACCAGGATCAGCGCCAAGCTCCAGCTGGATCCTGGCGCTGGTCCTGGCGCTTCCGCTGAGCCCTGACAGCCCTGCAGTTCCAGCCGTCTCTCGCTCAGGCTTGTGCGGTGCTGCCACTGGTTCAGCTCATTCCCCTCCCCCGCTACCACTTTTCTAGGATGGTCGCATACCACCTGCCAGGTGCCAATGTACCACAGGTGGTACCCGTGCCACTGGTTGAAAAGCCCTGGTTTAGGGGTACGCAACCTCGGGCTCTTTTATGACTCGTGGACTTCAACTTGACGTCCACAAGTCATAAAAGAGCCTGAGGTTGCGTACCCCTCCCATAGTTGGACACCCCGGGCTTTAAAGGGATCACAAGTAGTCCTTTACTTACAACAGTTTGTTTAGTGACTGTTCAAAGTTACAACAGCCCTGCAAGAAAAGTGACTTATGACCATTTTTCGCACTTATCGCTGCATCTCCACAGTCATGAGATCAAAACTGAGATGCTTGGCAACTGTCTCATGTTTATGAGGGGTTGCGGTGTTGTCCCAGGGCCAGGCGATCCCCTTTTGTGACCATCTGACAAGCAAAGTCAGGGGGGAAGCCCGATTCAACTTAACAACCGTGTTATCAAGTTAACGGCTGCCACAATCCACTTAACAACAGTGGCAGGAAAGGTCGTAAAATGGGGCAAAAGTCACTTAACAAATGTCTCACTTAGCCACAGAAATGTTGGGTTCAATTGTGGTCATAAGCCGAGGGCTATCTATATTTCCCAGATGCTTCTCCACTTGACCCACTGCTTCTTCTACCCAGAGGCAGTCTTCAACTTACAATCATTCGTTTAGCAACTGTTTGAAGTTAGAAGGACATTGGAAAAAATGACTTACGAGCGGTCCTCACACATATGACCATTGCAGCATCCCAAAGGTCATATGATTAAAATTCAGGCAACTGGCATGTATTTGAGATGGTTGCAGTTCCCAACAATTTGTGACTTTGCTAGCTAGCTGTGTTTCCCCCCCCCCCCCCACACACACACCTTGGCTACTCATTCAGCCAAGTTTGGCTGATCTTGAAAACAGTAAACCAGGTCAGAGAGGATTAGCATTGGGATCACTGGGAGACTACTCCAGTTTAGAATAGAATAAGAATAGAATGAAAATGAATAGAATAGAATAGAAAGACAATAGAATGGGATAGAAAATGGAATGGAATAGAATGAAAATGGAATGGAATGGAATCAAAATAGAATGGAATAGAATAGAAAGAAAATAGAATGGAATGGAATAGAAAGAAAATGGAATAGAATAGAATAGAATAGAATAGAATAGAATAGAATAGAATAGAATAGAATAGAATAGAATAGAATAGAATAGAATACTCACTTAGACTGTACCGCTTAACAATGGAAGTGGCCATCTAAGTTGTCATAAATCAAGGACTTCTATAGCTGATAGAAGAAGGAAGCCAAAAAAGAATTTCTTTTTTAGATTTTGCATTTTAACTTTCTGAATTAAATAAAGCAGAAGAAGGAACGAGATGGGAAGCCCACCATGTATGGTACCTTATTCTACTGGTGGCTCCTGAGCATCCATGCACATCCTCCTCCTCCTCCTCATCATCATAAGTTGGAAGGGATCTTGGAGGTCATCTAGTCCAACCCCCTGCTCAGGCAGGAAACCCTATACCATTTCAGACAAATGGCTGGCCAGTCTCTTCTTAAAAACTTCCAGTGTTGGAGCATTCACCACTTCTGGAGGCAGGTTGTTCCACTGGTTAATTGTTCTGTCAGGAAGTTTCTCCTTAGTTCCAGGTTGCCTCTCTCCTTGACTAGTTTCCATCCGTTGCTTCTTGTCCTGCTTTCAGGTGTTTTGAGAATAGCTTGGCTCCTTTGGGGCAGCCCCTGAGATATTGGAACACTGCTATCATGTCACCACTCACCCTTCTCTTCGTTAAACTACACATACCCAATTTCAGCAACTGTTCCCTATATGTTTTAGCCTCCAGTCCCCCAATCATCTTTGTTGCTCTTCTCTGTACTTTTTCTAGAGTCTCTACATCTTTTTTACATCATGGTGACCAAAACTGGATGCAGTATTCCAGGTGTGGCCTTACCAAGGCATTGTAAAGTGGGATTAGTACTTCATGTGATCTTGATTCTATCCCTCTGTTAATGCAGCCTAGCACTGTGTTGGCTTTTTGGGCAGCTGCAGCACACGGCTGGCTCATATTGAAGTGACTGTCCACTTGTCCACGGAACAGTCATACAGAATCGAAACTGGGAGGGTTTTCAGAGGGTATCCCCTTGGAGACCTCCAACAGCCAAGAGAACGGAGTGTCACCTAATCCGAAGCTGCAGCTGGTATTGCACATGAAATTAGGCCAGGTTCTTTTTTAACTTGGTCACAATCACCATTACTGAGATATCTGTGATGCTTCCGTACGTTCTGTAGGATAGCCAAGAGTTCTTGTGTAACATAAATCTGATCTCCAAGCAGATGCCGCTCTTTCCTAGGGACGTCTTTTGTTTCATCTTATATTTCATCAGGCAGACCTCTCAGGAATTTAACCATCTTGGATGGCAGGAAAGTCCTTGCAAAAGGAAACTGTCAATTAGAACAGCGTTTCCCAACCTTAGGAACTTGAAGATGCGTGGACTTCAACTCCCAGAATTCCCCAGCCAGCATAGGGAATTGAAGTCCACGCATCTTCAAGTTCCTAAGGTTGGGAAACGCTGAATTAGAACATAGAACATAGAATTCTAGGGCTGGAAGGGACCCTGGAGGTCTTTTAGTCCAACCCCCTGCTCAAACAGGACCATTTCAGACAAATGGCTGTCCAATCTCTTCTTAAAAAACCTCCAGGGATGGAGCATCAACAACTTCTGGAGGCAACTTCTGTTCCACTAGTTAATTGTTCTCACTCTCAGGAAATTTCTCCTTAATTCCAGGTTGCTTCTCTCCTTGCTTGGTTTCCATCCGTTGTTTCTTGTCCTGCCTTTGGGTGCATTGGAGAATGGGTTGCCCCCTCTTTTCTGTGACAGCTCCTCAAGTGCTGGAAGACAGCTATCCTATCTACCCCCCCCCAGTCCTTCTCTTCATTAGACTACATATTCCCACTTCCCGCAACTGTTCATCATACGTTTCTAGCCTTTAGATCAGGGGTACCCAATCCCCAGGCCATGGCCCATTGGGAGCTGCACTTTGCAAGTGGCAGGCAAGCGTGTGAGTGTGCGAGGCTCCATTTGTGCAAGCAGTGGGCACGCGTGCCAAACCATCCCCTCCCCACCCCTGCCGCCGCTGCCACCAGCACCCTGCCAGTCCACAGAGTCGGAAAGGTTGGGAACCACTGCTCTAGACCCCCTAATCGTCTTTTGTTGCTCTTCTCTGCACTTTTTCTAGAGTCTCAACGTTCTTTTTTGTAATATGATCAGAACTGGGTGCAATTTTCCAAATGGGGTCTTAGCAGTATAGTATAAAACAGGACCATCACTTCAGTGTGATCTTTAAATTATCCCTCTGTTGATGCAGCCCAGGACTGCACCGACATTCTTGGAAGCTGCAATGCATACCTAAATGGCTTTCCATTAACAATGGCTCACAGTATCTAAGTGGTTGTCTAGTAGGATGGTGGCTCGCAACCCTTTGGGCACCATGGACTGGTTCTGTGGAGAGAGGTTTTTCCACAGACCGGAAGGGGCTGTGGTTTTACATGCTGCCTGCATCCTGTGGATGGGATGCTTCACTTGTTTGCACGGGCTGGTTGCTTGCATGCAGTGGAGTGATGTCAGTCCATGGACTGGGGGTTGGGGACCCCTGCGTTAGGATTCCTAGATCCCTGTCACAGTTGCTACCAGTTGAGCAGGTGCTACCTATTCTGTACATATGTTGTTGTTGTTGTTAGTTGCGAAGTCATGTCCGACCCATCGCGACCCCATGGGCAACATTCCTCCAGGCCTTCCTGTCCTCTACCATCTTCTGGAGTCCCTTTAGGCTCACGCCTCCTGCTTCAGTGACTCCATCCAGCCACCTCCTTCTCTGTCGTCCCCTTCTTCTCTTGCTCTCAACCTTTCCCAGCATTAGGCTCTTCTCCAGTGAGTCCTTCCTTCTCATTAGGTGGCCAAAGTATTTGAGTTTCAGCTTCAGGATCTGGCCTTCTAAAGAGTAGTCAGGGTTGATCTCCTCTAGGACCGACCGGTTTGATCGCCTTACAGTCCGAGGGACTCACAGGAGTCTTCTCCAGCACCAGAGTTCAAAGGCCTCCATTCTTTGGCGCTCAGACTTTCTTGTGGTCCAATATTCTGTTCATATGCATTTGGTTTTTCTTGCGTAAGTGTAAACCTTTCACCACTGAATTGCAGTTTGTTGGAAAGGGCCCAGTGTTCAAGTCTGTCGAGATTCTTCTGTATCTTGAGCCTGTCTTCTGGAGTGTTGGTTATTCCCCTCTAGTTTGGTGTCATCTACAAATGTGATGAGTTTCCTTTCTATCCCCTCATCTAAGACTCATTTATGAAGATGTTGAAGTCCTGGGTCCAAGACAGATTATTTCTTACGAGTAAACTAAGAAACCTAAACTAAACTAATTTCCTCACAAGTAGGATTTACCTTAATTTGATTTACCTTGATTGAAGAGTCCCCGGGAAGAGTTTTTCCTGATACTGAAATAAGTGACAGGTTATTCTTGCAAGCCCACTCACTAGCTAGTAAATAAATAAATACAATACAGATTTGAATAAAATATTGAAAGCAAAAGAACATACAGGGGAATTTTCCAGGCGATTGTCCTGTTGATAATTTTCGGTCCTCAACAATTTAATGAGAACAACAACAAAAAAAACCCTCTCAAACATTTTGGATTATTTCTTGACCACATTAAACTGAAAATTATTCTTCGCAAACCTGGTGGGTTTTTTTTTATTTTTTAAAAAAATCCTGCTTGAAGGACTTCATTAACTTCCACTCACAGAAATTTGAATCAATGCATCTAATGGTTTATTTGCATAGTCTAATAGTTTAAAGAGAAAGAACTCTTGAATTTAGAGGTTTTGTATTAAGAATGTATTTTAGCAAGCTCTGTTTTAATCACTGAACTGATTAATATTTATGTTGCAATTCATACCAAGTAGGATGTTGCATAACAATTAGTTCTTTATTTATAATCTCACTTGACCTATTCTGCTATCTCACTGAACAGGAAAGAGGCAGAAAAGTTTTAAAAAAATCTGAGATAGTAGCAAAAAAAAAAAAGTAATATCAAAGTCTAAAGCTTGTGTAACTTAAATGTTTGTTTATTGCACTGGATTGTAGCTTTGTGTACAATGTGCAGCTCATTTAGAAGGCTGTAATATAATAATGAGACCATAACATCTAGCCCAATGAGATAAAAATCAGCAATAATAATAGCAATAAAAATAAAAATGTCATGTCGTAATTCAAGCTAACACATGGCAGCAACGGAATGTTTTCAAAGACACTAGACTTGTTATTTTTAATATCTAGGAAAATGAAAATGACATTCTTTGTGTAATGCTGAGAAGATATGGATGCCAAGTGAGTGTCTTCTGGGATGGTTTCTACAATGGATGGCCAACTTAAAAAATAATAATAGTCACCCATGTTGTTTCCTTGGGTTGGGTGAAAAAATGTGGGCCTGGCCTTGAGAAGTTGAAGGGAGCAACCAGCAATTAACAGATGAAAAAAGATTACTCAGTCTTGAGAAGGAGGAAGGTGTCAGACACTCAAAAGCAACCCACCTAATTTTGATGGGTAGAAGGTGGAGTGAACTTTAGACAGACTTTCCCATAAGAAAAGCATTCCTGGATTCCTTGCTGGTTTAAAGTGAGCCCAACAAATGACAGATTTCGAAGGATGTTCAATTTTGCATAAATTAAAAGATGTTTCGGAGGAAAAGAAGGACTAATGAATGACGTTAGTGTGAGGAAACTCAACTACCGTGGAATGCGAGGTTGGGAAGAATGAACATTGGGGTGAGGTGGGACAGAACGAAGGGATAACTATATTTCTTGAAAAATCTATCTTGACCCTAATTCAACTAATTCAAATCTTGACAAATGACATGTATCAATAATCTATCATTGCAGGACAGGTGTAAACATCTCGTTCTTTGACAGAAGAATAATTATTTGTCAGTCCCCAACCCATTACTCCAAAAATCCATATTTCTTGATCTTGTATACATTCCAATGAAGGAAGGAAGGAAGGAAGGAAGGAAGGAAGGAAGGAAGGAAGGAAGGAAGGAAGGAAGGAAGGAAGGAAGGAAGGAAGATCAATGCTGGGGAGCTTGCAATATAAATTAAAATTATTAAACTATAAACAAAACAAGATAGCCTGTATCAAAAGAGACCATTAAAACAAAGCATAGCAGGGTCCAAATACTTTAACCCCAGGCTGGAGGGGAGGGGAGGGGAGGGGAAAGAAGGAAGGAAGGAACAAAAGATAGAGAAGTAAAGGAGGAAGTAAAGGGAGGGAGGGAGGGAGGGAAAAGAGGGAGGAAGGAAGGAAGGAGAGGGAGGGAGAAATAGGAAAGGAAGGAAGGAAAAGATAGAGAAGGAAGTGGAGGGAGAAAAAGGAAGAAAGGAAGGAAAGAGGGAAGCAAGGAAAGAAGGAAGAAAGGAAGGAAAGAGGGAAGGAAGGAAGGAAGGAAGAAGAAGAAAGGGAAAAAAGAGAGTTATGCTTTTTCTATTAAAAATGGATGGATGGTTGAGTGAACGATGAAATATTTTTTATCACTCTCAGGTGGCATTCCCAGGGAGATTGCGAAGAGAATAAAATGACGCCAGTGTCAATGCACACGCACACTGCAAAACGGGTGGCTGTTCAGTAATGCCTCCGGGTTCAGATCTCGCTGGTTGCCCAGGCAATGCCCCAGAGCACCCTTCGGCACCTGTAGCTAAAAGCCATGTACTAATTGCGAACTTGTTTCCGAATGTAATATAAAATGCTGGTTATTTCTTTTGAGTACTTCCTTCTGTCTTTCTTTCTTTCTTTTTCTTTTTGCTCATTGAGGCTGCTGGAAGACGTTTAGTCCTTCTTTCTGTTAGACTAAACATAGCTAGTGTTCCCTCAATATCTATGGAGCTTCTCAGTCAAGCAGCTCATGGTTGTCCTCAAAGGTGCTTTTTCAACAGGCAACTGGACTTCTTTGTTTTCCTTTTTTTTTAATTGAAAAGTTTTACAATACATTTTATCTTTAGCAAAACAAAACCCCTCCCAACCCCCTCCCCTCCCACCCTCTTCCCACTCCCCAACCCTCCCCAACCCCTCCCTCCCTTTCCCCTCCTCCCCCCCCCCCCCCCGACTTCCCAGAGCTGAGTACAGGGTATAAAAATACAAACAATCATAATCTAACTTATGCAAACAATCCTAAACTATTTAAACTATCGCACTTTAACTCATATAGATAAACTCCAAACACATATATATCATATCAATAATTATTCAAATGCAAAATAATACTTTTTAGTCCCATATTTGCTCCGTAGTATCTCTCTGTTGCAAATAGTATTTCAGGTGCACTAAGATCTTTACCATCTCCTCGAAATTAAAAACTTTACAGTCCATTCTTCTGTAATCAGTAATTTTACCTTTTTACTAGAAATCTTACTGCCATAGTTAAATTCAACATCCATTTAATATCCACCACAATAATATCAATAATACCCAATAAGAACAATCACAGACAAAACAATTTTATATCAATGCCCCAGAGCACCCTTTGGCACCTGTAGCTAAAAGTGATGTACTAATTGCAAACTTGTTTCCGAATGTAATATAAAATGCTGGTTATTTCTTTTGAGTACTTCCTTCTGTCTTTTTTTTTTTTTTTTTGCTCATTGAGGCTGCTGGAAGACGTTTAGTCCTTCTTTCTGTTAGACTAAACATAGCTAGTGTTCCCTCAATATCTATGGAGCTTCTCAGTCAAGCAGCTCATGGTTGTCCTCAAAGGTGCTTTTTCAACAGGCAACTGGACTTCTTTGTTTTCCTTTGAAGACGTCTCCCTTCTCATCCGAGAAGCTTCTTCAGCTCTGACTGGATGGTGGGGAATTGGAAGGATTTATATTCCTTGCAGACAGCTGGACGTTTGCTGGAATATACATCCTTCCGTTCCCCACCATCCAGCCAGAGCTGAAGAAGCTTCTTAGATGAGAAGCAAAACGTCTTCAAAGAAAAACAAGGAAGTCCAGTTGTTTCTTGAAAAAGCACCTTTGGGACTCTTTTCATCAACTGTTCACGATACAATTTAGCCTCCAGTCTCTTCATCTTTGTTGCTCTTCGCTGCACTCTTTCTAGAAGTCTGCACTTCCGTTTGATAGGAGAAGCGCCTTAATTTAAGATCTTTTTTTGTTAACTAAAGAGAACAACAGGATGACAGAGTTGGAAGGGACCTTGGAGGTCATCTAATCCAACCCTTTGCTCAAGCAGGAGACCCTATACCATTTCAGACCAGGCTCTCCGGCCTCTTCTTAAAAACCTCCAGTGATGGAGCACCCACAGCTTCTGAAGGCAAGTCGTTCTGTAGGAAGTCAACATCCCCCACCCCCAAAAGAAGGAAATCTCTTGGGGGATATTAAAAAAGGCAGAATATTATATTTCCACAAAGGAATAATAGAAAACCTTAGGAAGAAGCAAGCCCAGACTCCCCCAAGCAGAAACTCAGCAAAAACCAGCTTTTAAAAATGCAGATTTGATAATCCTATTCGGGAAGACTGGGGCCAGGAAGCTTGGAGCTGATGGGATTAGAAAGACAAAGACCCCTAAAATCTACATCCCCCACTCAAAATCTAAAGACATGACCATGAGGACATAATAGGATTAACCCACCACCATTAGAATACCAAAAAGGTACACTGAAACTCAGGTCAAAGTTCATTACACAGGAACAAGAACAACCTCAAACAGGAATGACTCCAAACACAACCCCCCCCCAAAGGTATAAAAATCCCCTCACACCCAGCTCCACTTTTGTCAGCCACCCCAGAAACATCCTGCTGTCACTGAAGTTTCTGGCAACCTAATAAACTGAACCTTCCTTCCTAAGCAGACTCCATTTTGTTTATTCCCGGCTTGGACTGGACCCTGAAGATTTTTCTTTCACCAAAAAGCCAACACAGTTCTAGGCTGCATTAACAGAGGGATAGAATCAAGATCACGTGAAGTACTAATCCCACTTTACAATGCTTTGGTAAGGCCACACCTGGAATACTGCATCCAGTTTTGGTTACCATGATGTAAAAAAGATGTCGAGACTCTAGAAAGGGTACAGAGAAGAGCAACAAAGATGATTAGGGGGCTGGAGGCTGAAACATATAGGGAACGGTTGCTGGAATTGGGGATGTCTAGTTTAACGAAGAGAAGGGTGAGGGGTGACATGATAGCAGTGTTCCAATATCTCAGGGGCTGCCCCAAAGAAGAGGGAGTCAAGCTATTCTCAAAGCACCTGAAAGCAGGACAAGAAGCAACGGATGGAAACTATTCAAGGAGAGAGGCAACCTAGAACTAAGGAGAAACTTCCTGACAGTTAGAACAATTAACCAGTGGAACAACCTGCCTCCAGAATTGGTGAATGCTCCAACACTGGAAGTTTTTAAGAAGAGACTGGCCAGCCATTTGTCTGAAATGGTATAGGGTTTCTTGCCTGAGCAAGGGGTGGACTAGATGACCTCCAAGGTCCCTTCCAACTTCTTCTTCTTCTTCTGGTTGGTTCACATAGTGTGGTGGGATGGAGGGTTTGTTGTCACTGTGTGTTGGGGGGAGAGAGCACAGGGGGAGGCTCAGGTAATCTCAATGTACACATGTTGTACTTTGGCAATAAAGGTTTCTTCTTCTTCTTCTTCTTCTTCTTCTTATTATTATTATTATTATTATTATTATTATTATTATTATTATTATTATTATTATTATTATTATTATTATTATTATCAGGTCCAATGATTAACTGTCCTCACTCTTAGGAAATTTATTCTAGGTTGCTTCTCTCCTTGTTTAGTTTCCATCCATTTTTTTCTTGTCCTGCCTTCTGGTGTTTTCGAAAATATGTTGAGCCCCTCTTTTTTGTGGCAGCCCCTCAAATATTGAACCATAGCTATCATGTTACCCTTAGTCCGTCTTTTCACTAAACTAGACATACCCAATTCCTGCAGCCGTTCTTCGTATGTTTTAGCCTCCAGGCCTTCAATCATCATTATTACTCTTCTCTGTTAAAAAAGGACTCCACCTAATGATGGTGATCCTGGGCAAAGCTCCTCCCAAACTCGTTCTCCCGAGTTAGGAGAACTTGTCCTTCTCCAACGTGGTCCTCCCCACATGTGTTGCACCTCAACTTCTCACGTTGGGAGGAGAGATCCAGCACTGCTGGAGGGCAGCCAGTTGAGGAAGGGCTGGTGGAATAATTGCCCCCCGAATGCCACAGAGGCGCCATTGAGGTTGGAGACAATAAAGTCTCCTGCAAGCGTTTTCTGAAAAGTTCTCCACCCGGTTTCTGGGTGGGAGAATTAACCAGGACCATTTTGCCAAATTTCCCAGGGGAAGAGATTTTTTTTCAACAGGTACTCAAGGATGGAATTCATAATTAATAGCCCTTCTGTCTCTCTCCCCCCTCCCCCCACTTTGCAGGTTTGTGTAGAATTGGTCTTAGAATCGTTTTTTGCTGGTTTTCTAATCCTTGCAGAGAGAGACAACTGTATTTGTCACCAAAAGAGACAACCTTAAGGGCCCTTGGTCCTCTCTGAGCTTGGTGGTTTTCTTGCAGATGTTTCACTACCAAACTAGCTAACATCATCAGTTTGTACCCCACTCCCTTTTAGCACTGATGATGTTACCTAATTGGGTAATGAAACATCTGCAAGAAAACAAGCAAGCTGAGAGAGGACCAAGGACTCCACATTACTCCTCCTCCTGCTCCTCCTCACAAACTCCACTCCTTTTTGGCACTGATAATGTTACCTAGTTTTGTAATGACACATCTGCAAGAAAACAACCAAGCTCAGAGAGCGCCAAGAACCCTTTAAAGTTGTCCCTCAAAAGCACCAAGGATTTCACAGTCTTCCTCCTCCTCCTCCTCCTCCTCCTCCTCCTCCTCCTCCTCCTCCTCCTCCTCCTCCTCCTCCTTTTCCTTCTCCTTGCAAACTCCACTCCCTTCTGGCACTGATGATGTTACCTAATTGGGTAATGAAACGTTTGTAAGAAAATAAGCAAGTTCAGAAAGCACCAAGAATTCCATCTTCTTCTTCTTCTTCTTCTTCTTCTTCTTCTTCTTCTTCTTCTTCTTCTTCTTCTTCTTCTTCTTCTTCTTCTTCTTCTTCTTCTTCTTCTTCTTCTTCTTCTTCTTCTTTTTCCTCCTCCTCCTCCTCTCCTCCTCCTCCTCCTCCTCCTCCTCCTTCCTTTTCCTTCTCCTTGCAAACTCCACTCCCTTCTGGCACTGATGATGTTACCTAGTTTGGCAATGAAACATCTGCAAGAAAACCACCAAGCTCAGAGAACACCAAGGAGCCCCTCATTTCAACCCTGAGTTACAAATATTCTCATTTTCCCACCCCCTTATTCGTCCCTCACGGGTTTCTCTTCTGGAAATTCTCTTTCTCCTTAGAAAATGAATAAATAACAGGCTTCTGAAGGCAAGTCGTTCTGTAGGAAGTCAACATCCCCCACCCCCAAAAGAAGGAAATCTCTTGGGGGATATTAAAAAAGGCAGAATATTATATTTCCACAAAGGAATAATAGAAAACCTTAGGAAGAAGCAAGCCCAGACTCCCCCAAGCAGAAACTCAGCAAAAACCAGCTTTTAAAAATGCAGATTTGATAATCCTATTCGGGAAGACTGGGGCCAGGAAGCTTGGAGCTGATGGGATTAGAAAGACAAAGACCCCTAAAATCTACATCCCCCACTCAAAATCTAAAGACATGACCATGAGGACATAATAGGATTAACCCACCACCATTAGAATACCAAAAAGGTACACTGAAACTCAGGTCAAAGTTCATTACACAGGAACAAGAACAACCTCAAACAGGAATGACTCCAAACACAACCCCCCCCCAAAGGTATAAATTGTCTTGCTAGACAATTACAGTAGTCCTCGACTTAACGACCACAATGGAGCTCAACGTTTCTGTTGCTAAGTGAGACGTTCGTTAAAGTGATTTATTTTTTGCCCGATTTTACAAACTTTCTTCCCACAATTGAATTTTCATCATGTGACCATGATGGGATGCTGCAACGGTCGTAAGCGTGAAAAACGGCCATAAGTAACTTTGTACAGTGCCGTTGGATTAAGTAGGCCAGAATTCAGGAAGAAAGAGTGGTTGGGGGAAGTGGTGGGATTCAAATAGGTGAACAACCGGTTCTCTGCGTGGATGCCACTTCCGGAAGTCCGTTCTGGGCCTGGGCAACAAAAAATTAGCTACCGGTTGTGCCGAAGTGGTGTGAAGTGGCTGAATCCTACCACAGGGAGGGAGGGAGGGAGGAAGGAAGGAAGGAAGGAAGGAAGGAAGGAAGGAAGGAAGGAAGGAAGGAAGGAAGGAAAGGAAGGAAGGAAGGAGTGGTGGGATTCAAATAGGTGAACAACCGGTTCTCTGCATGGATGCCACTTCTGGAAGTCTGTTCTGGGCCTGGGCAACAAAAAATTAGCTATCGGTTCTGCCGAAGTGGTGTGAAGTGGCTGAATCCTACCACAGGAAGGGAGGGAGGGAGGGAGGGAGGAAGGAAGGAAGGAAGGAAGGAAGGAAGGAAGGAAGGAAGGAAGGAAGGAAGGAAGGAAGGAGTGGTGGGATTCAAATAGGTGAACAACCGGTTCTCTGCATGGATGCCACTTCTGGAAGTCCGTTCTGGGCCTGGGCAACAAAAAATTAGCTACCGGTTGTGCCGAAGTGGTGTGAAGTGGCTGAATCCTACCACAGGGAGGGAGCGAGGGAGGGAGGGAGGGAGGGAGGAAGGAAGGAAGGAAGGAAGGAAGGAAGGAAGGAGTGGTGGGATTCAAATAGGTGAACAAATGGTTCTCTGTGTGGATGCCACTTCCGGAAGTCCGTTCGGGGCCTGGGCAACAAAAAATTAGCTACCAGTTCCACCAAAGTGATGCGAATTGGCTGAATCCCACCACTGGTTGTGGGGTAAACTCTCCACCCACCCATTTTAGCTTCCTGTATCTTCCTGTATCTTTCATCTTTTCTGATTCTTTTTTGAGCTGAGGAGCTGCAGTCGGTAGGCAGAAGCGCAAATTTGCCCCTACAAAATATTATATGTACTACTCAGCATAAAGAACGATTCTCTGAAAGAAAAAGTCTATTCTGGAAAGAACGACATGTTTGCTTCCCCATTTGGCTGAAAAGATGCATTTGGAAGGGTTTTGTTTTTTAATTGCCTTACACACGTTAAGCCAAGAGTTGATTAACCGAGCGGTAATTATCTTAAACCTGACAGGTTACGCCTTAATCACCTTGAGCTAAAACTGCTTTCCGCTCTCTGTGTTTATGCCTGTAGCATCTCTGTTGTTGACAGCCAACTCATTAGAAATTATTTTCACTAGTGGAAGGTGAGTTTGTGCAAGTTGTTTGACCTGGCTACAACAGCCTTCGGGTGTTTTGTGGTAGAGTCTGTATTGGGAATTTCGGAGTATGGTCACTGAACCAAGCTAACGTGTTCACCCATAATATAGTTTACAGGTATTTATCATGATGCTTGCACATAGGACCGTGTGGTTCCCATTTCAGACCATGTCATTTGCTTAACAACGACTGCAAAAAAAAAAGTCATAAAATCATATGACCAACCTGTTTTACAACTGTTACAATTTATGATTGTAATGGGCAGATGCTGTTGTAACTTGAAAAATACCTGTGGTTGTTTGGGCATTGCATCTCAGTTGCAAAACCCCACAAAAACCACTAGATGACAACCAAGTTCCACCTTATTTGCTGCCACCTGGTGTTCACCTTGAGCTTTGCAACTGTATATTCAGCCACTCTATATTGTAAAGCAGGATTTTCAGGTTTAATCTGTGAAAGAGTTCAGCCTACATGTGCAACGGGTAGCATGTATAGTAAGCAGGGTAAATTCATGGGAACCCTCATAGGGATGTTCAAAAATTTTGTAAAATAACCCGTTGGTCTCTATTCTGGATGCTTGAAATGGCCTTTGGCCAGGATTTCAAGCTAAATTGAACTGGATTGCAGTGAAGAGCAATGCCATCTGGAAGAAACACAGCTGCTAAATTTTTCAATTTAGTGTAATATTCACACAGAGTTCGTGGGAAGGTTTACGCAGGAATCTGCTTATTTTTGACTTGAGAGTTTTACTGATTTGCTAAGAATCCCGTGTCTCTGTTGTAGCGTGGCAGAACGCTACAACCAGTCATAAATGCAAATCAGTTGTCAAGAGCCTGAAATGCAATCACATGACCCCAAGAGATTTCTCCTTAGTTCCAGGTTGCTTCTCTCCTCAACTGGTTTCCATCCATTGTTTCTTGCCCTGCCTTCTGGTGCTTTGGAAAACAGGTTGTCCCCCACTTCTTTGTGGCAGCCCCTCAAATCCTGGAATACTGCTATCATTCTCTCCCCCATCCCTTCTTTTCTCTAGACTGGCCATACCCAATTCCTGCAACCACTGATGAATAGCATAGAGCTGGAAGGCACTTTGGAGGTCTTCTAGTCCAGCCCCCTGCTCAAGCAGGAGAACCTATTCTATTCTATTCTATTCTATTCTATTCTATTCTATTCTATTCTATTCTATTCTATTCTATTCTATTCTATTCTATTCTATTCTATTCTATTCTATTCTATTCTATTCTATTCTATTCACTACTTATTGCATTCCATCTTCTCTTCTATTTCTATTTCTATTTCTATTTCTATTTCTAATTCCATTCCATTCCATTCCATTCCATTCCATTCCATTCCATTCCATTCCATTCCATTCCATTCCATTCCATTCCATTCTATTCTATTCTATTCTATTCTATTCTATTCTATTCTATTCTATTCTATTCTATTCTATTCTATTCTATTCTATTCTATTCCATTCCATTCCATTCCATTCCATTCCATATTCTATTCTATTCTATTCTATTCTATTCTATTCTATTCTATTCTATTCTATTCTATTCTATTCTATTCTATTCTATTCTATTCTATTCTATTCTATTCTATTCTATTCACTACTTATTGCATTCCATCTTCTCTTCTATTTCTATTTCTATTTCTATTTCTATTTCTATTTCTATTTCTATTTCTAATTCCATTCCATTCCATTCCATTCCATTCCATTCCATTCCATTCCATTCCATTCCATTCCATTCCATTCCATTCCATTCTATTCTATTCTATTCTATTCTATTCTATTCTATTCTATTCTATTCTATTCTATTCTATTCTATTCTATTCTATTCCATTCCATTCCATTCCATTCCATTCCATTCCATTCCATTCCATTCATATTCATATTCATATTCATATTCATATTCATATTCATATTCATATTCATATTCATATTCCTATTCATATTCCTATTCCTATTCCTATTCCTATTTCTATTCTAAAGTCTTGACACAATTTATTTGTTGATGACTTTGTATGATGTTCAACTTTTGTAAGCTCTAATCCAGCATTTTTCTGGCTTAACGTGATGGTGAAGTCAACCAACTGAGGATTATTTGACACGCCATGGTTATCAGTGATTCAGCACAGAGTGGGAACGAACCACGTGTTTGGCTTTACACATTGCTTTAGACCATGGTCTGTTTAATTTTGGATAAGACACAGTTGGCTGCTTACATTGACTGTTCTAAACCGAAAGCAAGAAAACCTCAAGCTAAAAGTGGTTTCAGACAAGTGCCCACTGGAAGCTCTTGGAAACTGAATCCTAATACAGGTAGTCCTCAAGTTTTAACCATTCATTTAGTGACTATTACAATGGTGCTGAAAAAGTGACTTGCAACCCGCCCCTCGCATTTATGACCATTGCAGCATTCCCATAGTCACATCATCAAAACTCAGATGCTTGGCAACTGACATGTGTTTGTGATTGTTGCGGTGTCCCAGGGTCACGTGATCAACATCTGCGACCTTCCCAGTTCGCTTCCGACAAGCAAAGTCAAAGGGGGAAGCTGCATTTGTTTAACGACTGCGTGATTCACTTAACGGCAGTGGTTCACTTAACAAACCTGGCCCAAAAAAAAGGTCATAAAATCAGATGTAACTCACTTCACAACCGCCTTCCTTATCAGTGGAAATTCTGGTCCCAAATGTGCTTGTAACTTGAGGACTACCTGCGTACAACTGAAACCCGAGGCTCTTCTTTGGGGACTGATTGATAAAAAGCTGGATTTTTTTTTTTTGTACATAACTGCAGCAAGATTATTATATGTATTAAAGTGGAAAGATTTGACATTATCTGCAAAGGAGGAAAGGGACAATGAAGACGATGGCAAGATCAGAAGTCAGGTGATTGCTGACCCCTTATAGATTTTTTGCAGGAAACAGAAGATAAATGAACTCATGATACATGGTTTTGATGATTAGAAAAAGATAGAAAAATGTAAGTCATGCTGCAACCACTGAGTAGGAGATAAATTTATACATATAAATGGTGTAAAAAAATTGGAAGCTCTTCCTTCCTTTCTTCCCTCCCTCCCTCATCTTCCTTCCTTCCTTCCTTCCTTCCTTCCTTTCTCTCTCTCTCTCTCTCTTCTTTCTTTCTTTCTTTCTTTCTTTCTTTCTTTCTTTCTTTCTTTCTTTCTTTCTTTCTCTCTCTCTCTTTCTTTCTTTTTCTTACTTTCTTTCTTTCTTTCTTTCTTTCTTTCTTTCTTTCTTTCTTTCTTTCTTTCTTTCTATCTTCCTTCCTTCCTTCCTTCCTTCCTTCCTTCCTTCCTTCCTTTTTTTTCTCCCTCTCCCTCCCTCTTTTCTTTCTTTCTTTCTTTCTTTCTTTCTTTCTTTCTTTCTTTCTTTCTTTCTTTCTTTCTTTCTTTCTTTCTTTCTTTCCTGCATTTTTGGCTTAGCCTTCATCTTTTGGCTTTGTCTTTTTTATTTTTTCTTTCTGTTGTTTCCTCTAAATATTAGATTCTGTTAAGTTTTTCTCTTTCTTTATGAAAACCTTAATAAAATTATATGAAAAAAACCTACTATCTTGTATTGTGGGTTTGCGTATGAGGATAATGTTGTGTTGCAATCTCTATAACAAAAGTGCCTTGATTCTTTTTTTCTTGATTCCTTCCAACTTTATTGTTGTTGTTGTTGTTGTTGTTGTTGTTGTTCTTCTTCTTCTTCTTCTTCTTCTTCTTCTTCTTCTTCTTATTATTATTATTATTATTATTATTATTATTATTATTATTATTATTATTATTATTATTTTCTATAGCTTGGGAGGCTAGATTCAATCCTGGGTTATTTATGAAAGCAGATTATTTTGTAAGAAGAACACACTTTTGTTGAACAAATGTGAGGTTCTGGCCTCAGGCAGAAATTGCGTCCATGAAGTACTTGTCACATATTAAAACCAAAACTTGTGATAATGAATCAGAGATGTTTTTTTTTTAGTTTTTCAAGGAATTGGCACTCACATCAATAATATATTTCTGTTCTCCTAAAGTCTCTCCAATGTCCCTTTTGACATCTCTGGAGACATAGGGTAGTGGGTGGGAACTGGGAATTATAGATTCAACCCTCCCCATTCCTTCTAGCCATTTTTCAAGGGAGAAAATTGGGTTCTTAAAGAGATCAGTACTTTCCAAAATGCATTTCAACAACAAATACACAAGTTATTTTGATGAGTCCTGTGTGTGTGTCTCTGTCTCTGTGTGTGTGTATGTGCACCCTGCTGAGGAATAAACAGCCTTGCATGTTCTGTATGAAAATGTAAGATTGTCGGTACCAATCCAGACTTGCAAAAGGATGTGCAGGCTTGTTGGAAAATCCATGTGGATTTGGCTGGCTTAATGTCAAAGAAGTGATTTCCTTTGTACTGTTCTGCATTCAGCTTTCTTCAGCCTGAAGTTCTCCAGATGTTTGGACAGCCCTCAAAATGTTGATTAGATTGGAACACAGAGAAGCGAGGAAAGACCTTGGGGTAGCATCAGGCCACGCATGCATCCGATCCAGAAGTTTGTCTCATTTCTGGTCAGCCAGATGTTTCCAAAGGTCTTACGGGAATGGCCAAAAGAGAAACTGCCTTCTTTCCAGGGTAGCTGTTATTCAACGTGGTTCTCTCTGATTCAGTCTAGTACAGGCAATCCTCAACTTACAACCGACTGCTTAGCAACCAAACCAAGGTATGACAGATCTGCTCAGGAAACTACTTAAGATCTGGATTTGAAGTTCTGACAGTTGCCCCCACCTCACAGTCACTTGACCAGACCTTAAGCTCTTGGCAGCCATGCAGCTGAAGCTTTGGATTAACCAATGCTGCAAAACAGCTCATAAAATCAGCTCCATCATGTGACTGACCTTTTTTTATGACCATCACAACTTACAACTGTAATCGGCATGCTTCATTATCATCATAAGTTGAGGACTCCCTGTAATCTTACATGGTCCGCTCATTCTCTCTCCTTTTTCAAATTAATAAAGGCTGCATTACCCAGTCCTGAATCTCTGTACTTTTATTTCTGGGGTGCATTTCAGATTATAATGTTGTATAGAGAGGGACAAAATTTCTTTGAAGCCAGATTTTACCCACGCAAGTGGGATTCCTGGATGCCATTCCATAAACAACAGATAGAACATAGAACAGAACAGAACAGAATAGAATACAGCTGGAAGGGACCTTGGAGGTCTTCTAGTCCAGCCCCCTGCTCAAGCAGGAGAACCTATATCATCTCAGACAAGTTACTGTCTAGCCCAGACATGTCAAACACAAGGCCCGGGGGCCAGATCCGGCCCACAAAGTGGTTTCATGCGGCCCGCGAAGCCATCCTGGAAACAGTGAGAGAATGGCCCCCACTGTCTTGGCCCTGGCCCAGAGACCCTCCTTCTGCCAGAGACCCTCAGATCTGTCCCACTCCTGCCCAGGCCCCCACAGGCATCCTTGATGTGAACGATGTAGAGCTGGCCATGCCCACCCAGTAGGCCATACGCACTCTAGCCACGCCCACCCAGTAGGCCACACCCACTCTGGCCATACCCACCTGGCCCCTTGAGGGCAACCACAATGCTGATGCAGCCCTCAATGAAATTGAGTTTGACACCCCTGGTCTAGCCTTTTCTTAAAAATCTCCAGTGATGGAGCACCCACGATTTCTGGAGGCAAGCTGTTCCACTGGTTAATTCTCCTCACTGTCATGAAGTTTCTCCTTAATTCCAGGCTGCTTCTCTCTTTGGTCAGTTTCCAACCATTGTTTCTTGTCCTGCCCTCTGGTGCTTTGGAGAATAGTTTGACCCCCTCTTCTTTGTGGCAGCCCCTCAAATACTGGAACACTGCTATCCTGTCACCCCTTGCCTACCCCTTTAGACTAGCCCAGGGGTAGGCAACCTTGGCTCTTTTATGACTCATGGACTTCAATTCCCAGAATTCCTGGCTCAGGAAGTTGAAGTCCATGAGTCATAAAAGAGCCGAGGTTGCCTACCCCTGGACTAGCCAAACCCAAGTCCTGCAGCTGTTCTTCATATATGTTTTAGTCTCCAGGCCTCTGATCATCTTAGTTGCTCTTCTCTGAACTTTTTCCAAGGTCTCAACATCTTTTTTGTAGTATGGTGACCAAAATTGGTTGCAGTATTCCAGGTGTGGTCTTACTAGGGTTTTATAAAGCAGTACTAATACTTCACGTGATCTTGATTCTATGCCTCTGTTTATACATTGCCGGAAGAAACATCAACAACCTAAGATATGCAGATGATACCACTCTAATGGCAGAAAGTGAAGAGGAACTAAAGAGCCTCTTGTTGCGGGTGAAGAAGGAGAGTGCAAAAGTTGGCTTGAAACTTAACATTAAGAAAACCAAGATCATGGCATCTGGCCCTCTCAATTCCTGGCAAATAGATGGGGAAGAAATGGAGGTAGTGACAGATTTTATTTTCCTGGGCTCCAAGATCACTGCAGATG
Organism: Vipera ursinii; assembly: GCF_947247035.1. Classification (NCBI taxonomy): domain Eukaryota; kingdom Metazoa; phylum Chordata; class Lepidosauria; order Squamata; family Viperidae; genus Vipera; species Vipera ursinii. The sequence continues at coordinate 5,674,670 of NC_139520.1, forward strand.
GGGACTGTAGCCAAGAAATTAAAAGACGCTTGCTCTTTGGGAGGAAAGCCATGGCAAATCTAGACAGCACACTAAAAAGCAGAGACATCACCCTGCTAACAAAAGTGCGTATAGTCAAGGCTATGGTCTTCCCAGTTGCAATGTATGGCTGTGAAAGTTGGACCATAAGAAAGGCTGAGCACCAAAGAATTGAGGCCTTTGAACTATGGTGCTGGAGAAGACTCCTGCGAGTCCCTTGGACTGCAAGGCGATCAAACTGGTCAGTCCTAGAGGAGATCAACCTTGATTGCTCTTTAGAAGGCCAGATCCTGAACTTGAAACTCAAATCCTTTGGCCACCTAATGAGAAGGAAGGACTCACTGGAGAAGAGCCTAATGCTGGGAAAGGTTGAGGGCAAGAGAAGAAGGGGACGATAGAGAAGGAGGTGGCTGGATGGAGTCACTGAAGCAGTAGGCGTGAGCTTAAAGGGACTCCAGAAGATGGTAGAGGACAGGAAGGCCTGGAGGAACGTTGTCCATGGGGTCGTGATGGGTCAGACATGACTTCGCAACTAACAACAAAATACATCCCAGGATTGTATTAGCTTTTCTGGCTGCTGCTGCACACGGCTGGCTCATAGTCAAGTGATCGTCCACTAGGACTCCAAGGTCCCTCTCACAGTTACTGTTTTTAAGCCAGGTCTCACCTAATCTGTACTTGTACCTTTGATTTTTCCTGCCTAAATGTAAAACTTTGCTTTTTTCCACATTGAAACTCATTTTGTTGGATAGGGCCCATTGTCCTATCTAGCTTGGCAGAGAAATCTAATCATATTGTTATTTTGATTTATTTTGCATGCCTGTGGTAAAAAAAACACCCTTATGGCTAATTGGAAGTTATTTTTTGCTTTGTTTTTGAGGAAGGGTTAGATCTGAAGAGCCAAGAGCAGAAAGAAAAATATATTCATTGAGGTAAACAGACGTGCAAGAATTTGTCCGGTGTTAAGAACACACACGGAATACATTTGTATAACCTAAGCCAGGGTTCTCCATATTTGGCAACTTTAAGACCTGTAGACTTCAACTCCCAAAATTCTGGAAGTTGAAGTCCACAAGTCTTAAGTTGCCACGTTTGGACACCTCTGAACTAAGCCATTATATTTTTTTGGGGGGTTATTATTATTATTTTGTATGTGTGTGTGTCTGTCTGTGTGTGTGTGTATGTATGGTTTCAAGCCATTCCTGGCTATTGCATAGACAGGTCCTTGCAATTTGCATTGCAATATTTTCAGAAGCGTCTCTACCTTTGCGTTCTTCTTCCTAGGGCTAACCTCAAGTAAGACAGATCTCCCGTAGAGTGGAAGAATTCATGATCTTGTATTATCTAGCCCCGTGCTTTTAGTCATTAAACTGGCTCTCTTGTTTGCTTTAGTCTTGACTCAGGATTATGAACCGTGAAGTTAATGAAGGCTATTAAGATAACTGATGGACACCGTTCCTGCAGTTTTCTTGGCAAAGTTGGCAGAACTGGTTTGCCCTGGCATTCGTCTTCTTCCCAGGGCCAAGAGAAAAAGATTGACTCAAGGTGTGCCCAGCTGGCTTTGTGCCTTGGGGAGAACTAGAACTCACCTTCTCCTGGCTTCTAGCCAGGTGCCTTAACCACTACACCACATTGACTTTCTTTTTTCTTTTTGTACATTTTTTCTGTGCCGTATTGATTAAGCTGCAGTTAGCTGAATATGTCAACTTCTCTTCCACAATACCTATCCTTTAGAACAGGGGTGTCAAACTGCAGGCCAGATGCATCATGGCGAAACTGCGCCCACCCCATTGCTGACAATGGAAAAAAAAGTCAGGATACATCACAACACGTCATGTGATGGTAATTGCTGATAGATGATGGATGGATGGATGGATGGATGGATGGATGGATACATAGACGATAGATAGATATAGATAGATGATTGATAGATGATAGATAGATGGATAGATAGATAGATGATAGATAAATAGATAGATAGATAATAGATGAGAGGGAGAGAGGGAGAGAGGGAGAGAGAGATGGTTGGGTTTGCATGCCACTCTTTAAAAAGTAAAAAAAACCAACACCTTTTAGCATACAGATAGTCCTTGACTTATCACTGGTCATTTAGAAACTGTTCAAAATGCTTGGATGTCATTTCTGGAAGTCCATTCTAGGCCTCGGAGGCCCAGGCCTGCATCCACACAGAGAACCACTGAGTGTCATCTATCTACCCTGGAGCCAAAGGACGAAGGTTTATGACCATGGATATTATTTTCCCAATTAACATTTCATGCTTTAAGGTTGCCAAGTTATTTTGCTTCCGGGCCAAGATTAGGTAAAAGAAGTGAATGTGTCTGCCTGTGTACTGTTGCTTCCTCATGTATATTATGTACCCCGTATGAGCAAGATGATTAGCAATTACAGCAACTCTCCTTTTAAAAGTGGGAGTCGGTTTCTTCTTACCTTTAGGGAATACCTCTTTGCTTGTTCAAAATAACCGCCACCTAACCTTTCCATGTTCTATCTTTGGCTGATGGATCCTAGGATTGGCTGGGGTGCTGGCCTAGGCCACAAGTTGGAGCATAGCTGGATTTTAATTCAGCCAGCGGCTGCAACGTTCTGTTTGCCAAACATCTGGAAGAGTAGACAGGACCAATATAGTGTTTGTGAAATTCAGATTTGGCTGCAGTAATGAGATGAAAAGCTGGAAAACAACCTCGGTTCATACAGGGCAGCTTGGAGAGGAGAAATTTTTAGGAAACACCTTTAAACCAGGTGGCACATACGGAGTCCAGCTGTAGCAGGGGTGGGCAACTATGGCCCCTTTATGACCTGTGGACTTCAACTCCCAGAATTCTTGAGCCAGTATGGCTGGCTCAAGAATTCTGGCAATTGAAGTCCACAAGTCATAAACGGGCCGTGGTTCCCCACTGCTGATGTATCGGATGGAAAACAGTGGAGGGAGAACAGGAGTTGCAGCAGCAGCCCACTTAGACCAGGGGGGTCCTCAACCTTAACAACTTTAAGACTTGTGGACTTCAACTCCCAGAATTTGCTGGCTGGCTGAGGAATTCTGGGAGTTGAAGTCCACAAGTCTTAAAGTTGCCAAGGTTGAGGATCCCTAACTTAGACAATCACCTCCACTGGAGAGAGAATTGAATAAGGAAGGGGAAATGTTCATCCAGCCGTCCTTTGCCCACCTTGAAACTAAAGACGTGCAAAAATGCCCCACTGCATG
>NC_139520.1:5682910-5684067 GCF_947247035.1 Vipera ursinii
CAGCTTGGAAACCTCTCCCTTTCCCCTCAGCATGGCCGGCTCAGGAATTCTGGGAGTTGAAGTCCACGAATCATAAAAGAGCCAAGGTTGCCTACCCCTGCCCTAGTCATTTCTCAGTTAGATTACTGCAATGTGCTCTACATGGGGTTGCCCTCAAACACTATATGGAAACCTACCCTTGGTGCAGAACGAGTCAGCATGCACCATTCTGGCAGCCCCTAGGATGCCATGTACTGACAGTCCGTTGACATACGACCACAATGGAACCCAAAATTTCTGCCAAGCGAGACATTTGTTAAGTGAATTTTGCCTCATTTTATGACCTTTCTTGTCACAGTTCTTAAGTTAAACCACTGCAGTTCTTAAGTGAATCTGGCTTCCACGTTGACTTGGCTTGTCAGAAGGTCGCAAAAAGAAGTCACATGAGCCCCCCTGGGATACTGCAACCGTCATAAATATGAGTCAGTTGCCCAGTGTCTGAATTTCGATCACGTGACCCTGGGGATGCTGCAATGTTTGTCAAGTGTGAAACACGGTCACAGGTCACTTTTTTCAGTGCCCGTTGTAACTTTGGTCACTAAATGAACTGTTGCAAGCTGAGGACCACCTGAATAACTGCCACTGCTGCATAATCTGCATTGGCTACCCCAAAGGTGCTTTTTCACGAGGCAACTGGACCTCCTTGCTTTTCTTTGAAGATGAAAAACTAAAGAAGCTTCTTGGATGAGAAGTGAAATGTCTTCAGAGAAAAACAAAGTCCAGTTGCCTTGCGAAAAAAAAGCACCTTTGGGATAACCGTGACATGTCCTGGAGGACTGAGAATCTCCAGAGATGTTCTGCATTGGTGACCTGTTTGCTTCTGGGTCCAATTCAAGGTGTTGGTTATTATCTTGAAAGCCCTTTATGGCCAGCCTTCAAGATATGTGGGGAACCACCTCAACGCTAGCCCGCCCAACTTTGGGGCCAGGGAAAGAGGTGTGCTAGGGATCCTGTCAGCTAAAAATTAATGTAGACAGAATCCAGGAGAAGGGCCTTTTCTGCTGTGGTCCCCAACCCTGTGGAACAATCTGCCTCCATTCTTTTGGCCTTGAGAAGGGTGTCAAAAACAAGAGCCATGGTGGAGCAGTGGGCTAATGCCTCCTTAAGTAACAGCAGCT
>NC_139520.1:5684267-5834267 GCF_947247035.1 Vipera ursinii
ATCCTGCCCTATCTCCCGAAGGACTCAGAGCGGCTAACAACAACAAAATTAAAGGTCTCTGTACAATAAATTAAAATTAAAAATTAAAATAAATTAAAGATTAGAGTTAAAAATTGTAAACATAATTAAATTTGCCTTCTTGCTTCAGACCGATTGCTTAGCAGCCATTCAATATTACAACAAACATCCACAGGGTTACTTAAGACCTGTTTCTGAAATTCTGATGGCCAGCGCATGCGTGTGTGTGCACGTGCACACACACACACATACACACACACCCTGGAAGTCATGTGACCACAGTTTGGACACACTGCAACCAGCCCACTGAATTGCAATGTTCCAAAGTCATGTGATTACATTTTTATGACATTTTGCCTCAAATCAGCCTTTCTGTTTTTTGGCAAATCTGACCCACACTAAATGGCTGGTTCGCTTAATGACTGTGGTGATCACTTAATGACCGCCACAAAACAAAAAGATTGTAAAAATGGGTCCGGTCACATGAAAATGTGCTTTATGACCTCCACGGGCAGGTTCCGTTACAGTCATAAAATTGAATTTGTTTCTTTGTTCTTGGCAAAGAGAGTCGCAATATTCTTGATGGCTGTGCAGTCTTAGAATTAGACTTTTCTCTTCCGGAGTTTTGACAGTAGAGAGAGGCACAGAGATAAGATTCACGGTCAAATTTGTCTTGCAAAGGAAGGAACTTTATAAAGCATCTGCGGCCGAGGTCAGAAATGAACAAACCACCTTTTTTTTTTCCCCTGTTCCCTTTATTCTTTTGATCTCGTGTGTGTGGCACTTGATTTCTACCTCAATGGCACGAACAGGCGGAACATTTCAAATATTAATGAAGGAATTGCAGCATGCTCGGCCATCTGCTGCTTTTAGGCCATTCGCATCTTTGCTGGAAACGCGAGTGGGGACGGATAAAAATGTTGCAGTGCAACCTTTTAAACAGATCCAGGCGCACGCAGCTTCAGCCCCAGAGGTGGGGGGGAAAAAGACCCCAAGGTGCCAAAAACGGCATAAATCATGGACTTCTTTTAGCATTCAGCTTTCATGTTTTCCTAGCCGAGCCATCTTTCAAAACTTGGGTGTGTTTGTCCTTTATTTATTTTTTTTGACCACGGAGATGCGCTGTTCTTTGGCAAAGAGGGCTTTTGGAGAGTGCACACCCGGAGAGTGTGACTGTGATGTTGTTGCGCTGTTGGAAACGGGGCAGTGATTGTGACACCCCCGGGAGGAGAGAGTTCTCTTGATGGAAGGAATGCATTTTTCAGTGGGAGCATTATGGGGCTAGGGGGTGGGAAGGGGGGGGGGAGGGGCACCTTCTGTTTTGGGGGGTTACCTTCTGTTTGCAGGTTTTCCAGCTTGACTGGGGATCAAAGAGTCCATCTTGATTGCAAAATCCAGAAATACCGCGGGAGCTTTCTGTGGCCTGAGTTCTTGCAGCCGCTTCACGTGGCACTAGTTTCGTGATCCTCCAGCCCAGATTTTTTTGCCATCTTAGCAACTTTAAGATGGGTGGACTTCATCTCCCAGAATTCCTCAGCCAGCCATGCTGCTCCAACACTGGAATTTTTCAAAGAAGAGATTGGACAACCATTTCTCTGAAATAGTTTAAAGCAGTCTTTCTCAATCTTAGCAACTTTAAGATGGGAGGACTTCAACTCCCAGAATTCCCCAGCCAGCCATGATGGCTGGGGAATTCTGGGAGTTGAAGTCCATCCATCTTAAAAGTCGCCAAGGTTGAGAAACGTGTCAAACTACCGGCCCGCGGGCTGGACACGTCATTCGGAAGCCGCCCCCACCCCATTGCCGGCAATGGCGAAAAGGCTCCGATACGTTGCGCGACGTCACGTGACATCGCGAGTTTGGCATGTCTGGTACAGGGTTTCCTGCTTGAGCAGGGGGTTGAGCTAGAAGACCTCCAAGGTCCCTTCCGACTCTGTGATTCTGTTATTCTGCTTTTCCAGTTTCATTCCACGCCCTGCTCTTTCTCTTCTATGTTCTTTCCTCTCTTTCAACGGCTGGCTTTCTGCTCGCTGGATAGTTTTTTCATGTGTTTTGGTGAGCTCTGCATTCATCCCAGGCGGCTGATGCTTCCAAACGTTTTGTGGGTGAAGGGATTTGCATTAAGTAAGGCGAGCCTGGCGAGAGGCTGGAAGATAGAATCCTAGCGCTGGAAGGGGCCTTGGAGATCTTCTAGTCCAACCCTCTGCTTAAGCGGGAGACCCTATACCAGGGGTCTTCCAACTTGGCCCTTTTATGACTTGTGGACTTCGATGCTGGCTGAGGAATTCTGGGAGTTGAAGTCCACAAGTCATAAAAGGGCCAAGTTGGAAGACCCCTGCCCTATACCATTTGGGACAAGTGGCTGTCCAGTCTCTTTTGGAAAACCTCCAGCAGTGGAGCACCCACAACTGTAGGAGGCAAGCTGTTCCACTGACTAATGGAGCTTGCGTCAGAAAATTTCTCTTTATCGTGAGAAGCAAAGGAATTGGGTGGATTGCAATAGCAGAAATGTGACATGCATTAGGTCCGACACTGATTATTAATCATAGAAGTCCAAGCCTATTTCCTGAATTCTTCCCTTTCACTTTTTTCTCTTGCTCTGTCTCACTTTATAAAGATTGCACCACTGTTTAGGGCAGAAGAGGAGAGCTTGGCGGGGGTGGGAGGGGAGGACTGGCCTCTCCCGTGACCTGCCTTTAATCCTGTAGTTGCACTGATTAATTGGAAAACACAGTGTTTCTCAACCTCAGCCACATTAAAATGTATGAACTTCAACTCCCAGAATTCCCCAGCTAGCGTGAAGTTCATGCATCCTGTAGCAGCTGACTTTGAGAGATCCTGGCGTAGCTGAAACGTGAGTTTCAGAGTATCTGGTGGACCTATTTTCTGATCCTATCTCCTCGTTTTCTTTCTGTGGAAATGAAGGGAGGGAGGGGGAAGGAAAGGAAAGGAAAGGAAAGGAAAAAAGAGAAAGAAAGAAAGAAAGAAAGAAAGAAAGAAAGAAAGAAAGAAAGAAAGAGAAAGAAAGAAAGAAAGAAAGAGAAAGAGTAGAGATATGGAAAGGACAGGGAAAGAACGAGGGAGGGAGGAAAGGAAGGAAGGAAGGAAGAAAGAAAGAAAGAAAGAAAGAAAGAAAGAAAGAATAGAGATGGAGAAAAGGACAGGGAAAGAGGAAGGAAGGGAAGAAAAGAAGGAAGAAAGGAAGGAAGGAAAGGAAAGGAAAGAAAGGAAAGGAAAGAAAGAAAAGAAAAAAGAAAAGAAAAGAAAAGAAAGAAAGAAAAAAGTAGAGAGATGGAAAGCACAGGGAAAAAGGGAGAGAGGAAAGGAAGGAAGGAAAGAAAAAGAAATAGAGAAAAGAAATAATAGAGAGATGGAGAAAAGGACAGAAAAAGAGGGAGGGAGGAAAGGAAGGAAGAAAGGAAGGAAAGAGAAAAAGAAAGAAAAAGAAAGAAAAAGAAAGAAAAAGAAAGAAAGAAAAAAGAAGTAGAGAGATGGTAAGGACAGGGAAAGAGGGAGGAAAGGAAGGAAGAAAGGAAAGAGAAAGAAAGAGAAAAGAAAGAATAGAGAGATGGAGAAAAGGTCAGAGAAAGAGGAAGGAGGGAGGGAGGAAAGGAAGGAAGAAAGGAAAGAAAGGAAGGAAAGAAGGAAGGAAAGAAAGAGAAAGAAAAAAGAAAGAAAGAGAAAGTAGTAGACAGATGCGGGAAAGGACAGGGAAAGAGGAAGAAGGGAAGAAGGAAGGAAGGAAGGAAGGAAGGAAAAGGAGAAAGAAAGAGAGGAAGGCAGGGAGGGAGGGAAGAAGGAAGGGAGGGAGGGAGGGAGGGAGGGAGGGAGGGAGGAAGGAAGGAAGGAAGGAAGGAAGGAAGGAAGGAAGGAAGGAAGGAAGGAAGGAAGGTAGGTATTGTGTTGGACCCAGAATCAGAGGCGACACAGGTTCAGGAGCTAAGTTGTTTTATTGAGGAACATGGCCGAACTGGGGAACAAAGGATTTGAGCTCTCGCTTATACCTGGTCAGGTAACTGCCTGGCCAATGGGTTAAAATCCAAGCATCCTGCCGGCTGGTCAGCCAATCCCTTTAAATCCTGCTCTCCCGCTGAACGCTCTCCCCTCGCTCTGTTCCTGCTTGGAGCTGTCCAGCTCCCCACCTCCTTAATTCACTGGCCCTCACCTGTATGCAAAACCCGCATACGCTACAGATTGATTTGCTTTCAGGACTGGATTTGGATGCCCTTGGATTGAATCTTGGAAGTGGCCAAAAACTGTTGAATTGCAATGGCTGCTTCCATATGGATCGAAGACTTAAACTTTCTTCACGGACAAACCAATCCTGAATTCTGGTGGCATCCAGAACGTTTCTTTGATGGGCTGCTTGAATTCAATCCGATCGATTGTCCAAATGGAACTGGAAATGGAATTGCACTTGTTTGCAAAGGTCGGAGTTTGCCTACACAGCCCCCCCACCCCCATCTCTATCTTGGTAAATGCTCTGATGCAGTGAACCCCCCCTCCCCTCCCCCGATGCCCAAGCACTTGACACAAGCTGCCGTTCGTTAGCAAATAGGAGCAACCTGCCTCTGACATTTGCCTCCAAAGAGCAGGGACGCTGCAGCCTGCTGGAAGCCTTTAATTAGTTAAATCTCCCTATGGCGCCCGAGAGAGGAGCGGATTAGCTGATCCCCGGCGGGGAGATAAAGCATCGGCCTTCTCAGCCAACCTTAACAGATATGAACTTTGCCTCGACTCAGGAGACATCAAGCAAACTGGGTAGGTATTTCAAGCTGCAGTGAAGGATGAGGCTAAAGCGGAGCTCAGAAATTCTGTTGAAAGGGCTGAAAACGTGCGAGGACCGTTAGTCCTTGATTTACGGCCCCAACTGAGCCCCAAATTTCTGCTGTTAAGCGAGACACTGATTTAAGCGATTTTGCCACCTTCGTTCCATTCGACAACCCCATCTTACAACCTTTCTCGCCACCGTCGTTAAATAAATCACTGCACTTGTGAAGTTACTAGCACGGTTGTTAAGTGAACCCAGCTTTCCCCATTGGTTCTGCTTGTCAGAAGGTCTCAGAAGAGGATCCCGGGACGCTGCGACCGTCACAAATGTGAGTCAGTCGCCAAGCATCCAGATTTTGAGCATGTGACCCTGGGGAGGCTGCATAGGTCATAGGTGTGAAAAATGGTCCCAAGTCACGTTTTTTTCCAGTGCCGTTGTAACTTTGAACGGTCATGAAAAGGAATCATTGTAAGTCAAGGACTACCTGCATTCCTCTGGCAGAAAGATGGAGTGAAAGGAGAAAAGCCACGGATTCTGCAGTTTCGAGAATTTTTTTCCGCCCACCCTTTGGCAATTTGTTCCTAAGAATCCCATGAGAGAAAATCTGACTCATTGGAAAAAGTGGAATCAACCACCGTTCCTTCCATCAAAATAAATGAGAAGCAGCAGATTTTTTTCTGATTATTTATTTTATTTATTTATTTATTTATTTGTTTGTTTATTTATTTATTTATTTATTTATTTATTTATTTATTTATTTATTTATTTATTTATTTATTTATTTTATTGAGATTTCTATACCGCCCTTCTCCTTAAGGGACTCAGGGCGGTTCACAGGGCATATATAAATAGCAATACAAAAATTAAAAGAAAATTAAACCAATGCCCAATTAAAATACAACAATGATAAAATAATAAAAACCAATAAAAAAACCCATATACCCCTATCAGGCCAGACCAGCTAATTCGAATAAATGGGTCTTCAACCCGCGACGGAAGGATCGAAGGTCCGATGCCGTCCGGAGCTCAACCGGCAGTTGGTTCCATAATGCCGGGGCACCCACAGAGAAGGCCCTCCCCCTGGGGGCCACCAGTCGACATTCCCTGACCGGAGGCACCCTGAGGAGGCCCTCTCTGTGGGCACGCACAGGGCGGAGGGGAGTTGACGCCGGCAGCAGGTGGTCCTCGAGGTATCGCGGACCCATGCCATGTAAGGACTTAAAGATCATAACCAAGACCTTAGCATTAGATGATAGTGTCCTTTTTCAGTTGGGTCTGATAAACAGATCCTGAGCTTTAGGAGAAGGAAGGAAGGAAGGAAGGAAGGAAGGAAGGAAGGAAGGAAGGAAGGAAGGAAGGAAGGAAGGAAGGAAGGAAGGGTGGAAGGATGGAAGGAAGGATGGAAGGAAGGAAGGAAGGAAGGAAGGAAGGAAGGAAGGAGGTGTGGAAGGATGGAAGGAAGTGTGGAAGGATGGAGGGAAGGATGGAAGGAAGGAAAAACAAGAGGTGTGGAAGGATGGAAGGAAGGAAGGACAGACAAGGGAGGTGTGGAAGGAAGGAAGATAGGGGAAAGAAGGAAGGAAGGAAGGAAGGAAACAGCAGGGAAAGAGGGAGGGAGGAGTTATAGTTCAGTTTTCCTTGAACTATCTGACGTCTTCCAGATATATAGGAACCGCTGAGCTTCTGAAGAATACCAAGTTGGAGTAGGCTGGTATGCATAGAGGTCTTTCATTTTGGCTCCTCCTAACCACCCTGCGAAGGTTTTCCCTCTTGAGGGACCTAGCCAGGGATTCAGAATGCAGATCAGTTGTGACTCTCAGCAGTTTCCATGAAAAAGTGTCAAGATCATGAATATATTTATTAGATATTTATCCCACCTTTTTTTTACTTTATAAATAACTCAAGGCGGCACATGCATGCATCACACTCTTTCCTCCCCCTGTTGAGTTGTGTTTGTCTTCCATTCAGAACAGAGCCAAAGTGTCAGGAAAGGTGTACACTTTGACACAATGTCTATGGAGATGCTCGGTCATCCAGGTCATGGTTGTCCCAAAGGTGCTTTTTCACGAGGCGACGAGACTTTCTTGTTTTTCTTTGAAGACGTTTCGCTTCTGGGATGAGAATGAAACGTCTTCAAAGAAAAACAAGAAAGTCCCATCGCCTCGTGGAAAAGCACCTTTGGGATGACCTTGACACAATCTGTTGGTAGCCTTGGGAAGATGTCCTAAGTTCACACATATTGCTAGATAGGTAAAAGTCTCTATTTTCTTGGCAGTTCACTTACAAGCATTAGAGTCTTATTGGCAGTTCACTACCAGAATTTTTATTTGCTGAAGAAAACATGAGTTAAAAAAAATCCTTGCATTCAGTATTACCTTCTTGAGTACCCCGTTTGCTGTCTATGTTAAGCCAGGATTCATTATTGAATCATCCATGTTTGCCTGGATTTGTGCAAGATACTAAGCTAAAATCAACTTTGGGTTTGGTTTAGCATACCGCATCAACCAGATTATACTAAAACATGTGGTTGCTTCTTTGATTTGACTTAACAGGAACTCGGGCTTTGTATGAAGTTTTTCAATCATGTATGTTCAGCTGTACAGTACTATGATTCATCCAACCCAACATGCTTCGACAAGGTAATGTGTGATTCCTCTAGGCCAGGGGTAGGCAACCTCGGCTCTTTTATGACTCGTGGACTTCAACTCCCAGAATTCCTGAGTCAGCTGACTCAGGAATTCTGGGAGTTGAAGTCCATGAGTCATAAAAGAGCTGAGGTTGCCTACCCCTGCTCTAGGCTTAGAACTGGCCGTCCTCAGTAAAATGGTTGATTTTAAGCATTATTGCTGATCTGGGATGATGGTCCCTAGTTGGGGTGATAAGACATCAGCAAACAAATAACCAAGCTCAAAGAGCATCAAGGACCTTACAATTCAACCCAGAGCTAGAGAGGTCTTCTTCTCCAGGTTGATCAATAAATATCCCTAGATTAGAACATGGAATAATAGGGTTGGAAGGACCTTGGAAGTCTTCTAATCCAACTCCTTGCCCAAGAAGGGGACTGTATACCATTCTAGACTTAATGATTGTCCAGTGTCTTCTTAAAAGCATCCCATGATGGAGCAGCCCCAACTCCAGGAGGCCAGCTACTCCACCGATTAATTGTTCTCACCGTCAGGAAATTTCTCCTTAGTTCTAAGTTAGATCTCTCTTTTCATAATCTCTCATCTGTTACTTCTTGCCCTGCTCTCAGGTGCTCTGGAGAGCAGTCAACCCTCTCTTCTCTGAGACGGCCCTGAATGTGTGAGTGTCTTTCAGCTCAAGCTACCTGAGCTTCTGGATAAAGGCTGCTAGATTCTTTGGATCTCCTGTGATTGAACTCAATGGGACAGGCAGATTGGGTGCAAAGGAGTGAGTGATAGGTTCCTGGGAGAGCTGATCCAAACAAATGACCTAGTTCAGTTTACTTTATTGATTAGCCCATAGGTCATGTCAAAATACAGAGTTCCAAACATAGATTATTAATAAAAGCCCATAAAAACAATTTAAAAATGAAATTGGAATAAAATACAATGGCTTACTTTTCTGGAAAACACCCATGGGATTCCTTGATGCTCTTCAGGCTTGGTGGTTTGCTTGTAGACATTTCATTGCCCAACCAGGGAACAACATCGCTATGAATGAGTGCAGGCTTTGCTGCCTATTGATACGTAATAGTTTGCACCGATGATATTACTTAGTTGGGTCATGAAATGTCTCCAGGCAAACTACCAAGATCAGCACCAAGAACTCCACAGCTACAAAGATTCTTTTCTATTGGAACTTCAAACATCTACAGTGTTCGTCCCTAAACTGTTTCACCCAGTTACCCCTTTTCCTAATTTTGGATAATGTCATTGCCACCCTCCCCACGAAAAAAACATTATATGAGTATTAATAGCAGATTTGTTTGTTTATTCTTTGTTCCTTCCATCTCCCCTTTGACCCCTGGCCATTTATTTTACAATTTTGGTAATCTGGCCCAATGTATAGAACCAGTAGTGGGATTCAAATAGGTGAACAACCGGTTCTCTGTGTGGATGCCACTTCCGGAAATCTGTTCTGGGCCTGGGCAACAAAAAATTAGCTACTGGTTCTGCCGAAGTGATGCGAATTGGCTGAATCCCACCACTGTATAGAACTGTCAGCAGTGTCCATAAAAATGGAATAATAACAACAATGAAAACAACAACAAAAATATAATAAACATCATCATCATCAACAACAAATATAACATCATCATCATCATCCCCCAGTGAGGCACTACCTTGACGTGGTTGTGGGGCTTGTGTACTCTGAGGAAGATCAGAGCTTATGCCAGAGGTTCAACCATACTGGACAGGTCTCATCAGAGGAGTCAGACAAAGAGTGTCTCTCCCATAAAAACTATGGTGCAACATAAATTTCAGAATGCCATACCGGCTCGGATGTCGCCCGGGTTAACAAGGTCTGCACCAGATGTTGGAGTTCCTTGATATCTGGTGAAAAATGGGTTACAGGACTCAGGACTGTTGGCTGAGCAACCAGGGCCAGCAGCTGTAGAACTACTAGAAGAAAAAGTGTTTACCCGTTGCAAATACACAATGATTGAAAACAAAGAAATAATGATCTGTTATTAAAGATCAAGTCCAACAAGAAGAGGATATCTAAAACGAATGCACCGGTTCTGGAAAGAACAACATCTGGAATCAGAAATAACAGAACAGAGACTAGCATATCAAGGCCAATTTATAATACAAAACAAAGTATTGACAGAAACAGAATGGGACAAACTGCAAAGGTTTACCCAGAGCAAAGAAATCAAAGCCTTGCCAGAAGTAATTCAGAATGTAGAGGCAAGCCAGGGGGAGTTGGCAGTGAAGGAATCCAGCAGAGATATACAACTATTCCCATTTGGAAACCAGGCACCTCTTCCTCAGGAAGAACAAAGCCCTCTAACTAAAGAAATAGAAGAATTGAAACAAAGAATAACTGAGCATCTAGAACTGCACAAAAACAACAGAATAAGGCTGCCTGCATTGAAGCTTGTTCCAAAGAAACAGCTAGCACAAGCATTAAAAGATGCAAATACTGCAATATCAAGTATAAGCACCCATTCACTGCAAGAAGCAAACCAACTAATGTACAGCACAGCTGCAGTTATAACTGAATACCTGGGATGAAAAATCAACAAAGAAGAAAAACAAACAGTGCACCACAAAAGCGGAAGGTTAGACTAGAAAATAAGATCAGCAAGTTAAGATCACACGCAAGCAAGCTAGAACAGATGAAAGAAAAGAAGCTGCAGAACAAGGAGACCAAAGAAGACCTAATCAAGAAATACCACCTAGAAACAAGGAAGATCAAGGAAGGACTGGAAATAATAAAGCAGTAAGTAACAGCTATAGCCAGGAAAATCAGTAGATACAAAGCTCGAATTGCAAATTATAGGCAGAAGCTCCAATTTCAATCCAGTCAAAAATGTTTCTACCAATCCGTCAATGGAGAAACTGGAATGAATCAGTCAGTACCTGACAAGGAAGAAACAGTGCAGTTCTGGAAGCAGATAGGAGATAACCCAAAGAAATAAAAACAAGGATGCGGTTTGGTTAAAAGAGGTGGTTGCAAATAAAACAGAAGTTGAAATGAAAGAAGTAGTAATAACAACAAAAATGATAGAAAAAGAGCAAGAAGGATCAAAAATTGGTCAGCACCAGGTGAAGATGAACTGCATGGGTTTTGGTTGAAACATCTAACTGTTACATACCCACTCATTGCCAAGCAGTTCAACAATATACTACAAGGAAGAGACATTGAAAAGTGGCTAACAACTGGGAAAACCTATTTAATAATGAAAATTCCAGCAAAAGGGGGCAACACTAGGCAACTGCAGGCCAATTACCTGCTTACCAACAACTTTCAAATTTCTAACTGGTGTGGTAGCTGATGCAGTACAACAGCATCTAGTTGAAAACAATCTCTTTCCACCTGAGCAGAAAGGAAACCGCCCCAATAGCAGAGGAACAAAAGATCAACTCCTAATAGACAAAATGATCTTGGAAAACTGCAAGAAAAGCAAGTCCAACCTGAATGTGGCATGGATTGACTACAAAAAGGCATTTGATTCTCTGATACATGACTGGATAATCAATAACAGGAGTCAGTAGAAACATCAGAAAATTTGTGCAAAGATCGATGGCACAGTGGAAGACACAGTTGCAGGTCAATGGTGAGAGACTGGGAGAGGTAAAAATCAAGAGAGGAATATTTCAAGGTGATTCATTATCACCACTATTTGTTATTGCACTGTTTCCTCTGTCAACAATACTGAATAACTCAGGAAATGGCTATCAAACATCAAAAACATCTGCCAGACTATCCCACCTCCTGTATGGAAAAACATTATCTGAAATAGAATCGCTGCTCAACACTGTCCGTATATATAGCCAAAATATTGCAATAGAGTTTGACTTAGACAAATGTGCCACACTTACTATCAAACAAGAAAAATAGTGAAAACTGAAGGAATCAAGATGCCCCAAGAAAATAACATTAAGAGCCTGGATGAGGAAGATTACTACAAATACTTGGGTATCCTTCAAGCTGACAACATCAAGCACACTGAAGTCAAGAAAAAGATTAGAGGTGAATACATCAAGAGAGTGAAGAAGATCTTAAAGTCCAAACTCAATGGAGGAAATACCATGAAGGCAATCCACACCTGGGCAATTCCAGTCATTAGATACACAGCTGGAATAGTGGATTGGACTCAAGCAGAACTAAAAGCAATGGATAGGAAGACCAGAAAAATAATGACAATGAATCATGCCCTTCATCCACGCAGTGACATTGACAGAGTCTATCTACCAAGGCAAATAGGTGGGCGTGGAATGCTGCAAGTACATCAGATGGTTGAAGAAGAAAAAATGGCTTTGGAAGAATATCTGAAGGACAATGATGAAGATGCACTGAAATTAGTATATCAGGAAGGCTTACTGACTACTGGAGAGACCAAACTGGCCTACAAGAAAGACCAAATGAAGAACAGAATAGAGGCATGGGAAGACAAAGCACTACATGGTCAGTACATTAAAAAAAAATAGTTGGGAAAGCAGATAATAACAAGACCTGGCAATGGCTAAGAACAGGAAAGTTGAAGAAACAGACCGAGGGACTAATTCGGGCTGCACAAGACCAAGCCTTAAGGACAAATGCATACAAAGTCAAAATTGAGAAGACAGCAACAGACATTAAGTGTTGCCTATGCAAAGAAGCTGAAGAAACTGTGGACCACCTGGTAAGCTGCTGCAAGGAGATTGCACAGACTGACTACAAGCAGCAGCATGACAAAGTAGCAACAATAGTGCATTGGAAGATTTGCAAGAAATATCATTTGCCTGTAAGTAAGAACTTATAACTCATAAAATAGAGAAAGTCATAGAAAATGATAAAATTAAACTGCTCTGGGACTTCAGAATTCAAACAGACAAGCACCTGCAATATAACACCCCGGACTTAACAATTGTCGATAAGAAAGACAAAAAAGTCTGGATAGTGGACGTGGCAGTGCCTGGAGACAGCAGAATAGACGAGAAAGAATTGGAGAAGATAACAAAATACAAAGACCTACAAATAGAAATAGAAAGACTGTGGCAAAGGCAAGCAAGGGTACTACCAATAGTAACAGGCGTCTCGGATGCAATCCCAAAACAACTGGAGCACCACTTGAACACCATTGGCATTGACAAATTTGCCATTAGTCAATTGCAAAAGGCAGCCTTACTAGGAACTGCTTCCATCCTGCGACGAGATCTGTAATACCATCAAACATCCACATCTGCCTATCCCAGGTCCTTGGTAAGGACTCGATAGGTAGACAAAAATGCCAAATCCAGTCTGAACATTTGGTTGACTGTGCGATGATCAATAATAATAATAATAATAATAATAATAATAATAATAATAATAAGAAGAAGAAGAAGAAGAAGAAGAAGAAGAAGAAGAGGAGGAGGAGGAGGAGGAGGAGGAGGAGGAGGAGGAGGAGGAGGAGGAGGAGGAGGAGGACCACCTAAATTAAATTCATAAGAGAGAGAAAAAACTCCCTAAAAGGTACATTAAAAAACAACAAGATTGCCATTATTTCAATTGCCTTCCAAAATAATAGACTGGGAAGGAGCTGCACACATCGAAAAATTGAATCCATTGTTACAGAATTCGAAAACAAAAGAGGGCGGTAACAGCTGTTGAACAGTTGCATATTTTGGCTTGAATGGGCAAAGAAAAGTCCTGTTCTTTATCCATCGGGCACATTTGCTGCAAGTTAGAAGAAGGACAATGTCCCGTTTGGCTAAGCTGTAAGATTTGGCTTTATAAACCACGATGTGTGGCTTCGCACATGATGAGAACCCAACTAGTTGCATTTGACATCACAAAGTAGGTTGAAGCAGGTGTGTTGACTAGGTGAAGGATCACATCATGGGGTTACCTGACCACAACCTTTAGATGGGGATGGTTTTGAGAGGGAGACCCTTATTCAGTGTCACTGTGTCATGCAGAATTATTACAGCTGTTGCAACCAGATGTTCAAACTGGATTTTGTATTTTTATCCACCTTCCCAAAGGACCTGGAATAGGCAGCTATTGTGGTTAGATGTGTTAAAAGTCTTGACACAGGATGTAAGCTCTTCTGAGGAACGCTGCCTTTTGCAATTGACTGGTGATTTTCTCAATGCTGTGTTCAAGGGGTGCTCCAGAGGTT
Organism: Vipera ursinii; assembly: GCF_947247035.1. Lineage (NCBI taxonomy): Eukaryota > Metazoa > Chordata > Lepidosauria > Squamata > Viperidae > Vipera > Vipera ursinii. The sequence continues at coordinate 5,697,833 of NC_139520.1, forward strand.
TTGGGATTGCACCCCAGGCACCTATTACTATTACTATCTTTGCTTTCTTTTGCCACCGTCGTTCTATTTCTTTTGCAGAACTTTGAATTTTCTGATTTTTCTCCTGTTCTTTCTTTTCTGCATTGCAACGTTCACTATCCAGACTATCCACTATATCAGGGGTGTCATGTGACGTGATTGAGTTTGACAATATATTATATTATCATATCATATATCATATCATATCATATCATATCATATCATATTACATAAGTTGAGTCAGCTTTTCATCTTTCCAAAGTTAGTAAAATGAGGACCCAGATTGTTAGGGACAATATGCTAACACCATAAATGATTTTGAAGTGGAATATAAGTCTAAGTGCTTATTAAATTATATTTATATTTATATTATTTATATTATATTATTTATATTATATTATATTATATTATATTAATTATATTATATTATATTATATTATATTATATTATATTATTATATTATATTATTTATATTATATTATATTATATTATATTATATTATATTATATTATATTATATTATATTATATTATATTATATTATATTATATTATATTATATTATATTATATTATATTATATTATATTATATTATATTATCAGTTGAGTCAGCTTTTCATCTTTCCAAAGTTAGTAAAATGAGGACCCAGATTGTTAGGGACAATATGCTAACACCATAAATGATTTTGAAGTGGAATATAAGTCTAAGTGCTTTGTAATAATAATATGATTATTATATTATAATTTATATTATATTATATTATATTATATTATATTATATTATATTATTATATTATATTATATTATATTATATTATATTATATTATATTATATTATATTATATTAATTATATTATATTATATTATATTATATTATATTATATTATTATATTATATTATATTATATTATATTATATTATATTATATTATATTATATTATATTATATTATATTATTATATTATATTATATTATATTATATTATAATCATATCATATATCATATTAATTATACTATACTATACTATACTATACTATACTATACTATACTATACTATACTATACTATACTATACTATACTATACATTACATTACATTACATTACATTACATTACATTACATTACATTACATTACATTACGACAATTGATAACCAGAGTTGCTTGCTTTCCTGTCAACCCCCCCCTCCCCTTCCTTTGCATTGGGCTTTTCAGTTCCCGCTCTCCCCCCACCTGGCGCCTAGGAAACTCCAGGCAATTGCTCATCCCTTTCCACGCGCGGCGGCGAAAACCCTCCGCCGGCTCGGAGACAAGACCCGCCCGCCGCCGCCGCCCCCCCTCCGGCTCTGAATCCCCTCGGGTGCCCCTCGGCGGGGCCAGTGCCGCCCGCCCGCCCGCCTCCCTGCCTCCGTCTGCCTCCGGCGGGGGGCGCCCAAGGGTGGGCTCGGGCGCGGGGGGGGCGCGGGGGGGGCGGGGATCCCCCCGGCTCCAGCATGAAGGCGTCGGGGCAAGATGTGTGAGCGGGCAGCGCGCTACTGCCGCGAGAGCGTCCACAGGCTGCTCCGCCAGCAGCCGCAGCCGGCGAGCGGAGGGCTGGACGGGCTGCTCCGCTGGGTGGTCACCAAGATGAGCGACGGCCAGAGCCCGATGGCCGAGCGGGAGCTGCTGCCCGAGGGCCCCGCGGCCGGCGCCGAGCCCAAGAAGGGCACCTCCGTCATCCTGGACGTGAGTCGGGCTGGAGGGCTGGGCTGGGGGGGGAGATGCCCGGACCCCTTGCAAGACCACCTGCCCCCCCTCCCCCCCTCCCAGCCCTGGCTGCAGCTTCGCAGCCCCTCTGGGAGACCTCCCCACCCCCACCCCCCAGCGGTGCTTTTCTCCTGGCCCCGGATGGCTGGGGGAAGCCGGGGGGGGGAAGGAGGGGGTCTCCGGGCTGGGCGACCCCTTAGCAGGCGCGGCTCTCCCTCGGAGGAACATCTCCACCCAAGCTCTGCAAAGGGGGCCACCATAACCACCAACACCTTTCCTCCCCCCCCCACGAAAACCTTGCCTCTCGTTGTCCCCCCCCCCCCCAGCCCGCTAAACTCCGGGGACGCCAGACTCGGCTCCCCTCAAGCCCCTTCCTCTTCTCCTCTCTCCCCTCGCGCGGGATGCCGGCAGAGCCTCCAGCTGCGGGGGCAGTCTATCCCCATCGGGGCGCGCCTCGGAGGGACTGGGCGGACCCCGGGGCTCGGTATTTTTTTGGGGGGAGGGATAAGAGAGGAGAAAAGGAAGGGGCTTGAGGGAGCCGAGTCTGGCGTCCCCGGAGTTTAGCGGGCTGGGGGCGGGGGGTGGGTGGGACGAGAGGCAAGGTTTCCGTGTGTGTGGTGGGGGTGGCTGTTGGTGGTTATGGTGGCCCCTTTGCAGACCTTGGGTGGAGATGTTCCTCCTCCCTATCGCTCCATCCTGGAGAAAGACCCCCCCCCCCTGCCCACAAGTAGCCTGGCTCCGAAACCCAGGAGTGGGGGGGGGACTTGCAAACCCAGAGTCCGGGGGGGGGGCGGCGGCTGCAAAACAGGAAGGGGGGGTTTCTCCCGGAGCAGCTGCAAAGGGGCTTCCTTGGAGAGGGGGCGGGGGCTCTCAGCCTTTCTTGAAGACCCCCCCCCCAAGAATGTGGTCCTTTTTAAGAAAAAGCCTCAAGCTTTGGGCCGGCCCCCTGTACCATCGCAGTCAATCGGGTGGGTGGGAGCGAGAAGATCAGCTCCCCCTTTCTCAATTTTTTTGAGAGGCTACACATTAACAACAACCACAACGATATCTCCAGGTGCAGCAACTTTCAAACAGCTGAGCCCCCCCCCGCCCCCGCCCCAAATAAATAAATAAATAAATAAATAAAAATTACTAGAAACCTTTTCAGTTCTTCAGTTAAGTTTTGCACTCACCGTGGAAGTTTTCTCCTCCTAAAAAACTATTGCGCGGAGAAACGAAGCAACTTGCTTTGTAGGGCAAGGAGAAATGTGGAGAAAGAATAAATGGCTAAGGCTGGTTATTATTTTCCCCTAGTTAGGGAAAGAAATTCCCGTCTTCCTCGCCCTGTCCCTCTTCAGGAATTAATCTTTTACGGCTCTCTCCTGAACATGAAGGAATTGCAATTTATTGAAATGTAGCTGGGAAATAGGGGGGGGGATCTTTCTCCCGTTTCCCAGATCAGAACAGATCTGGCGTGCCAGATCTTATCAAATAAAGAGTTTTCCTCTTGGGATCGATATCAGGAAGGTTCGTGTTGAGAGCAAATTATTTAAATTTTGTTAAAAGTTATATAACTGGGCAGTGGGTTTTTTTAAAAAGTGTTTGAAAGTCTTGGAAAAGAAAATAATTTACATAGAGAATTCTTTTGGAAATCAAGGATAACAGATTTTCGTTTTGCTTTGTTTAATCCGTGCAAGGGGTAATTGTGCATCGGTAGGAATCACAAGTGATAATTAAGGCTTGTTTATCAGTAAAGAAGGATAATGCACAATTTTCTCGCTTGGTTCCCAATCTTACCACGTCAAACAATCTGGTTGTGTAATGTTGAGAAATGTTTGGCTAATGAATTTGTTGTAGTTTTTTTTTTAAAAAAATGTACAGTGAACAATAACTTTTCCAGTGTTGTTTAGGATTGACAGCTTCAGTTATTTTGTATAAAACTGGTGGCAGAGAGTTCAAAGAGACTTTAGAGGTCTTCTAGTCTAGCCCCTGATCAAGCAGGAGACCTTAAAAATTGCCAGTGATGGAGCACCCACAATTTCTGAAGGCAACCCGTCCCACTGATTAATTTTTCTCATTGTCAGGAAATTTCTCCTTATTTTTAGATTGCTTCTCTCCTTGATTAGTTTCCATCCATTATTTCTTGTCTTGCCTTCTGGTGCTTTGCAAAATAGGTTGACCCCCTCTTCTTTGCGGCGGCCCCTCAAATATTGTTTGTTAAAATTTGACACACATTCACATTCCCTATCCTCTTTCTCCCATACCACTGATTAAACTCTTCAACTAGTTCAGTTACAAACCTCTTGATAGACTTTAAACTTTTAAAATGTTACCCTAGTTAGTTCCTTATGGTTTTGAATACTGCGTGAATGTGGACTGCTTCGTTAATTTATGGTTCAATGTATTGTTGAAACTCAGAAAATGTGAATTTAATAACCAGAATAAGCATGTTGTGAAAACTCTGCATTTTTCTGGTTTCCCTCTTCACCTGGTGTGCTTAGGGCACTATTTTTATCTAGTTGCAAGGCAGCTGTTGGTTATTCACCAAAAGGTGTGGATCATGGTGGTCGTAGTCCATGGTAACCATGGTGACTGTCACCATACTGCTTTTTTTTCCTTCATGATCTTGGCTCCAGGCTTCATTGCTAAAAGCTAGTGTGCAGAATACTTCGAATTCAAAATGCATTCCGTTTTTCTTGAAACGATCCTTTAGATCAACCTTCCACCCAGATTGCCTGCAAGATGTGTCCAATTTTTGGCTTCAGTGAGAGTCCAGCACAGCTGGATGGCAGATGCTGAAGAATGAAATTGAAACGGAATTGCTTCAAACGGATGTTTCAGAATGAAATTGAGTTTGAAAGAAAAATACTTAGGAACGTATTTTTCAGAAAGGTATCAGACAAATGCTGAGGAATCCTCTGAACTTGGACGCTATAGTATTTAGAAAGCATTCCTGCGAGACAGCTACAATCCCGTACATTTTCACTTCAGAATAGTTAGAATGGGAACTAAACGAAATAGATTCACCTGTTCTGAAGTTACCTAGAGCAGAGGTCTCCAACCTTTTGGGCACCAGGGACCGGTTCCGTGGAGAGAGGTTTTTCTGTGGACCGGAGGGGGTGTGGTTTTGTGTGCTGCTTGCATCCCATGGATGGGGGCCTTGCTTGTTCGTGTGGACCAGTTGCTAGCATGCCTCGGCCCAGTACTGGTCTACGGCCCTGGGGTTGGGGACCCCCGACCTAGAGCATATTAGTGGATTTCAAGCAAGCTATCAGAAAATGTAAAAATAAAACCCCGCATTGAACAAATAAAGCTTATTGTTCTTCAGTATTCCTTCTAAGAAAGCAAGTACAGATAATCCTTACCTTACAACAGTTCTTTTACTGACTGTTCAAAGTTATAATAGCATCAAAAGAAAGTGAGTTCTGACAGTTTTTCATGCAATTGTTGCAGATCTGGTACGTGATGAACATTCGGACTCTTGGCAACTGACTCACGTTTATAACGTTTGCAGCGTCCCGGGTTAAGACTTTAAGACTTGTGGATTTCAACTCCCGGAATTCCTCAGCCAGCTTTGGAATTCTGGGAGTTGGAAGTCCACAGGTTTTAAAGTTGCCAAGGTTGAGGACCCCTGATCTAGTGGTTCTCATCCAAGCAGGGTGTCAGACCTGGCCCAGTCTGATCCCTTAGGGAAGTAAAACTCTCGGCTCCATTGGAAGTGAAAAGGCGCTTTTACTGAATGATGTTGAATGCAGGAGAGTCGAGCGGAATCTAAAAATTCCCATGCTTCAATACAGAATTAAAACCCCTGGTTCCCCCTAGCCCAGTGATGGCCAACCTTTTAGAGACCGAGTGCCCAAACTGCAACCCAAAACCCACTTACGTATCGTCAGGTGCCGGGTAGGCGTGGCCTTTGGGTGGGTGTGGCCCTTTGGGTGGGCGTGGCCAATTGGATGGGCGTGGCACATTGGGTGGGCGTGGCTGTGGTGGTAACAGCAGACTGGGTGGGACTAAAAAGTTCAATCAATCAATTCCAACTTTGCGAGATCTTTTTTTTTCCCCGCGAGAAGTTGAAATTGATTGATTGATGGAAACTTTTTTTGCACACGGTGGCGGAGGCGTAAAGCGAAAAGGTTTCATAAAACCCAGCTGAAGGCCTAGGACTGGGGCGACAGCGCATGTGCCCACAGAGAAGGCTCTGCATGCCACCAGTGGCACGCGTGCCATAGGTTTGCCACCACGGCCCTAACCCTTCCCCCCTAGTCTGGCCAGGCATAGCCAATTCAGCACCACTGAGGTATAAGAAACTCTGAGGTGTTTGGGCTGGTGAAATTCCACACTCAGGGCTAATGCCTCCTTCAGTAACACCAGCTGCCTGCAATTAGTGCAGGTTCGAGTCTCACCAGGCTCAAGGTTGGCTCAGCCTTCCATCCTTCCCAGGTAGGTAAAATGAGGACCCAGATTGTTGGGGGCAATAAGCTGACTTTGTAATAATGCCGCTTGGGGTGTGTGTGTGAAAGCCCTAATAAGCAGGCATATACATAGAATGAAGGCTACTGCTAAGCTTGTAAGCCGCCCTGAGTCTTCGGAGAAGGGCGGGATATAAATGGAATTAAAATAAAAATAAATAAATAAACGGCCTTGAGGATGCCAGGGTTCCAGCAGGAACTGGGTTCCAAACCACTCCTCTGTTCTTCCTCAACTGTCAGTGCCCCCCTCCCTAATTCCCATTACAGAAGTATACAGCTTTTTATTGCCCATTTGTTCCCCCCTCCCTCCATCAATGGCAGAATGCTGGCAAGGTGCCAAGCCGAAGCTGGTGGAGCTGACACCGGGATATGCTAAATCTCTCAGATTTATGGAATGCTTGTTCTCGGTGAGTCCTGTTTGGTCCATCAGTAGAGACCTTTGATTAACTAAATGCAGGTAATCCTTGGCTTAACAGCATTTCATTTAGTGACCATTCAAAGTTACAACAGCCGCATTGGAAAAAAAATGACTTGGTACTGGTCCTCACACTTACAGCCGTCACAGCATCTCCCTGGTGATGTCATCAAAATTCCAGTGATTGGCATCTGGCATGTGTTTACAATGATTGCTGGTCCTCAGGCTATGTGAATGCCACTTGCCACCTTCCTAGCCGGCTTCCAAGAAGCAAAATCAGTGGGGGATGCCAAATTCACAATGACTGTCTGATTGACTTAACAAATGCAGCAATTTGCTTAAGAATCATAGGGGGTGTGTGAAAGGATGCAAAATTAGACATGACGTGCAACCACTGCCTTGCCTAGCAATCCTGGTCTCGAATGGGGTTGTAAATTGAGGTCTAGCTGGAAATCAGTGACGTGATTCAAAGCAAGATAACATGACATTGCTTTCCAAAATGGCAAATAGAAAAATATTCTTTGTTATTCTCTGACAATTATTGCTATTATTGTTGTAGGATCAGAGCATGACAAATACAGAGATGCAGCAGGAAACTTCCTTAAGTTGAATGTACTTGCTAAGCGGAATGGGACAATTCATATAAGGAACGGTTGCTGGAATTGGGTCTGTCTAATTTAATGAAGAGAAGGATGAGGGGGGACATGATAGCAGAGTTCCAATATATCAGGGGCTGCCACGAAGAAGAGGCAGTCAAGCTATTCTCCAAAGCACCTGAAAGCAGGACAAGAAGCAACGGATGGAAACTAGTCAAGGAGAGAAGCAACCTAGAACTAAGGAGAAACTTCCTGACAGTTAGAACAATTAACCAGTGGAACTACCTGCCTCCAGAAGCGGTGAATGCTCCAACACTGGAAGTTTTTAAGAAGAGACTCGACAGCCATTTGTCTGAAATGGTGTAGGGTTTCCTGCCTGAGCAGGGGGTTGGACTAGAAGACCTCCAAGGTCCCTTCCAACATTGTTGTTGTTGTTGTTGTTGTTATTATTATTATTATTATTATTATTATTATTATTATTATTATTATTATTATTATTATTATTATTATTATTATTCACTGCAGCCGATTCACCGCGGCCAATTTGCCATGGACAACTTGCTGTGGAACAGTTCAATAATTCAGTTATTTAAAACAATTAAAAATTATTTTCATTTTTGTCATGCGCATTTCATTCCCCCCCTTCCTTCGGCATCCTTTCTTTAATGATTCCATTCCACTGTTTCTTCCATATTAGTGTAACTGGCCAATGTGGCGAGTTGGCTGCAACGAGTAGTCATAGACCCCTTGCTAAAGGGAGGAAGTCTGGTGGTGCATCCCGGTATGTGTGGTGCTCTGGCACTGCACCTTGCCATAATAATAGCAATCATTTCCAGAGTAACAACCCCAATCATAATAAAACACACCTCTGCATTTGCCGTTTTGGAAAGCATGAAGGTAGCAAAACCAAAACGGAATGAGTCAGCTACTATTTCACTTCTCTTTTGGAAATGCCATCCAAAGTTGTTTCAGATGAGATATTAATGGTGCCAGCTGGAACTTAGCTGATGTAGCAAGTGGAAATTTTAGTCTACCAAATTTTGCAGCTACTTAATATCCAGATATCTTCTCTGCTCTTGTTGGTTGATGAGTTGTGCAAGATCCTCTTATTTTGGCACTCACCTGCATTTGCATTACATTAAGGGTAGTTAATAGGGACACGGTGGCTCAGTGGGTTAGGACGCTGAGCTTGTCGATCAGAAGGTCGGCAGTTTGGCGGGTCGAATCCCGAGTGCCGCGTAGCAGAGTGAGCGCCTGTTACTCGTCCCAGCTTCTGCCAACCTAGCAGTTCGAAAGCACGTAATGCAAGTAGAAAAATAGGGACCACTACGGTGGGAAGGTAACAGCGTTCCGTTCGCCTTTGGCGTCTAGTCATGCCGGCCACATGACCACGGAGACGTCCTCGGACAAGCGCTGGCTCTTCGGCTTTGAAACGGAGATGAGCACCGGCCCCTAGAGTCGGAAAACGACTAGCACGCATGTGCGGGGGAACCTTTACCTTTACCTTTACCTTTACCTAAGGGTAGTTTAATGAGTCCAGAAGAGAGACTCAGATCTTCTTCAAACTACTTGAAATGAAATAGTGGTAGTGACTTTTCCTCTGAATATCGGAGCATTCTTGATGCAATATTGGAGGCAGATACATATGCTGGCTTGCTAATTTATTTCTTTGCAATTGTCTTAAAGGTAACATTGAGTAGATTGCTGCAGTGCAAAATACTATATTTGTGTTCTGGTTGTGACACTGTTCAATCAATTCAGCTCTATCCAACTCTTAATTGTTGACCTGCATCCCTCTTTTGAAGCAGCCATTTATGTCAGGTGGGAAAGATCTGGTCCACGTGTGGTCCAATTTAACTGAGTTATTGCTAAAAATCTATGCACAGGCATTTTCTCCGCTAATGTTCAGCAGCTGGTTATAGTTAGATAAGGCTCAACAGCAATCAAGGGGGAGGGGGTCGAACACAGAACATAGAATCATAGGTCTGGAAGGGACCTTGGAGGTCATCTAGTCCAGGGCTTTTCAACCAGTGGTATGGGTACCACCTGTGGCACATTGGCACCTGGCAGGTGGTACTTGACCATCCTAGAAAAGTGGTAGCGGGGGAGGGGAATGAGCTGAACCGGTGGCAGCACCGCACAAGCCTGAGCGAGAGACGGCTGGAGCTGCAGGGCTGTCAGGGCTCAGCGGAAGCGCCAGGATCAGCACCAGAATCCAGCTGGAGCTCAACGCTGATCCTGGCACTTCTGAGCCCAGAAGAAGCACCGATCAGCTGGAATGTTGCAGCATCTCCAGGGTCTTGTGATTTACATTCAGATGCTTGGCAACTGATTCATATTTATGACGGTCACTGTGTCCCAGGGTCATGTGAAGTGACCAAAACCTGCTGCAACCACCCAGCAGACGGGGGGAATAAAAAACACCCCCACCCCGCCCCCGCTGCCAATCCTCAACAGAAATGCTCACAACAATGAAAACCTCGGACAGGAGGAAGAGCGCCGCCGGGCAGGCAGGCAGGTGTCTTGCTTGGCTGTGGCTTGGCGGGGCCACTTTTTTCAGTGCCATTGTAACTTCGAACAGTCACTAAGCGAACTGTTGTAAGTCGAGGACTACCTGTACTTCATCACTTTTTTTTTTTGGTCATCAAGTTTTTGAGACCTTGCTAGGCGAATGGTGGTACTTGGATGTTGCCATATCCTAAAAGTGGTACAATGGGTGAGAAGGTTGAAAAGCCCTGCTTTGGAGGTTCTTCTGATGGAGTTTTTCAAAGTGTTAGCTGAGTCTGACTCTAAATATTCAGGAGAGAGAGAGAGAGAGAGAGAGAGGAAAAAAAAAACTTGTTTGTGTATAGATTTATCTCTGGGGTGCCTTTGTGGGGGTGGGTGCTAACAAATGAGTGATTGCTCTTCTAAATTTATACTGCCTGTCCTGAAATATTCTCCCCAATGAAAGTAGAGCTATCTTATTCAGTTCAATTCAATCTTTATTATGGTCACAGAGCAGCACAAAAAATTAAACATTAAAATAAAACAGCACTGAGCAGAACCAAATAGAGTGAGGCACAGTAGAACCTAGAATCATAAGGCTGGAAGGGGTCTTGGAGGTCATCTAGTCCAACCCCCTGCTCAAGGCAGGAGACCTTAAACCAACCCAGTCAAATGCTTATCCAGATTTTAAGTTTTAAGGTCAGATATAAAGTTGAAAAAGGAGATACACAGTCCTCAACGTTTGACCACAACTGAGTCCAAAATCTCTGTTGTTAGGTGACACAGTTGTTAAGTGAATTTTGCCCCATTTTATGACCTTTCCTTGCCACAGCCGTTAAATGAATCACTGCCGCTGATTAGTTGTTAAGTGAATCTGGCTTTCCCCATTGACTTTGCTTGTCAGAAGGTTGCAAAAGTGGATTACATGACCCCAGGATGCAGCGACCGTCATAAACATGAGTCAGTTGCCAAGCGTCCGAATTTTGAGCCTGTGATCCTGGGGATGCTGCAAAGGTTGTAACTGTGAAAAACAGTCATAAATCACTTTTCTCGGTGCCATTGTGATTTGAACGGTCACTAAACACTGTTGTATTAACTGTAATACGGCACTAAGGTAAAAGTAAAGGTTCCCCCGCACGTGTGTGCTAGTCGTTTCCGACTCTAGGGACCGGTGCTCATCTCCGTTTCAAAGCCGAAGAGCCAGCGCTTGTCCAAGGACGTCTCCGTGGTCATGTGGCCAGCATGACTAGACGCCAAAGGCGCACGGAACGCTGTTACCTTCCCACCGTAGTGGTCCCTATTTTTCTACTTGCATTTTTTACGTGCTTTCGAACTGCTAGGTTGGCAGAAGCTGGGACGAGTAACAGGCGCTCACTCTGTTACACAGCACTCAGGATTCGGCCCGCCAAACTGCCGACCTTCCGATTGACAATCTCAGCGTCCTAACCCACTGAGCCACCGCGTCCCTAATACATCACTAATATACTACAAATAATGGTCAAGCCAACAGGCAACCAAAGTCTGCCTCAGGCAGTGGAACAGCTACTCTCGGAGCAACTGAATCTGACAATAATTTTACCTAAAAATGATCAGTTTCTGGGATATTTAACCAGGTAAGGTGTGAGTCCCTATGGGGGGGGGTGAGCTACCCTATTTTATATTGAGCCTTGGTGGAGCAGTGGGCTAATGCAGGCATATACATAGAATGAAGGCTATTGCTAAGCACATTGATTTGTGCTTTAGATTGTAAGCCGCCCTGAGTCTTCGGAGAAGGGCGGGATATAAATGGGATTTTTTTTAAAAAAGTACACTTTTGAGGCGGGGTGAGGTGGGGTGTCGGTTGACATGCCTAACAATGCAGGAGAGATCTTAGTGTAAAACAAATTCCAGGCCAGAGCGAGGCACAAGATGAATTGCATGAATTTGGTTCACAGAAGGGACATTCCAGATGGTGTTTAATTGGGGGTTGCATTTAAGGAAGGTCCTATCCCAGGGGTAGGCCACCTTGGCTCTTTTATGACTCGTAGACTTCAACTCCCAGAATTCCTGAGCCAGCATGGCTCAGCTTGGAAACCTCTCCCTTTTCCCTCAGCATGGCTGGCTCAGGAATTCTGGGAGTTGAAGTCCACGAGTCATAAAAGAGCCAAGGTTGCCTACCCCTGTCCTATCCACAGGTAGGAAAAAACACCAATTGCACAACTATGGAGTAGGCGGCACCTGGCTCAACAGTGGGGCTTGTGATAGGGAACTAGGGGTCCTGGTGCAAGGGTTCCTGACCCATGGTCCGCACAAGCAACGGGTGAGCGCACAAGTGTGCGAACCTGTATTTGCAAGTGGCAGGCAGGCATGCAAAACCCTCCCCTCTCCCCACTGCTGCCATCACCACCACTGGTCCGCAGAGCTAGAAAGGTTGGCAACCGCTGTCCTCATAGTAGGCAATCACAAGTATGGGCCAGCAGTGTGTAGGAGATGACTGTGTAGAGCCCAAGGGTTGGGTCAAACACGTCATCAATCTGGAGTCTCTACACCCCCATAACAGACTTACATCCAGCCCCACCCTCATATCCGATGCCAATTTGCCTTGTCCATTGATAGTTCAGAGTCTTTTGCATATATAGCATGAAACAAAATTGTAACAACTCTATCCGGGTACCAAAAAAGCCAACACAGTGCTAGGCTGCATTAACAGAGGGATAGAATTAAGATCATGTGAAGTGTTAATACCACTTTATAATGCCTTGGTAAGGCCACACTTGGAATCCTGCATCCAGTTTTAGTCACCACCATGTAAAAAAGATGTTGAGACTCTGGAAAGAGTGCAGAGAAGAGCAACAAAGATGATTAGGGGACTGGAGGCTAAAACACATAAGGAACGTTTGCTGGAATTAGGTACGTCTAGTTAAAATGAAAAGAAGGATGAGGGGTGACATGATAGCAGTCTTCTAATATCCCAGGGGCTGCCCCAAAGAAGAGGGAGTCAAGCTATTCTCCAAAGCACTGGAAGGCAGGACAAGAAGCAACGGATGGAAACTCATCAAGGAGAAAAGCAACCTGGAACTAAGGAGAAATTCTAGGAAATGTCCCACATCATTCTTTTCCTTTTTTTTGATCCAGTCCTTTCCCAAAGACCGACTTGGTTAATTCATCTTACTTTACATTACTCTCCTTTCAGAACTATCCAATATTTACCTAGAGCTATATATTGCAAGAAAAGGGACGTAGTGGCTCAGTGGGTTAGGACGCTGAGCTTGTCGATCAGAAGGTCGGCAGTTTGGCGGGTCGAATCCCGAGTGCCGCGTAACAGAGTGAGCGCCTGTTACTCGTCCCAGCTTCTGCCAACCTAGCAGTTCGAAAGCATGTAAAAAAAAATGCAAGTAGAAAAATAGGGACCACTCCGGTGGGAAGGTAACAGCGTTCCGTGCGCCTTTGGTGTCTAGTCATGCCGGCCACATAACCACAGGGACGTCCTCGGACAAGCGCTGGCTCTTCGGCTTTGAAATGGAGATGAGCACCGGCCCCGAGAGTCGGAAATGACTAGCACGCGTGTGCGGGGGAACCTTTACCTTTTTATATATTGCAAGAGTCACCATTTAATTTAAGGACAGGGTCACCTTAATGCCGCTTCAGAGTTTTTGCAATCAAATGATTAAAGCAAACAGTGGAAAGCAAGGTTTGGTAGGTAAAATCCTCCTCACCCAGGCGCCATGCAAAGGGATTAGAACTACAAGAACTACTACACCCAGATTCCTAAATCATCCATTTATGGAATTCATTCAGCCTGGTTTTTTTCTCTCTGCTTCTACTGCACATTTATTCCAATCCATTGTTTGTGCCATTAGCTGCCTTATAGGTGGGCAATTAAACTGTATCTTAACAGCTGGCTTTCTTTGCACCGCAGACTTGAAACGCTGCGGCTCTTTGTCAATTCTCATTTCAGATTAGCTCTGTTAGCAGCACACTTTAGAGGCTGGTTGGAGCCGGCATTTCCTTTAATGCTAACTTTGTCCAGATTCAAGCATCGCTTTGGGTATATTTAAAAGGCAGAAATCAACATGACTGGTCTCTGTGATAGTATTGCCCGAGATAATCTTGCTTTTGATCCCCTATGTTTTGTCTGATGTTTCCGACTGCCCCCTTTTTTTCTTCCATCACTGTTTCTTTTGAGTTATGACCCAGAAAATAAAGCCTTTTGCTTTCCAGCTGAACGAAAGCTATTTTTATGACAGCCTTTTCATCCTGTTGACATTGTGTCTAGTTGTGGTTGTTTAATCAGGTGCCCTCCGTAGCTCAAATGAATGAGCTCAATACTGTGTGTGTGTGTATAACATCTCTCTATGTGTGTATGTCTACATACACGTACGTATACGTATGCATATACATATACATATACATATACAGTACATATACATATACATAAAAGCAAATTGCCTATGGATAGTGCCAGTTACTAGGGACGCGGTGGCTCAGTGGGTTAGGACGCTGAGCTTGTCGATCAGATGGTCGGCAGTTTGGCGGGTCGAATCCCGAGTGCCGCGTAGCAGAGTGAGCGCCTGTTACTCGTCCCAGCTTCTGCCAACCTAGCAGTTCGAAAGCACGTAAATATGCAAGTAGAAAAATAGGGACCACTCCGGTGGGAAGGTAACAGCGTTCCGTGCGCCTTTGGCGTCTAGTCATGCCGGCCACATGACCACGGAGACGTCCTCGGACAAGCGCTGGCTCTTCGGCTTTGAAACGGAGATGAGCACCGGCCCCTAGAGTCGGAAACGACTAGCACGCATGTGCGGGGGAACCTTTACCTTTACCTAGTGCCAGTTAAGAAGGCTTTAAACGGGTTGTTGTGCTTTCAAGGATTTCAGTAAAATAATGAGTATATGCAAAAAATTGTTTTCTTCAACTGCTTGTTAGGACAAGAATAGGGAAGCAAGTTGCTCTCTTTTATTTCTGATCACAGATCTGTCTATCTATCTATCTATCTATCTATCTATCTATCTATCTATCTATCTATCTATCTATCTATCTCCATCTCCAGCTGTATCCATCCATCCATCTGCTCATCTGTCCATCTATCCATTTCTCTCTCTTTCTCTCATCTCCATCTCCATCTGCATCCATCCATCCGTCCATCTGTATCTATCTATCTATTTGTCTCTGTCCGTCCATCTATCTATCTGTCTGTCTGTCTGTCTCTGTCCATCTCTCTCTCTCTCTCTCTCTCTCTCTCTCTCTCTCTCTCTCTCTCTCTCTCTCTCTCTCTCTCTCTCTCTCTCTCTCTCTCTCTCTCTCTGACTCTAACTCTAACTCTATATCTATCTAAAGTATGAGAAAGAAATTCAAAACAATTCTCTCTTGATTCAGTTTGGGATAAAAGAGGAACTCTCTTAATTCTTGTAACAGGCCTTGCAGCAATAAAGGAGCATCCAGAAGTGCTTGCAGTTCTTAGCCTGGCCTAGCTTGAAGGGCTGTGTTTCTTTTCACTTTTATTTCTCCCTGTCCTCTACTTGTTCATTTATTTATTCATCTATTATTCAATTTATATGATGGCCAGCTCCAGTCATTTTGGGTGACCCGGAACCATTCTTGGTGAAATTCCAGCTGGGGAACTCGAATGGCTCTGCTTTTTAAAATCATCATCATCATCATCATCATCATCATCATTTAAGTTAATCATGAATTCCAACCCATCTGGAGAATAGCAGCTTCTGGGGGTGGGGTTGCCTTCAGCAATGAATTGCCTCCATCTCTAAAGTGGTTTTTCAAACCAATTTATTTTTTTGTTTACAGTATTTGTCTCCAGATATTATTTCCACAAGATGTCTCCCATTATTCGTGTGTGTGTGTGTGTGTGTGTCTCCCCCACTCCTTACCCTGCTTCTGCTTCTGCTTGGTTTGGTCTAAATTTATCTCCTTGCCATGCAGAGCGAGCTGGTCTCTCTCTTCTTTTGCTATCCCACATTAATTATACAAGCCTTGTGAGTTCACCGAGACCGGCTTTGCTGACCCGTTCTCTTCTTTAATACCGGAGTATATCAAATATCATTTGACTGTGTATTCTGTTGGCAGTTTCGCCCGCTAAGCTTGGCCCTTGATAACACTTCTTCTTTCTTATCCGTCTCGTTCATTACTCCACCTATCCGTTTCTTCCGACAAACTGGGAAATAGCTTGTACGCTTCAGATCCTCACCTCACTGCAATTCGGTTATCTTTGTCAGATTTCTTCCCCTGGCTGTAACGGGAGCAGTTGCTAAACTTTGTGCGAAGGGTGAGGAACAAAAGTTCAAGTTAAAAAAAGAAGACCTGGTTTTGCTCTCAGCTGTTTTTCTGCCTTGGGGTGGGGGGGCCCCAGGAGAGTTTGCATCACAGAAGCCTCTCTGCAGGTTTTTCCGGGGGGAAAAAATTGGACAGTCGTCGGTCCACCGTGGTATGAGATCTCTGCCTTGGGTAAGGGGTTGGACTAGAAGATCTCCAAGGTCCCTTCCAGCCTGCTGATTCTATGATTCTTGGTGATTTCTGAGTTGGTTGTTTTCTTGTAGACCTTTCATTACACTGACTAGGTTAACATCATCAGCCAATAGCACTGAGGATGTTGCCTAGTTTGGGTAATGAAACATCTGCAAGAAAACAACCTCGGAGAGTTCCAAGAATCATAGAATCAGCAGGTTATGATGATTATGATTGAGTCTGGCAAGTACATTCCTAAGATTGTGATGGTTATAGAGTGGGTCACCACGGGACTGAACCTGATTTTGCAAGCTTTTGTGTGACTGCTTCTAAATTTTGTTATTTCTGTTTTTTAATTGTGGTTAGATTCTTAGAATCACTGGGGGTGGGGGGCGGAAATGTGTGGTCATATAAATCAAAATAAACAAATAAATATGCCAAAGAATATTCCCAGCCACTGTAGTTTCTCCATTGTAATTTATAGTTTGCTGCAGCGTATGTACCCAATCAAGCTGGCTTGTTCAACAAGTTATGGTTAATACAATCATAGCTTAAAGCAAAGTTTCTGCAAAGCCAGTTTTTTTCCCCCCCTTGTTTGATTTGGGCTTCATATGCTGTATTGGTCTCCAGCCATTATAGTATGTAAACTAGGATTTGTGGCTTAGCATGATATAAGAACTAAACTTGTGGGTTTAATGCATAAAAAAACAGTATTTGTTTGAACCATCGTGAGCAAGCTATAATGAAATAGTAAATATGTCTTTTTTTAATTCTAGATCTTCAGACGAGCAGACAAAAATGGTGAGTTCCTTCCTTCCTTCCTTCCTTCCTTCCTTCCTTCCTTCCTTCCTTCTTTCCTTCCTTCCTTCCTTCCTTCCTTTCCCTTCCTTCCTTCCTTCCTTCCTTCCTTCCTTCCTTCCTTCCTTCCTTCCTTCCTTTCTTTCTTTCTTTCTTTCTTTCTTTCTTTCTTTTCCTTCCTTCCTTCCTTCCTTCCTTCCTTCCTTCCTTCCTTCCTTCCTTCCTTCCTTCCTTCCTTTCTTTCTTTCTTTCTTTCTTTCTTTCTTTCTTTCTTTCTTTCTTTCTTTCTTTCTGATGTTGCATTGCTGAAAAGATAAATATTGATTCTTGCAAAGAAGAGTGTTTGAGAGGGAGATATGCAGACAGTCTTTAAATACCTGAAATAGAATCCTACAGTTTTAAAAAAAATCAGGATTATTTTAGAAGAGAATATTTGTAGCTCAGGGTTGAAATAAGGGTCCTTGGTGCTCTCTGAGCTGGGTGGTTTTCTTGCAGATGTTTCATTACCAAACTAAGCAACATCATCAGTGCTAGAAAGGAGTGGTGTGCAAACTGATGATGTTACCTAGTTTGGTAATGAAACGTCTGCAAGAAAGCCACCAAGCATCCCACATAGAATATTTTCTTTAGTATCCCCAAATAAAGGTCATAGAATTGTTCATTTGTACCCTCATTTATATGCAGCTTCCACCTAGGATTCTAGCCCATTTGCAAATGGCTCTGAAATTCATAGATTCAGATTGAATGTCAGGAAAAATTTCCTAACAGTACGAACAGTTTGATAATATGAGAACTGGCCATGCTTCAGAAATGCTTTGCAGGAAAGATGCTTTGTCCCTTGTACCAATGGCACACACATCTTCTCTCTTCTGCTCGCTAAAACAGTCTAACTTCTTTTCAGCTTTTGATAAAAGAATGTGGCCTGTTTAAGAAGGCAATTTGTTCGAGCTAATATGGTTCTTAAAAGCTTTTTTTTTAGGCTTGCACAGATTGAACGAACGCTTGAATAATTTTCAATGGATGCTCAGCCGTAGATAATTGCACCCATGTTCCAAAAGGGTGATGGGCTTTGTGATATGTCCAGGCAGAAGCTGGACACCCATTTGTCAGAGTAGCTTTAAATTCCAATGAGTAGAAGGTTTGTCTGTTTGTTTGTTGATTCGTGTCAGAAGCATCACACTTAAAATAAGGTACATGACGTATGACATAAAAATCAAGATATAAAATACAGGATTAAGATATGCACAAATTAAACAGATTTACCCAGAAACTGGTAACATTAATTATGTTCTGTCACACTGCCATGAAGTCCTCAAGTGTTCAGTGATCGGGACACCAAGGGGTATGTTTTGTTGTCTGCATCTCACCCACAGTCGCAAAGAACAGACTCCACCCATTGGCTCAGAGAGTCTCTGAATCTTTTGGTACCTGTGTGCAGTCTATTTCCATGCTTCCCAGCTTTCGTCTGACTCTGCGGCCAAGTCCCTTGTTGGCTCCACCCGGTGTTGGTTCTTTGTAGCTGTCCATAGAGCCTAGAGCAGTGATGGCGAACCTTTTAGAGACCGAGTGCCCAAAACTCGCCCCACCCCCACCCTCTCCGCCTGCCCGCCCCGCCCGCTTCACCCTCCACTCTGTAATTTATGTAATTACAAAGTTATTGTATTTATCAACACCTAAAGTCAAAGTTTCCTTGTTTTTTTCCAGTTTCTAGCAAAAAGTTCAGCAGCGGTTTCCAAGTAGAAAACAGAACTAGATAAATTCTTCTCTTTGATCAAAATAGTTTGGCCATCTTTACTAACTACAAAAACCTCCACCAAAAAACAAAAGAAAAGAAACAATGCAGGATTAGAAATTAAATGGTGCGTACATCAGCTGTTTACCCAGGTAATAGCAATAGTACCTAGACTTATATACCGCTTCACAGTGCTTTACAGCCCCCTCTAAGCGGTTTACAGAGTCAGCTTATTGCCCCCAACCATCTGGGTCCTCATTTTACTGACCTCGGAAGGATGGAAGGCTGAGTCGATTTTGATCCAGTCAAGATTGAACTGCTGGCAGTGGGCAAAGTCAGCCTGCAATATTTCATTCTAACCACTGTACATCACGGATGTATGGATGGGCAATAGTAATAGCACTTAGACTTACATACTACAACACAGTGCTTTACATCATTTGAGTAGTTTACAAATGTCAGCCTATTGCCCCCAACCATCTGGGTCCTCATTTTACCAATCTTGGAAGGACGAAAGGCTGAGTCAACCTTGAGCTGGTCAGGATCGAACTGCTGGCAGTCTGCAATACTGCATTCTAACCACTGTGCCACCACACCGAAATTATTGTGCATTGTCACAATGCTAATTAAAGAGTGAGATTTAAGCTGCAAGTTAGTTGCACTTTAGAGTGCTGAAATTCTATGTTGTCAGCCTTAAGAGCCCCGGTGGCGGGGGGGGGGAGATTGTGAACGTGTTGTGACAGCGACCACATGTAGTTGAAGACATTTTGCCAAAGGAAATGTACAGCTTTCCAATTACGCAACCATGGATGCAGCTGTGGTTTATTCGAAAATGTAAAAGAAAGAGAGGAAGTTTCTTATTACATTTATGCAATGATTGCTTTTCCTTATCTGGGTTACTTAGAAACTGTCTGCTTTGAATTATTTAGGGCAGTGATTTTCCAACTTGGCAACTTCAAGTCCCAAAATTCCCCAGCCAACACATCTTAAAGTTGCCAAGTATGAAAAGAACTGGTTTAGAGCAAATTCTGGTTTAGAGGAACGGGGTGAGTTCCCGTTATTTGCTCCAGCTCCTAGCCCACCTAGCAGTTCAAAAGCGTGCAAATGTGAGTAGATAAATAGGTACCATTTTGGTGAAAAGGTAACAGCGCTCCATGATGTCATGCTGGCCACATGACTGTGGAAATGTCTTTGGACAGCACTGGCTCAATTGAAACCAAGAAGAGCACCACCCCTGGCTTTTTAAGGCTTATAGAACATAATTCCTAGGCAGGTGTGTTTGTTTTTCAGGGTATTTAACAAGATCGTAAAAAATGCATCTCTTTTGCCAAGCGGTTTTGTTATTGCCTCCTTTAATGACTGACGTTGGTGTCAGTTTGCGTTTTAATGATATTAGTCCCTCGGTCTCTTTCTTCAACTTTCCTGCTCTTAGCCATATTATTATTATTATTATTATTATTATTATTATTATTATTATTATTATTATTATTATTATATAACTTTTATTCATAAAACATGAAACTCAGTCAACTGAACACTCAAACTGACTGGCACTAATGGCTGACACGGGTTGCTGCCAGCATCCTAGGTATCAACCAGGTATCTCCTTAAAATGTAAGATGATCCGAGTAGTGCAGTTTTTTTGTAGCTTTGCTGGAGTTATTGCAGGAAGCTGCAATTTCTTGATGTATTTTGCAAAGTTTTTGGACATAGTTCCCAATGCCCTGATGACAATGGGTATCACTGTTACATGTTTCATCCATAATCGTGCAGTTTCGATGGCCAGGTTGCAGATTATTATTATTATTATTATTATTATTATTATTATTATTATTATTATTAATAATAATAATAATAATATTGTTGTTGTTGTTGTTGTTAATTTTGGCCTGGGTTTTAAACTAGACAAACCCACAAATTAGGGCTCTGTTAACCAATCAAAGGATGAAGGATGAAAACATTGCCAGGTGCTTAAAAGCGGCCCTCAATGAAATTGAGTTTGACACCCCTGTTCTATTGCAATTTCTATTCTTGATCAGTTTCCTATTAATATAGAATTTATTCTAATTGTGTATATCCACTGGATAGCAGTGAGTTATACATAATAACTTAAGCCTACATATTGCAAGAAAGCTAGAATAGTTTCTGCCCTCTGATTCCTAAGCTGCCCTGTAAAAAGCCTTGGGTGTTTTAATTAACAAATCAAATACACATATAAGGTAGTTGCTTTGTTTTTGTTTTTTGTTTTAACTAGAAGAGGATTAAGGCCCCCGACATTCGTTGCTGAAGACAAAAATGTAAAGAATAAAAGTAATTATTGTAATCCCCGTTAGACTGAGGCTATGAATGTGGATTTATGTACAGTATCTACAAAATCTCCACCAGGTGCTTTTGAGCAAGACTGTTTTGGTATTTGTAAATTATCCTGGAAATAATGATGAGTGATTCTATTAATTTTGCTAGCTGTAGAAATGCAATGCAAAATTGGGCCAGTTCTTAGCAGAACCTGGAATGAACAAAACTGTCATCCATCTACTGTGCACCTGGCCAAATTGAAGATGCGCAGTGGTTCCCAGCGTGTGACAATCGACAATATCTGGCTGGATCTCATTTTAGCAGCTTTGCAATGAAGCAGCAGAAAACTCAAATACCCAGATTGCTAGGGAACTCAAAGGCTTTAAAAATGGCTAAGAACAAATCAGCTATTGTCATACACTATGCTAAACCAGACTTTCCTTAACTGTACGACACTGACCAAGTTGAGTTCACACAGAGCTAAAGAGGAGACTGACAATTCACATCCGTATTCTCAGTGCACATTTTGTGATCCCAGAATCATTTCTGGCGTAGGCAGAGCTGGTTACGGGGTAGGAAAGGGGTCAGGAGGACTATAATTGGAAAACAGGGTATCTTAAGCCTTTGGTTTCTTGGCCTTCAGTTCTATAGAGGAAGGAACTCAAAGTTGATCTTGTGAAAAATATGAGAGAGCGATTAAGAGAGGGAGCAAGGAAGCAACGGGCCCCTAATGGAGGCATTGAAGAAGACGGTGTCATCTTAGGACAGATTAATCTCTTCTCCAAGTCCTCCCCCATGGCTTCCTTCCTTCCTTCCTTCCTTCCTTCCTTCCTTCCTTCCTTCCTTCCTTCCTTCCTTCCTTCTTTCCTTCTTTCCTTCCCCATCACTGGAAGCTTTTAAGAAGAGACTGGACAGCCATTTGTCTGAAACGGGTACAGGGGCTCCTTCTCGAACAGGGGTTGGACTAGAAGACCTCCAAGGTCCCTTCCAACTCTGATATCCTTCCTTCCTTCCTTCCTTCCTTCCTTCCTTCCATCCTTCCTTCCTTCTTCTCATACTTTTTATACAATCAGCTCTAAATCCCTTTACATGTTCAAAATCATGCAGATCCAAGACCGTCTATTGACAATTCATGCCCATTGTTAAATTAAACTCTTCTCTGGGGCATATTGAGCAGGGGGTTTGACTAGAAGCCCTCCAAGATCCCTCCCAACCCTATTATTCTATACCCATGGTAGTGAACCTATGGCACGCATGCCACAGGTGGCACGCAGAGCCCTCTCTGTGGGCACGTGCACCATCACCCCAGTCCTAGGCTTTCAGCTGGGTTTTGTAAAACCTTTTCGCTTTAGGCCTCCGCCGCCGTGTGCAAAAAGAAAAAGGTTCAATCAATCAATTTCAACTTCTCGCGGGGGGAAAAAAGATCTCGCAGAACTGGAATTGGTTGATTGAACTTTTTAGTCCCACCCAGTCTGCCGTTACCATCACAGCCACGCCCACCCAATGGGCCACGCCCACCCGTCAGCTGACGATACATAAGTGGGTTTTGGGTTGCAGTTTGGGCACTCGGTCTCTAAAAGGTTCGCCATCACTGTTCTATACTGTATATGAAAGGCTAAGCAAGAGCTGCTCCAGCTGAGGGTTTTTCCAACTGGGATCCTTGAAAAAGCGAGGAATAAAATCCCATGAATGAAGCCTATTTTCTTTTACCAATAGAGCAGTGGTTTTTTGTTTTTTTTTAATCCCATTTATATCCCGCCCTTCTCCGAAGACTCACAATCTAAGCACAAACCAATGTGCTTAGCAATAGCCTTCATTCTGTGTATATGCCTGCTTATTAGGGCTTTCACACACACCCCAAGCGGCATTATTACAAAGTCAGCTTAATTGCCCCCAACAATCTGGGTCCTCATTTTACCTACCTGGGAAGGATGGAAGGCTGAGTCAACCTTGAGCCTGGTGGGACTCGAACCTGCACTAATTGCAGGCAGCTGGTGTTACTTAAGGAGGCATTAGCCCACTGCTCCACCAAGGCTCCACCAAGTGTTTCACAACCTTGGCAACTTAAAATTGGGTGAACCTCAAGTCCCAAAATTCCCCAGCCAGTATGAATCCTGGGAGTTGAAGTCCACACGTCTTTAAGTTGCCATCGTTGAGAAACTCTGCTCTACAGCTCTGCTTTTTGATCAGTATTCTTAGTCATATTTTTTTAAAAAAACAAACTAACAGATTCCATGGCTTGGAAAACATGGACCCTTTCATCTGACTGTTATATGAAAGTTTTAGATAAAGGCTGGACAAAATCAGTGGACAGAAACTAATCAAGGAGAGAACCAATCTAGATACGACCAAGGAGAAATTTCTTGTCAGTGAGAACAATTAAAACTTGCCTCCAGAAGTTTCGGGTGCTCCATTACTGGAAGTTTTTAAGGAGAGATTGGACAGTTACTTGTCTGAAATGGTATAGGGCAGGGGTAGGCAACCTCGGCTCTTTTATGACTCACGAACTTCAACTCCCAGAATTCCTGAGTCAGCATAGGAATTCTGGGAGTTGAAGTCCATGAGTCATAAAAGAGCCGAGGTTGCCTACCCCTGGTATAGGGATTGGACTAGTAGACCCCCAAGGTCCCTTCCGACTCTCTTATTCTGTCATTTTATTTTCCGCTAACATACTGTACATTCTTGTTCGTGGAAGTGTTTTCTGAAATATGTGAACTGAATTGAAACAAGTAAGTAAAATAATTTTCATCGGCAGTCACGACTGATTCTATGATAAAAAGCTAGCTGTTTCAGTTCAAAGTGACCTTCACATAAAAATGGCATCATACATCAATTAGGGGCAGAAATTTAAACAGGAAAAAACTTACCTATTTTTTAAAATACATATTAAAAGACATGATAGATTATCCTTAGAGATAGTTTTTATGGTAATTTTGTTTTTTGTTTTTTTTAAAAAAAGATTGGATTCTCAGAAAAACCTGGAAACACATATTGGCATGGATTTAAGTTAGGAATAAATACCCTTCCATGTATGGTCCCTTTTCTTCTCTCCATTTGCAGAAAGATTGTGTGAAAGCATTTAGCAGTAGTTTGGAATCTATGGTTTATGGCTTAATGTATTATATGAACTTGCCCAAATGTAGTTCAAGCAAAATCTGCTTTCAGCACAGCGTATGATCTCAGCCAAAAAAATGTTGAATTTTCAAAAGCCATTAGACAAATCCTTTGTGAGATCAACTTAGAATTCAGTATTCTGCTCTAGGCAATCTATTCAAAAGTATAGCATAGTTATTGTTAAAATATATATATATAAAAAGGGGCAATTAGGACTCAGGATGAAAAAGAGCCCCATTCTACTTGAGGCTAACAGAAATTATTTTAATAAAAGAACGTGAGTAATTGTAGCCATAGAGACAGACCTATCTACCAAATCTGAATTTGCTTGGTTTCCATTTCCAACCTTGAGCAACTCTGTTCCCTTTGCTGTTGAACACAATGTTTAAAAACATGCACACAAATGCATGTCCGTATTTGTTTCTCTTAGGATATGCATTTAGTAAATGATCAATATACCCTTCCCTTAATGTGTGCTTTTGAGACTAATCGTTCTCTCCCACAGCTGTATTTTGGTGCTCTCCTTACAGAGACGTCTTTATTTGTGTTTTTGGGAATGTGCTACAAAATTCAATAAAATATACCGATGAACATATAGCTGCATTCTGGTTTCAGTACAGCAGGGGTGTCAAACTCAATTTCATTGAGGGCCACATCAGCATTGTGGTTGCCCTTGGGGTGTCGGGTGGGTATGGCCAGGGTGGGTGCGGCCTACTGGGTGGGCGTGGCTAGAGTGCGTATGGCCTACTGGGTGGGCGTGGCCAGCTCTACATCATTGGCATCAAGGGTGCCTATGGGGGTCTGGGCAGAACAGATCTGAGGGTCTCTGGCAGAAGGAGGGTCTCTGGGCCAGGGCCAAGGCAGAGGGGGCCGTTCCCTCACTGTTTCCAGGATGGCTTCGGGGGCCGCATGAAACCACTTCGCGGGCCGGATCTGGCCCTGGGCCTTGTGTTTGACATGTCTGCAGTACAGGTAGACTTTGACTTATGACCACAGTTGAGCCCCAAATTTCTGTACGCTAAGCGAGACATTTGTTTTTTTTTATTAAAGAGTTTTACAAAAACAAAATTTTACAATATATCCCCAAATCCCTCCCACCCCAAACCCACCCACTTCCCCCCCCCCACTTCCCAGAGCTAAATACAGGATTATAGTTACAATAATCATATTCTAAATAAAAATTATGCATAATATACAATTAACCAAATTCATAATGCGCTTTAACTCTCTTTTAACATAACTACAAACAACGTACCAATAACAATATCCCACTAAAATCTACTCATAAGCTAAATGGTACTTTTTGGTCCCATATTTGTTGGTAAGCGAGACATTTGTGAAGTGACTTTTGCCCCATTTCACGAGCTTTCCTGCCACAGTTGTTAAGTGGGTCAATGCCATTGTTAAGTTAGGAACATGGTTGTTAAGTGAAACTGGCTTCCCCTTTGACTTTGCCAGTCAGAAGGCCACAAAAGGGGATCACATGACCCCGGGATTCTTCAACTGTCATAAATGTTAGTCGGCTGCCAAGTGGCTGGATTTGGATCATGTGACCCTGGGGACCCTGCATTGGTCGTAAGTGTGAAAACTGGTCATAAGTCACTGTTTTCAAAGTGCCGTTGTAATTTTGAGCGGTCCCCAAATGAATTGGTGTAAGTTGAGGACTACCAGTAACCGCGAGCTGAAGTGGGATTGCATTTGTATTTCTTTTAAAAAAGTGAATGACAGAACTTTCTGCTCCAACTTTAATTGATGATGATTACAAGCTTCATCGGATATCAGAATTGAATGATTAGAAGCCAGTGGCAGATTTACAGCAGCCTTTGGTTTGGCACAGCAACCAAACAAGACAGACACAGACTTCAAGGGATAGTTAGAACTGCAGAAAAATCCATTGCTACGTGATGTGCTCATTTATTCATAACAGCAGGAGCCACCCTTCGCCTCTCCTAAAATGACATTACTACTCCCAATTGAATCTTTCATCAATCCTTAATTTAAACGTACAAAGAAAATATTCCCACATTGTTCAAGGGAATGGTCAGTCCTTTGCAACTGACTCCAATGGAAAAATAATCCTTTTTTTTCCAAAGTTGAATTGGTTGGAATCCTCTGAATAGGAGTGATTGAAATGAAAGGAATATGTTCTATGATGACGAATCGCCCAAAGTTCAGTAAAGAGTATAAGGCAAGAATAAGGGAAATGGTGCGAAACTTGGCAACTGCAGCTGGACAATTAGACACCCCCAGCCTCCTTTTAGGAATAAGTTCGTTAATTAGTCTCCGGATGCTTTTTAAAAGCTCTTCTCTTCCCAAGCTTTTTGCTGCTGCTGTTGCAATAAATCACTAAGACCACACTTGGAATACTGCATCCAGTTTTGATCACCACAGTATAAAAAAAAAGATGTTGAGACTCTGGAAAGAGTGCAGAGAAGAGCAACAAAGATGACTGGGGGGCCCTGAAGGCTAAAACATATAAGGAACGGTTGCAGGACTTGGGTACGTCTAGTCTAGTGAAAAGAAGGACTAGGGGTGACATGATAGCAGCGTTCCAGTATTTGAGGGGCTGCCACAAAAGAAGAGGGAGTCAAGCTATTCTCCAAAGCCCCTGAAGGCAGAACAAGAAGCAACGGATGGAAACTCATCAAGGAGAGAAGCAACCTAGAACTTAGGCAAAATTTCCTGACAGTGAGAACAATTAATCAGTGGAACAACTTGCCTCCAGAAGAGCCCGGAATTTCCGTTAAGCAAGACAGTTGTTAAGTGGGTTTTGCTTCATTTTGCAACCTTTCTTGCCACAGTTGTTAAGTCAATCACTGCAGTTGTTAAGTTAGTAATGCGATTGTTAAGTGAATCTGGCTTCCCCGTGGACTTCGCTTGTCAGAAGGTTGCAAAAATTGATCACACGACCCTGGGAGACTGCAGCTGTCTTAAATACATGCCAGTTTCCAAGCATCTGAAGTTGGATCGTGTGACCACGAGGATGTTGTAACAGTTGAGGGAACCCAACCTACCTTATAGAATGATGGCTGTTGCAGGGAAAAACAAGAATGAGTGCAAGAGATATATACTCTGCTGCAAAGGACGAAGAAGAGTAAGTGGTTCAATTGGTGTGTGTGTGTGTGTGTTTCTGTGTATGTGTGGTGGGAGCATGCTCACTAATCTTTTATGAAGCACAAGATTTATGCCTGCTTAATTTTTTCTTCTCAAATAAAGAATTGTCTTCCGAAGTTATACTGCTGGTAGGCAAATTTGGCAATGCCTCACGTAGGCAGCATTAATTAGCAAGGAAGTCACGGTCACCTAATGGGCTTTGAAGGCTGTTTACGATCCTAAAGCAGGCAACTTGTTTTTATTACTGTAAAAAAAATCTTGCACTGTCAACATTCTAGGGAGAGTTTTTCTTTTGTAATTGCGTGTTCATAAGGTTGGAGACAAAGGAGATGTCTTACAAGGAGCTTAGCACAGTGCTTTTGAATCCCAGCATTCCCCACACTCGCTGTTGAATTCTGGGAGTAGAAATTCATACTTCTTCAAGTTCCCAAGATTGAGAAACACTGGTTGAGAAGTTGTGTATTTCTTTATTTACTGATTCTTTCCCGTATTGTCTGAATGGGGCATTTGGGACCTCTTTCTGATGCTCCTACATGACTGATAGGCTACAAGTGAATCATATTGATCTCCAAAAGGCATGAAATAGTCTCCAAATCAAATCAGAACAAAAACACTGTGACTATTTCTTTGGCTACTTTTTCAGTCCCAAACATGATCCTATTACGATAGACCATCTCTTGGAACCAAAAGGTAATTGAATACAATAGTGATATTTATAATACATACATTAATTTCCTCTGGGGATTGAACAGCTGCACTTCAAATCCCCATTTGAACTATTTTTGATATTAAAGTATTTTAGACACATACGTTTAAAATGGAAAAGAATTATCTATTTAAATACAAGAGCTGATTGTTCATTCTGTAAGCTTCAACTGGGACTGGGTCTAAAAAGTTGTCTGGGAGTCTTCTTCAGATTAGTTTATGCATTTACATCTCTGCCATCCACACTCTTGTGCCACCAATTGTCAGGACTTGAGTGGCATTTTTGTCGGTCCTTATATCTCAGGATTCCTAGCCTAAGGCCTTCTGCCTTCTCCAACTTTTGGAATCCCACCAATGATAGCCGTTGAATTGTGCTTCTTAACCTACGGTATTCAGGTCAGAAAGTGTGAAATACGTTGTGAGCAATCGAGTTAGGCCCTCTTAGAAACTTGGCCTTCTCTTTTAGATCTGATAAGGTTTAGTGATTGTGGGATTTGACCGGACAACCATTTGACCGGGATGGTATAAGGCAGTGATGGCAAACCTTTTAGAGATCGAGTGCCCCCAAACCCAAAATTTCTGTTGCTGAGCGGGTTTTACCCCATTTTATGACCTTTTTGCCACCATTGTGAAGTGAATCACCAGAGTTGATAAGTTAGCAACATGGTTGTGAAGTGACTCTGAGTTTGCCTGACAGAAGGTGTTCTGTCCCAGCCCACGTGAGTCCTTGCTGTGCTCATAAGGAGAAACCCTTCTTCCAAACAAGCAGGCAGGAACTGCAAGAAAAAAACAACCCCATTTATTCTCACAGACCTGAGTCAATGTCCAAGGCAAACAAACACAGTTCACAGAAACTCAATCCTTAACACAAACAGTTGCTGTCGGCAACCAGCACCTCCCACACCTTCCCTTTCATAATTCAGCCAAGGCGTGGCTTCCTAATGCCTTTTCCTTTGCCTTTGGAGCCGCCCCATTGCATTCCTCTGTCCTACTCGCTTCTCTTGCCGGCGCTTTCATGCATCCTGGATTTGTCCCAACTGTCCTTCATCACTGTCCAACTCAGACTGGCAGCACAGCTGTGTCTCAGCCTTAGCGCGAGTAGAGGGGCCAGGCTCCTCGTGAGACTGTAAGTCTTGGAGCTCCTCAGAGCCTTCCTCTGACTCTAATGTCACTCCCGGCCCTTCCTCCTCCTCCTCCTCCTCCTCCTCCTCTGATTCCTCAGACTCAACTGCCGGATCCACAGGCTGGCGAGGAATCACAACAGAAGGTTGCAAAAGGGGATTACATGACCCTGGGACACTGTGACCATCATAATTATGAACCAGTTGCCAAGCATCCGAATTTTGGTCACCTGACCATGGGGATGCCACAAAGATTTTAAGTGTGAAAAATGAATTAGAAGCAGAGAGGTAGCATGGCACTTTTTTCAGTGACGTTGAACAGTCACTAGATGAACTGTTATAAGCCTAGGACTATCTGTAATATCCATTCTTCCGTTGTGGGAATTGGTGTCGTCCATCTTTGTGCTGGTAGAATTCTCACTGCATTCAGCGTAGCAGCAAAGTTCCAAATTTTCTTTCAAGCTCTTTATCCCTCTAACACTCTCCCACACTAATCTTGGTTATTTTATGGTCTATTAAGTAAACCACAAAAGATGAGTCGATTCAATATAAGTCATAAATTCTGGGTTGCAAATGACGGTGGCTTGGCTGAGTACTTGCTGAGCCAAATCCAAGAAAATTACATTATGATGTAGGCACAATCTGATCCCTATCACTTTCCATTTTTCTTTCTACCTCTTTGCTTCTAGTCCCTTCTTCATCATTGCACTAGATCAGGGGTCTTCAAACTTGGCCCTTTTATGACTTGTGGACGCATGCCCGGCTGAGGAATTCTGGGAGTTGAAGTCCACAAGTCATAAAAGGGCCAAGTTTGAAGACCCCTGCACTAGATCACCCAAAGAGAGGAAATGTTATGCTCGAATTAATCCAAGCTTAAAAATACCCTAGCAAGCATCAGCCAGTGACTATTTTATCTAATGTTATAGAAGCCCATTAGGAAGAAAAAAAATGGCTTGATGAGAATTTAAGTATGTTCATTTTTCATTAGATATTTGATTAAGTAAACCTCTTCCTGTGGCAGATAGATCTTTCAAGTGTGCCTTTCTTGGCAAGGACTTAATGTTTCAGTTAGCTAATAAGAAATGAGGGCAGCTTCATCTGGAACTGTTGAGATAGACCAGATCAGGAGAAACAGATGCCGCATGAACTCCTGGAGCTCTTTATTGATCTAGGGCAGCACTCTCCAAACTTGTAAGACCTAGCAAAATAACAGAGTTGGAAGGGACCTTGGAGGTCTTCTAGTCCAACCCCCTGCTCAAGCAGGTAGCAGGGGCTGCCACAAAGAGGAGGGGGTTAACTTATTTTCCAAAGCGCCAGAAGGCAAGACGAAAAGCAATGGGTGGAAATTAATCAAAGAAGAGAAGCAACCTGGAATGAAGGAGAAACTTCCTAACAGTGAGGACAGTCAACCCGTGGAACAGCTTGCCACCAGATGTTGTGGGTAGCTTCATCACTGGGGTTTTTAAGAAAAGACTGGACAACCACTTGTCTGAAAGGGTATAAGGCAGTGGTGGCAAACCTATGGCAGGCGTGCCGGAGGTGGCATTCAGAGCCCTCTCTGTGGGCAGGCGCACTGTCACCCCAGCCCTGCCTTCCCCCATGGCCCCCTTCTCACCAGCAGCCCCCCCAGAGGAGAGTCGCCCCCGGGTGCGGTCCACACGGAGCAATGGAGCCAAGGACAAGGCAGCCGGGCACCGGGGACAAGACTCCGCCCTCGCGCCCCATCACGTGCAGATGATGTTGCGGGGTGCGGGAGGAGGGCATGGCTGCCACAGCGCTGCAGGTCCGCCCGGGCGATCTACTGTGGTGGGCCATGGAGGCGGTGGGTGGCCTTGTGGGGGAGCAGGGGCAGAGCAGGCAGGGCACAGAGCCGGGTGGGTGGAGAGGCAGGGGCAGTTTTGGGGCACTCAGTCTCTAAAAGGTTTGCCATCACTGGTATAGGGTCTCCTGCTTCAGCAGGAGGCTGGACTAGAAGACCTCCAAGGTCCCTTCCAGCTCTATTCTGATTGATTGATTGTGAAGTCCTTCAAACGTTGCATCAAATTGCAACCGAATGCCCCCTCAGAAAGTTCCCTGGATCCCTACATGAAATATATCATCTCAAGGGCACTGCTGCCCAATGTCTAAATGACCTAGATACCCAGCCATAGGTTTAGTCACTCCAGTGACTACTGATACGTAATTTAATTCTATTCATAATTTTATTTATCAACTGTACTGTCTGTTTTCAAAATAATCCACTGCTCTAGTGTTCTATATTTTGCTATACATTTTATATGCTGTTTTTTTGGAAAAGTTTTATCCACTAATGCTGTATTCTATTAGGCCATTCTATCTATCCATCCATCCATCTATCTATCCATCCATTTACACACACACACACACACACACACACACACACACACACAGAGAGAGAGAGAGAGAGAGAGAGAGAGAGAGAGAGAGAGAGAGAGAGAGAAACATATATTTCACCAGGTCCCATCAGCAAAGAAAAAGATGTGAACATTTGGAAAGAGGTCAAATAAGAGATCAAATCTGCCCGTTGCAGTTCGATTTAGAAACCATTGGTATCAGACAGTTTCCTTAGACCATTTTTGAAAGTAGATCAACCCTTTAAAAATCCCATTGTTTAAACCTCCAAGAAGACATTTTGAATGGAGGAAATTTGGGGAGCATTTTGAGCTGGAGACCGAACAAAAATACATTGCAACGAAATTAACGCCTGCTTGGTGCTTCCTCCTAAATGTTATTCCTCCTCCAGGGTTTTCTGTGTTTCACTGTGTCAACTGTGAATTGACAGTTAGGAAGGCATGTTTACAATTATTCCTGCATTAGACAAATGATTGCCCACGCAAGAAGAAGCACATTTGCTGGATCCCCCACCCCCACCCCCACTCTTCGGTGCTGACAGATCTGCTGAATTTTTCCCAAGAAAAGCAGAGGAGGATACCAAATTGTTAATTAAAGAAATCAAATCCACGCTCAAATCCTCGTCTTTTAGTCACTGTGCAGAAAGTCAAAAGTGGATTCTTCCCTTCTTTATATAATTGCTCCGGATTATTTGTTCCGCTTGTTGGAGAATACGTTGAAAAAAACCCAAATCCTCTGGGTCTTTTGATACATAACAAGGTTGAGCTCCTTTGAATCTCGGCGTGCAAATTTGCATGAAATTTTTTGCACGACCCCTTTTCTTTCATGCCAGTGTTATTTCCAAGCAGCTTTCCTAAAGAGAAAGGGAAAGGTAGGGACAATCTTCTTTGCAAATTAATGAGGAAGTGCTATTTAAGTCAGTTCAAATATGATATCAAATATTAAATTATCACCCAAATTAATTCCTCCTCTGGTGCCTTGACCATCTGGATAAAGTAATCTCTGAAATAAACTTGACCCAACTTCCTAATCTTCCCAGATCTATTTGCTCAAATTGTACAAGTTTACTTTCAGACCTTTGTCTGTACCCCTCGATGACAAATAGCCAAATGAAGGCATATTCAACAAAAATCATTTGTCTTCTGTGACAACAAAAGACAGTTAAAGATTGGGCAATCAGTGCAATCCTCCAGAGTCAAACATGTTATGTTAATTTCTGGGTTAATGTCTGATAGCAGCATGCAGTCACTTATAGGGTGTGATGATTCTGTGTAAATTGCTAGCGAAATTGCAATAATGGAATCTTAGTATTGGAAGGGACCGTTCAGGTCTTCTAGTCTACCCCCACCCCCAGTGCAGGAATCCTCAGACCATGTGGGACAAGTGGTATTTTCTTGGAAATCTTCACCGACGGAGCACCTAGTACTTCAGGAGACAGACTTTCTCACTGGTTACTGCCAAGAAATTCCTCCTTCCTTCAGCTTTGGTCCTTCCTTCCTTCCTTCCTTCCTTCCTTCCTTCCTTCCTTCCTTCCTTCCTTCCTTCCTTCCTTCCTCTGTACAGCTATATTCCTTCCTCCCTCCTTCCCATCCTTTCTTCTTTCCTTTCTTCCTCTGTAGAGCTATATTCCTTCCTCCCTCCCTCCCTTCCTTCCTTCCTTCCTTCCTTCCTTCCTTCCTTCCTTCCTCTGTACAGCTATATTCCTTCCTCCCTCCCTCCCATCCTTTCTTCTTTCCTTTCTTCCTCTGTAGAGCTATATTCCTTCCTCCCTCCCTCCCTCCCTCCCTCCCTCCCTCCCTTCCTTCCTTCCTTCCTTCCTTCCTTCCTTCCTTCCTCCCATTAGCTCTTGTTCTACTCTTACATTATCACCCACATATCAGATGCTGACTCTGAATGTGAAGAAGCTGCTAGAGTATAGAATGTCAGTCTCAGGACACACAAAGCTAAGAATCAGCTGAGGCTGTTCAAACCACCTGAGCATCCAATGATGATGATGTCAGGACTCAGCAAGGAGAACAGAGCAGAGATGTTCTATGAGGCCCCTTGCCAAGCAAGGAAGCAATTCTCTTGATTAGAAACAGCCAGCTGCCGCTTGATTTAAGAGGCAGCCCTGACTCATGATCCTTCCTTTCAACCAACGGCATGATTTTTGTGTGACTCTTGTGTGGATTCTACTTGTGAAATTCTGACCTCTGGACCGGCTGATGATACCTCTGATCTTGATCTTGGAAGTCTGGATTGGATATGGAATATTCTTTTGCTCATTTCTGTTAAAGAAAACTTACTCAAGCAAACTTCTTTCAGAGACTATTTTGTCTCGCATTCCTTGTCTGCTGTTATATTTTGGCCTTGAGATATCGGATCTAATGCGTACCTCAGAGCAGGGGTCCTCAACCTTGGCAACTTTAAGACTTGCGAACTTCAACTCCCAGAATTCCTCGGCCAGCTTGGAGTTGAAGTCCGCAAGTCTTAAAGGTGCCAAGGTTGAGGACCCCTGCCTCAGAGGACGAGAATGAGTCAAAAGTTTGGTGGGCATTTGGAACTTTGATTCCAACACAGGCTCTAACTTTTTACAGGGAGATTTACTAGGATTTGATTTATGCCCTGAATCTGGCCTGGGTTTCTGTGGGGCTCTCTAAGACTCATGCTGCTATGTTCTTATGCTCCAGCAATGAATTGTGATTTACTTTCCCTTCGATTCTCTCCTAGCATACTTTTGTCAATATTATTGTTGCCCCGTTTTACATTTTCTAAAAAAATGGGAAAAGTGCTACCTGAATGACTCTTGCAGGTAACTTTCTCTAATGCCTCCAATTTAATAAGTAAATTTGCGTGCCGTTTCTTGTACGATACATATATTTGTATGCAACTGTTGCAAACAGCTTTTATTATGAAATTTGTTAGCCATCTCATG
Organism: Vipera ursinii; assembly: GCF_947247035.1. Classification (NCBI taxonomy): domain Eukaryota; kingdom Metazoa; phylum Chordata; class Lepidosauria; order Squamata; family Viperidae; genus Vipera; species Vipera ursinii. The sequence goes on from NC_139520.1 coordinate 5,732,135, forward strand.
TCAAATGACTCTGGGTGGCTTACAACATAAAAAAACATTAAAATCATCAAGGCAGATAACATGAAACCATGAAGCTTTTGGAAACATTCTGTGTATTCAACTTTTTGGTCAGTTTCCCCCAAGCCTGTGTATTTTATGTCTTTTTCTTAGAAATATCCCAGTACAAATATCCTCAGCTTATTAAATTGCTAAGTAGCTTACACTCATTAAAATTACAATGGACCCCAAAAATGGTATTTGTGATAAGGATTTGAAGTTCCAACATCCAGCCCTCTGTGCTTACATGATTGCATTTTGGGTGTTGGCAACTGACCCATATTTACTGCTGTTTGCAGCAAACCGCTGTCAACTGACTATGATTTATGATGCTGGAAACCAGCAATGACTTCTGGTTTCCGGCCAAAATCTATCCATTGTGGAGAATGGGTTTGCTTGAATGAGTGCAGATTTGGTTAATCGCTGCTGTGAAAAATGTAAAATTGGTATATAAATGGCCACTTAACATTATCAAAGGCCTTCTGGGCATCTAGGAATAATAACGCCATTTGTTGTCCACTATGTATTTTGTAATATTCTAGGGTGTCTAATATTATCCTAGTGTTGTGCATAGTTTGTCTTTTGGCTAGAAATCCATTCTGGTCCACATTTATAAAATTATTTAAAAACCTTTTTAATCGCTCAGCTATAATTGTTGTAAATATCTTATGGTCAGAATTAAGTAAAGATATTGGTCTATAGTTTTGAATTGATGTATGGTCTGTGTTTTCTTTTGGAATCAGGACAATATTCACCTCTGACCATGACTTTGGGGTTTTTGCTTCACCCAGGACCGCGTTAAACACATCCAGTAAAGGTTGTCCTAAAATGTTTTGCTGTTCCTTATAAATTTCTATCGGGAGGCCAACAACTTAGGTATATGGATATGGGTGAAAAAGTTATAAATATAATAAGGGCAATATATACTAATCAGGAAGCTAAAATAATAATAAATGGGGAAACAACCAGGAAATTTCAAATACAAAAAGGAACATTACTATTTATACTGACGCTAGAGGTCCTAACGAGGATAATTAGAAACGAACCACATATAAAAGGATTAGAAATTAAAAAAGAAATTTTTAAACTTCAAGCATTTGCGGACGATTTGGTCTTTCTTATGGAGGATCCACAACAATCGGGACTGAAACTGTTGGAAGAATCAGATAAATATGGAGAAGCCATTGGGCTGAAAATAAACAAGGGTAAAACTAAAATGATTGTTAAAAATATGACGAATAAACAGAAAGAAAACTTGGCTAGGATAATGGATATACAAATAGTTAAGAAGATAAAATATCTAGGAATTACTATTACGGCCAGATGTACTTCAATCAAAGAAGAATTGCAACAAAATAGTGAAACAAATAAAAGAAGAGCTGGAAAGATGGGGAAACTTGAGCCTTTCATTGTTAGGGAGAATTGCTGTCATAAAAATGAATGTATTGCCTAAAATCCTATTCCTCTTCCAAAATATTCCTATACAACTCGATCAAAAAAAATTTGGGAACCTGAACAAATTGACATTAAATTTTATATGGCAAGGGAAAAAAACTGAGGATTAAAATGAAACATCTGCATGATGTTAAAGAAAATGGGGGTTTCGGACTACCAGACTGGGAAACATATTATCATGCAGCGGCGTTAACCTGGATTAGAGAATGGATAATTTTAAAGAATAGAAGATTATTAACTCTAGAAGGCCATGATCTACAATTAGGCTGGCACGCATTCCTATGGAATGAGAAGCAAGGGCTATATCAACATTTTCAAAACCATCGGATTAGATAAGCGCTACTTAAAATTTGGAATAAAATTAGAAAACAAAATCACATTAAAGTACCAGTCTGGTTGTCCACCCTTAAAGCGATAGTCTACGCAAATTTGTTTAATTTGGAAAACAGTACTACATAAAAGGATATTATGAATGAAATGGGAGAATTGAAATCTAGGCAGGATCTAGAACAACAAGGGATAAAATTGGAATGGTGGGCTTACTTACAGATACAAACACAATATGGGAAAGATAAGAAAGAGTGGGGGATAAATATTCAAGAAACTGCATTGGATAAAATTTTATTGGGGTCAGATGAGAAACAAATAAGGAAATTGTATAGTTTGTAATGTTTGAGGAACAAAGAACCAATGCTGATGTGGGCTAAAAATTTGGGACGTGGCATAGATTTTGATATTTGGCAAACTCTTTGGGATAGAAATAAAAAGATAACGCTGGCCTCAGCTTATAAAGAAAATATATATAAAATGTTTTACTGGTGGCATCTTCCCCCAGCACGATTAGCCAAAATCTACAAGACAATATCCCCTAGCTGTTGGAAATGTTCTGAAGAATTAGGTACTTATTTTCATGTTTGGTGGCCCTGTAATAAGACGCAAAAGTATTGGCAAAGGATTTGGATATGGTTAGAAGAAATATCAGGACGGAGTGTAGATTATAGACCAGAATTTTTCCTGCTAGGCATAACAACAGAGAAGCATACCAAAGAAGTTATACATACACATCATCACAGCAGCGAGAATGACGTTCGCCCAGAAATGGAAAAACAGTGAAATACCAGACGAGAGTGAAGTGATAAATAAAATTTGGGCATGTGCAGAAATGGACAAGTTAACTTTGGAAATTAAAAATAAAGACCAGTCAGATTACTACAAAATTTGGAATAAGTTTTACTCATGGTGGGAACAGAAAGGAAGGTCACAACAGAAACACACAGGATGCTGATTTCACATATTACTAGAATAAGGTGGTTGATAAGATTGAATATTCTATAACTGTATGTAAATGATATGTACATAAAGTGTATATATATATACAAAACACAAAAATGATGCAAGACAAGAAGGATTGTCAGACCGTTAACACCTTGTCCAAAGATTTAAATAATAAAATTTGCTATTAATTATAAAAAATATATATGTAAAATTGGGTCAGTCATGTGGTGATCCACTTAATGACCAGCAGGAATTACAATTGATATTCTGGGCTCAACTATGGTCATAAATTGAGGGCTACTTGTAGTGAGCAGCTATGCTACACTGTTTTGATAGAGGAGGGAAAAAAATCCTGATCAATCTGTCCCTGTGTGGAAGAACAGAATAGCAGGCATGGGGCAGTCAGTGGCAACCTTAATTTCCTGCTATTTTGATGCCGACCACTGTTATTTTTAAAAAAATGGCTGCTTTAGCTTTGAAGTGCACTAATTATGATTTGATCTCCAGTGATGAACCAGACCAGCTAGCTTTTTAGCCCCGTAGGTGGAGAGATGTGACTTTTCTTCCCAAACACTCATTAGCTGATCAGGAAGAGCAAAAAAAAACACGAAGGAGGCATCTTGGTCTGGGAATTTAATGGCTAAAAGTCTGATTTGCTGCAGACCCCTGAAGACGCAGGTTAAGTCCCATCCCAACCACATCAGTGCTTCTTTGAAAAGGTCTTTGATTAGCAGAATTTGCCTTATTAAAGAAGTCTTCCTAAAAGGCTGCGCACGTTTGAAAGGCTTAACTGGCTGCAGCGTCAGGAACCTCGCTGTGTTTGGGCAGCGGGAGGGGGCTGAGGGCCACATGCAACATTTATGGAGCTGCATTCTCATTTAAGATCACAAAGATGTTCTGGCCAGCAGAGGTATAAAATCTAGAGCAACAGGAAAAACCGTGGGCCTTTCTCCAAAGTGGGCTAACAGAAGCCCAGGCAAAGGAAATGGGTTAGTTGCAGAATAAGAAAAATGCAGCATTCCGAATAATAACTAGGTCATGCTCTTTTATATCTCACCCAAAGCTCAATGATGCTAGGTGGAGAACGATAAACCAGTGGAACAGAAGTTGCCTCCAGAGGTTGTGGGTGCTCCATCACTGGAGGCTTTCAAGAAGAGACTGGACAACCATTTGTCTGGAATGGTCTCTAGGGCCTCCAAGGCCCCTTCCAATTCTCTTATTCTGTTATCAAAGAAATGGCAGTTGATTAAGAAAAGATGTGATGAGGTGAGGCGGTCTCGGTTTTCTGGCCAAAGATCTGGGTGAAGAGCCAGGTCTTCATGGCTCTCCTAAGAGCAACCACTTAAAAGTTAAAGTAGTTGCCACTTCAAACTTAAGGGGCAGCATCTAAAGGTAAGAGGTCAACTTGAGCAGATCCATCTGTAGGGTCTGAGACCCTGAAAAGAGTGCAGAGAAGAGCAACAAAGATACCGTAATAAAAGGTCTGGAGGCCAAATCATATGACGAATGGTTGAGGGAGCTACAGTACATACATTTAATCTAATGAAGAGAAGGATTGGGGTGATATGACAGCAGGCTTCCAATGGTTGAGGGACTGAGAGAAGAGAGAGCAGGATGAGAAACAATGGGTGGAAGAAGAGAGATCCAACTTAGAACTGAGGAGAAATTCCTGCAAGTGAGAACAATTAACCAGTGGAACAGCTTGCCTGCAGAAGTTATGGCTGCTCCATCACTGAAGGTTTTCAAGAAGAGATTTACCAGTCATTTGTCTGAAATGGTATAGGTTCTCCTGCTTGAGCAGAGGTTGGATTGGAAGACCTCCAAGGTCCCTTCTAACCCTCTTCTATGTTGTCTCCTACTTCAGGGAAAAGTTCATTCCAAAGATCAAGTGCTGCTTTGGAGAAGATGTGCTTCCAAGGTCTCTGAACATATTATTTAATTCAGGGCTTTTCAACCTTTTCACCCATTGTACCACTTTTAGGATATGGCAACATCCGAGTACCACCAATCGCCTAGCAAGGTGTCAAAAACTTGATGACCAAAAAAAAAAAAGGAAAAAAGTGATGAAGTACAGGTAGTCCTCGGCTTACAACAGGTTGCTTAGTGTCTGTTTGAAGTTACAATGGCACTGAAAAAAGTGCCCCCCAAGCCACAGCGGAGCAAGACACCTGCCTGCCTACCTGCCCGGCGGCGCTCTTCCTCCTGTCCGAGGTTTTCATTGTTGTGAGCATTTCTGTTGAGGATTGGCAGCAGGGGTGGGGTGGGGGTGTTTGATTTTTATTCCCTCCCCCTCATCTGCTGGGTGGTTGCAGCAGGTTTTGGTCACTTCACATGACCCTGGGACACTGTGACAGTCATAAATATGAATCAGTTGCCAAGCATCTGAATGTCAATCACAAGACCCTGGAGATGCTGCAACATTCCAGCTGATCGGCGCTTCTTCTGGGCTCAGCGGAAGCGCCAGGATCAGTGCCGAGCTCCAGCTGGAGCCTGGTGCTGATCCTGGCACTTCCGCTGAGCCCTGACAGCCCTGCAGCTCCAGCCGTCTCTCGCTCTGGCTTGTGCGGTGCTGCCACCGGTTCAGCTCATTCCCCTCCCCCGCTACCACTTCTCTAGTATGGTCGCGTACCACCGGCCAGGTGCCAATGTACCACAGGTGGTACCCGTACCACTGATTGAAAAGCCCTGATTTAATTGAAACAACTACCGGCATCATCAGTTGCTAAGCACGTTAACACTTCAGGCTGGAAACCAGGAGGTGGTGAGTTCTAATTCCACTTCAGGCATGAAAGCTGACAGGGAGACTTTTGGCTAGTTCCCCTCTCTCAGCCCAACCCATTTCACAGGGCTGTTGTAGGGAAAAATGGGAGCATTAGATATGTTCTCTGCCTTGAGCTGTTGCTAAAAAAAATAATAATAAAGGTGAGATAAAAATAATAATAAAACCTTAGGCAAAGAGTTGCCATATATGGCAGTGAATGTCCAGTTTGTTTTCTTGTTGTTGAATCAGAACCTAGATTGTGTGGCTTGCAAGTGAGCCTTTGGGAAGGCATGCGCCTTGCTGTTTTCTGAGCCAGAGCGAAATCCTACATAATTCCCCCCTTTCAGCTCTGTGTGCAGATTTCTAATTACAGTATTTGTACAAGGTCTGTATTAATTACTCAGTATGAGTAGAATTTTCAGCTGGGGGTGCCTTGAAGCTCATTTGCTCTTTGTTCAGCCAAATCAATTAATAGTTATATTTCAGACTGTATAATTGTATGGATGAATAGCTTGCCCTGGACAATACCTATTACAGTTTTTAAACACATATTCTTTTTTAAGATTTTTTTTAATCCCACCTTTAGTACTTTATAAGTAACTCAAGGTAGTGAACATACCTAATCCTTCTATTTTCCCAACAATAACCCTGTGAGGTGGTTTGGGCGGAGAGAGAGGAATTGGACCAAAGTCACCTTGTCAGCTTCGATGCCTAAGGAGGGACTAGAACTCACTATCTCCTGGTGATTGGCCCAGAGTCACCCAGCTGGTTTTATTTTATTTTTTATTTATTTTAATCCCATTTATATCCCGCCCTTCTCCGAAGACTCAGGGCGGCTTACAAGCTTAGCAGTAGCATGTCTACTTAGCATGTCTAAGGCGGGACTAGAACTCACTATCTCCTGTTGATTGGCCCAGAGTCCCCAAGTTGGTTTTCATGTCTAAGGCAGGACTAGAATTCACTACCTCCTGGTGATTGACTCAGAGTCACCCAGCTGGTTTTCATGTCTAAGGCAGGACTAGAACTCACCATCTGTTGGTGATTGGCCCAAAGTCGCCCAACTGCTTTTCCATGCCTAAGGTGGGACTAGAACTCACTATCTCCTGGTGATTGGCCCAGGGTCACCCAGCTGCTTTTCCATGCCTAAGGTGGGACTAGAATTCACTATCTCCTGGTGATTGGCCCAGAGCCACCCAGCTGCTTTTCATGTCTAAGGCAGCACTAGAACTCACCATCTGTTGGTGATTGGCCCAAAGTCACCCAACTGCTTTCTTGCCAAAGGCAAGACTAGAACTCACAGCCTCCTGGTGATTGGCCCAAAGTCACCCAGCCTATCTATCAAACATCTTTTCTATGGAGGTTCCCTGAAGATTCCTGTTCTAGGTGTATTTCTACTAATGGCAGAGGAAAAATGGTATCGAAAAAGTGGCATCTCTCTCCATGCATGTCTTGATTGCTTTCCTTTTGCAGTTGTGAATGTTGCTTTGATCCAAGCTCACTGATTCAGACTCTGGGGACCCACTGTGTTTCCATAGCTATTCCAGGGACAAAAATGCAGATTTTGATGCTTCTGGAAGCTTTAATGGCACAATATGAAATACTGCTACTTTTTAGCAGCATCGGAACAATGGAAAAATCATTTACTCTTCTAACAATTGTAATCGCATCTCCAGAAATAATTAGGCATCTGGTTTTTTGGGTTTTTTGCCAGCTTTGATAATCCAAAGTGATTTATTTCCCCTCCACCTCTTCCAGATCTGTTGTTATTCCGTCTGGGAGGAGCATGACTTATTCCCAGCAGTTGCATTTCTAGGGAAATTACTGGCTAACTTAACCGCCAGTTTGGAAACCTGGATAGTAGATCTATTCTAACATAGCTCTCAGTAGGCAGATGAAGGATATTTTGTATTTCGGGCTGAATCAGTAAGCCTGAATTCAAAAGGATTCTATTTTAGTTGTAAAAGAATACTCATAATGAAATAGTACGGCAGGCTCATGTGATCTATATTTATATTCTTAAAATAAGTAAATAAAATCAGGTCTTTGGTCTACCTTTCAGCCTAAGGACCTGTAAAGTAGTTTATGGACATCAATCCATAACGTCAGTAAAAGAATAATGAGACTTTTCTAAAAAAAATTAATATCACAGCTGGCTACAGGTCATACAATTGCATAATGACCCAGTTTGCGTGACATCCTTAACTAGCTCAGGAGAGCGTATCAGTGGAGATGCTATAGTCCAGGGGTTCCCAACCCCCAGTCCATGGACCAGTACCGGGCCGCGGCATGCCAGCAACTGGTCTGCACAAACCAGCAAAGACCCATCTGTGGTATGCAGGCAGCACACAAAACCACGGCCCCTCCGGTCCACGGAAAAACCTCTCTCCACGGAACCAGTCACTGGTGCCCAAAAGGTTGGCGACCTAGTCCACACAGTGGCAGTGAGGAAGAAGAGAGGGAGTTAGCACAATAGGGTGTTAACTAAAGATGATTAGAGGGCTGGAGGCTAAAACATATGAAGAACGGTTGCAGGAATTGGATTTGTCTAGTCTAGAGAAAAGAAGGACTAGGGGTGACATGATAGCAGTGTTCCAATACTCGAGGGGCTGCCACAAAGAAGAGGGAGGGTCCACCTCTTCTCCAAAGCACCAGAAGGCAAGACAAGCAACGGATGGAAACTAATCAAGGAGAGAAGCAACCTGGAACTAAGGAGAAATTTTCTGATAGTTAGAACTATTAACCAGTGGAACAGATTGCCTTCAGAAGTTGTGGACAGTCCAACATGAGTTTTTAAGAAGAGATTGGACAGTCACTTGTCTGGAGTGGTATAAGGTCTCCTGCCTGAGCAGGCGGTTGGACTAGAGCAGGGGTGTCAAACAGTTTCTGCATGACGCATCCATCCTGTGGACCGGCAGTTTGACACCCCTGGATTAGACGACCTCCAGAGTCCTTTCCAACTCTGTTATTCTATTATTCTGTAAGCCTCTCTACCTTCTGGCAATGGAGAGGTGAATTTCCAAAACATGCTTCTAAGGACGCCATCTCTCTCTCTCTCTCCCCCTCCCCCTCTTTCTCTCTCTCTCTCTCTCTCTCTCCCCTCTCTCTCATCCCCCTTCTCCCTCTCTCTTTCTCTCTCCCCCCCAACCCAGAGAGATTTGCTTAACGACAGGGCATTTATTTAATACGCACTCACAAAGGGTTGTAAAATCAGGCTTAGTCACATGGTGACCCACTCAACAACTAACATGATTTATGATTGTAATTCTGATCTCAATTACATGGTAAGTCGAGGACTACCTGTACAGGATTTAAGAAACTGTACTTTTGCTAATTCAACCCAAATTACCCCTTAATCTTTTTTGGAAGCCACGTAGCCCTGCTGATTCACATATCCAGGTGTCAGTAACGATTATGTCAAAAGACTTGTCACAAAGATGGTGGACAAGTGAGGGAGCCCTATAAAACTCTGCATTTCTCTTCAATTTTATTCTGCCCCGTTCAGTCGATTCCTCTATCCTATTACGATCAGCTTGATTTTTATTTCTCTTTTCTAGGTCAAGAGTTTTTTCTAAAAAGAGGCTCCATGGAACTTGAAAGAGTTCTGCGATAGACTAAGCGCCAAAAATGTTCAATTGAACAGTCAGTTTTCTGTCACGAGAGCTTTGCAGTTTCAAGACATTTTTTTTAAATTTACAGATTTTTGTCTGTATGGTGTTAGTCCAATTTGGTTTCCTTTGTGGCTTTGATGCTCATTCTTTCTGTTCCTTATCTTACTCATTAATAAAAACACTTAAGAGTACAAAGCATCAAACTGCTTTATGGCACGACACTTAAAAACTCACTGCAGTTTGATGAGGATTGTTGAAGAGAATTTATTAGGTATAACGCTCAACCCAGCTCTGTATACACTTGTCATCTAACTGAGCCCACATTTAACTAGCGTTATTTAATTGACTCTGGCACACTAATTGACTTCAGATTGAAAGATGGTGACTTCTTATCAAGGGCATACATGATTAAGCTTAGGATATGTATAACTTACATTAAATATAATTTAAACTTGATTACAATATTCCTGAAGAACCTGCTGACCCACCAAAATTATTAGGAATAAAATTAACAGGCAGGACACAGATTTTAAGAAAAGTTAGCAGAGCATTTTAATTAAGGGGTCAACGTGTCAGTATTGTTCAGAATTTTGAAAGATTGTTCAATTCTTTTATTTCCAGAATTCCATTTCCCCCATACAAATTGCGGTAGTTTAAATGAAATGTTGGGATTTCAGATTGTTAGAAGCATAAGCTATAAGTCCCAAAGATGCTTTTTCAAAAGGCAACGGGACTTTCTTTGGGTTTTTTTCCTTGAAGACATTTCACATCTCATCCAAGACGTTTCTTCAGTTCTGACTGAAGTCCCATTGCCTTTTGAAAAAGCATCTTTACAGAATACAGAATATCAGAGTTGAAAGGGACCTATATAGGTCATCTAGTCCAACCCCCCCACCCAAGCAGGAGACCCTATACCATTTCTGACGGGTGTCAGTCCAGTCTCTTCTTGAAGGCCTCCAGTGATGAAGCTTCCACAACTTCTGAAGGCAGCCTGTTCCATTGGTTGATAGTTCTCACTGTCAGAAATTTCTCCTTATTTTCTGGTTGAATCTCTCCTTGACCAGTTTCCATCCATTATTCCTTGTCTGGCCTTCAGGTGCTTTGGAAAATAGGTTGATTCCCTCCTCTCTGTGAGACCCCCTCAAATATTGGAAGACTGCTATCATGTCTCCCCTGGTCCTTCTCTTCACTAGACTAGCCATGCCCAGTTCCTGTAGCCCTTCTTCGTATGTTTTAGCTTCCAGGCCCCAAATCATCTTTGTTGTTCTTCTCTGCTCATCTCAACATCTTTTTATAGTGTGGTGACCAAAACTGGATGCAGTATTCTAGGTATAGTCTTACTAAGGCTTCATAGAGTGGTATCAGTACTTTACGTGATCTTGATTCAATCCCTTTGTTAATGCAATTTAGGATTGCATTGGCTTTTTCTGGCTGCCACTGCACACTGCTGGCTCATATTTAACTGATGGCCACTAAGACTCCAAGATCCCTCTCACAGTTTATGCTATTAAGCCAGGTTTCACCTAACCTGTATGTGTTCTTTTGGTTTTTCTTGTCTAAGTGTAAAACTTTACTTTTCCCTATGTTGAATTTCATTTTGTTAGATAGGTGTTGAATTTCATTTTGTTAGATAGGTGTTCAAGTCTGTCAAGATCTTTTTGGATCCTGAGTTTGTCTTCTGGAGTGTTGGCTATTCCTGTCAGTTTGGTGTCATCTTCAAATTTGATGAGTTCACCTTCTATTCTCTCATCTAAGTCATTTATGATGATATTGAGGAGTACTGGGCTTAAGAGGGAACCTTGTGGCACCCCACTGCTTACTTCCCTCCACGTAGATGTAGTACCATTAAGGGCAATGCGTTGAGTACAGTTTGTCAGCCAGTTACAAATCCACCTTTGGAACAACGTGACCTGGAGGACAGAATCTCCATACACATGAGCTATAAGGCTATCAAAACAATGTTTCTGTAAAGTTATTGTGAAAATGTCATGATTATATAATTTATGTCATGACATCTGACACAAATGAATAAATGCATGATGGTATCTTGACTTACATATCATCATTTCTCCATCTTTCCCTTTTCCAGTATACAAGAAACAGCTTGAGAAAATAGAAATAGCTCTTAGCATCGCTGGAACACGATGCTGCATCAAGAATATTTCTTGTTTCTGTCCAAACAGTGGTTTCTCTGGGATTCAGCAATAATGCTAGTTAAAGCAGTGTGATAAACTATTTTAATCATGGTTTATTGCTTAAGCTGCAGGTGGCTGGATTCTCACAGCGTGCTGTGTCATAGAGTTAGGGTGTATAACTTTTTTTCCCCCCCGATTAAAAGCCAAGAAGGAACTTTGAATGAAACATTAGTAGCCATCCTCCCAAAACGAGTGGAGGACCAGAACAGGACTAGAATTGATTTGTGCTCGTATTTAAATGTAGTTAAAATTAAAGATAAGTTTAATAATGTGTGGTGATGACATTGGAAATGGGGGGAGGGAGAGAGGAAGGATTCTCCCTAGGAAACAGATCAGGCAGGGCACAGCCCACGGCTGCCTAATGAAAAGAGAAAAAGACTCAGAAAAAACTTTCAGGCTTTTAAAAGAGACGGTGGGAGACTTGTAATTTCAGACTTGCAAGATTCTGTTAACGTTGTTGGATAAAGGCAAAAATGTTACCTAATTGATGCAGTTTCCTGCCTTTTGAAAGCTGGTTTTCTGACAAAGCAGAGAGGAAAGCTCTTGGATCTGGCAGATGCTTTGCTGTTCTATGCTGCCCATCTGTTATCTCTTCTTCTGTCCGCATCCATTCAGAGCTCCATTCTCTCGAAGGAGAAGTCTGAAGTTTGCAAAGGACTTTAATTCCAGAATTCTTTGCTAGGGCCTGTGTCAAAATTGGCAACGGGATAAACCCGAGGGCCACGGTACGAACCGCACCTCTTTTACGTGCACCTCCAAGAGGTTTTCATCCTGATGCTTCGCCCACCCTCTTGCCGATTTTCACAATTCAGGTTGAAGGAGGCCGATGAGTGTCTTTCCTTTTATAGTCCACTCAAGGGAATCTATAGATTCTCTGGCCTCCCATGCTTCAAATTACAGCCAGTCCTCGACTGACGACCACAATTGAGCCCAACATTTCTGTTGCTAAATGAGACCTTTGTTAAGTGAGCTTTGCCCCATTTTATGACCTTCTTGCCGCAGTTGTTGGGTGAATCGCTGCAGTTGATAATTTAGTAACCCCTGGTTGTTAAGCGCATCTGGCTTCCCCAGTGATTTTGCTCGTCAAAAGGTTGCAAAAGGGGATCACGTGACCTTAGCACACATAAGTATGGTCATAAGTATGAACCAGTTGCCAAGCCTCCGAATTTTGATCGCATGATCGTAGGGATACTAGAAAGGTTGTAAGTGTGAAAAACGGTCATAAGTCACTTTTTTAATGGTATTGTGTTATCTGAAGGAGGTTATATTGCGCTTTCAAGTCAGTTGACTCCTGCTGACTGCCTGGACTGGTTCCTGTAGTTGTCTTGGCAAGATTTTGTCATTGTCTCCTTCTTAGAGCTGAGAGAAAGTGACTGGCCCAAGATCCCCCACCTGGTTTTGTGCCTAAGGTCTAGAACTCACAATCTTCTGGCTTCTAGTCAAACCTCATCGCTCCACCAAACTAGTTCTCTTATTTTGGCTAGCCTTGACTCCTGGTGACTATATGGGTAAGTTGCTGGAGAGTTTGGAAGTGGATGACTGTTGCCTTCTTCCCAGGGTTGAGAGAGAGGAACTGGCCCGAGCAACCTCAGCTGGTGTCAAGGTTCCGACTGATGAAACCAACCAAATAATCACCTTTGAGGCTTTCCAAACTCTTAATGTAAAACTTTATTGAGTACATCATTCTGGCACACATGCAAGCAAAACCAGCTCTGGCAAACCCCCACCCAATCCCATATAGTAAAAGTATAGAATTCCCCCTCCTCCTTCTTGGTCAGGTCACACTGCTCAATTAGGAGGAAAAATATTGTTATGAGAAAGTGTCTCTGGGGCTGGCCACACACCTGGTGATCTGTCCTTGATTCTCATGGTCTGCTTTCTTGATCTTTTGAAGTCTGTATTCTGATCCCTTTCCCTCCCCCCAAGTTCGTTGGCAAACTGAGAAGCAATAATTGTCAGACCAGCAAAAAGGTGCTTCGAACTTGACAGCTGGCTTTGTGCTTAAGGCAGGTCTAGAACTCACAATCTTCTGGTTTCTAGACAAACCTCTTCACTACACCAAACTAGTTCTCTTATTTCAGTTAGTCTGGACTCCTGATGATTTCATGGATAAGTGGCTGCAAAGTTTGGAAGTGGTTGACCGTTGTCTTCTTCCCAGGGTTGAGAGAGAGGAACTGGCCTGAGGTCACCCAGCTGGTTTCAGCACCCAGGGTGGGAATAGAACTTCTAGTCTCTCATTTTCTAGCCTGGTGGGTTTAACCATCACACCAAAGTGGCTGTGTTCTTTGAGTCAGTTGTGAGTCCTGATCACTACATGGATCACCCTGAAGTTTTCTCGGCAAAGTTTTGAAAGTGGTCTGCCTTGGCCTCCATCTTCTCAGGGCTGAGAGAGAGGAATTGGCCCAAAGTCACCTAGCTGGCTTTGTAGCTATGGCAGGACTAGAACTCCCAGACTCCTGATGTCTTTCACCACCACACCAAACTGGTGATATTTTAGTGAAGTGCCTGTAAGACCCAGGAAAAAAAACTCTTTTCCCATCTTCTGGGAAGAACTGGCTATTAATTTCTTTGGGTCTCAGGTGTCATATGAGTGAAGCGATATTAATCACAAAGTTTTGTTCTTCTGCCCTGTTTTAGTTTGATAAAGAATTACAATTACAATGACCAAAGTCGTTTGAAGATGTGAACATACTTTGGAATGATATACCCCAAACATGAAATTTACTGTGATAAGAAGAATGATAGATCGATCAAGCACGGAAAGCAGAAATCTTCAGCTAAGGAAAAAAATACTGCTCGGAATTTATAAGCTTGAACCGCTGATTTGCATTTGATTTCTTTTTATGTGTTGTCAATGAATGTAATGGTGAGAGATTTTTAGGAGGTCGGAAGAGGAATGGGGGGGGGGAAAGGAGATATAAATACTCAATAAATATAAGCCACTTCTTCCATTTCCCTGGAAGGAACTGGGGTCATCAGTCTCAAAAATAATAATTTTTTAAAAGGCTATTTCTTCTGATGATTCTGAAATGGCCTCTGCCCATTAGCTTTAATGACCTGGGCAACGGGCCCAAGGTATTTACTTATTTTCTAACTGAAGCACTAGGCTGTGTGTGTGTGAGAGAGAGAGAGAGAAAGAGAAAATGCATTCTGCAAAAACAAATAGTCATTAAATAGTCATGAAGCATCTTTGAAATTCTCAGGCTGAAATGGTTTAAGAGGCTCTTTCTTACCTGGGGGTGGGGAAATGACAGGAAAAATATAGGTGTTCCCATCTTTATTTATTTTGTTCTCAAGACTTTTTTTTTATTCCTCCAATATTGTCCGTGACTTATTCTGTGCAGATGTTTGCATCATGACATAATGATACAGTTTATCACATTTGCACGCGTTTATACAATTATAAAGCCTTAGTAAGGGCACACCTGGAATGCCGCATCCAGTTTTGGTCACAACATTACAAAAAAGATGTTGAGACTTTGGAAAAAGTGCAGAGAAACGCAGCTAGGATGATTAAAGGCCTGGAGACTAAAACATATGCAGAACGGTTGCAGGATTTCGGTATGTCAAATCTAATGAAAAGAAGGCCTAGGGGTGACACGATAGCCACCGATTTCTAAGAGGCTGTCACAGAGAAGAGGGGGGTCAAATTATTCTCCAAAGTTGCAGGAATTGGGAATGGCCAGTCTAGAGAGAAGAAGGACTAGGGGGGACATGATAGCAGTATTCCAGTATTTGAGGGGCTGCCACAAAGAGGAGGGGGTCAAATTATTCTCCAAAGCACCAGGACAGGCAGGACAAGAAACAATGGATGGAAACTAATCAAGGAGAGAAGCAACCTGGAATTAAGGAGAAACTTCCTGACAGTGAGGACAATCAGCCAGTGGAATGGCTTGCCTTCATCACTGGAAGCTTTTAAGAAGACACTGGGTGGTCAATTGTCTGAAATGGTGTAGGGTCTCCTGCTTGAGCAGGGGGTTGGACTAGAAGACCTCCAAGGTCCCTTCCAGCTCTATTCAGATTCTGATTCTATCAATTCTATGTCATTCAAGGATGTTTGCTTGTTAACTTCCTCCTAACCTCATTTTTCCAGCCATCAGCTATGCATTTTTTCTTACGCATACCGTATTTTCCGGTGTATAAGACGACTTTTTAACCCATGAAAATCATCTCAAAAGTTGGGGGGTCGTCTTATACGCCCTCTCGTCTTATACGCCGGAAAATACGGTAATTTCTGACTTCACAAACATCCTTTTCCATACTTCCCATTCCCGTCCTTGACTTACAACCATGCATTTAGTGACCGCTCAAACTTACAAAGACACTGAAAAAAATGGCATCTGACAATTTTTCGCACTTACGACTGATGCAGAAGCCCCAAAGTCATGTGATCAAAATTTGGAAGCTTGGCAACTGGCGTGCATTTATGCCTGTTGCCAAGTTCCAGGGTCACGTGATCCTCTTTTGCGACTTTCTGACAAGCAAAGTCAGTGGGGAAGCCAGATTCACTTAACAACCAGGTTTCTAACTTAACAACCGCAGTGATTTACAAAATGTTGTCAAATGGAGCAAAAGTCACTTGACCTCTGTCTGACTTAGTGACAGAAATTTTGCTAATTGCAATTGGATGTTGAGGACTAGTTGTCCCGTATTCTGTCTCCACAGATTCTGTGGCATTCTGTAATTTTATTCTTTTCTTTGTGTTCCAAATAGCTTCCATATCTTCCTGAAGCTTTTTTTCTATTCATTCTGCAGGGAGATTAATTTTTCTTCTAATACTCTTCCATACAGATCTTGTATTTGTGACTTATAACCTGCATTCCCACCTATAACGTTTGAACCCCCTTGATGACCACAATTTGGCAACTGGCTCATATTTATGACCAGCTAAAGAGTCCTGCAGTCATGTGACTGAGATGTGTGACCTTTTTCTGGCAAAAAAACACCCATTGGGGAAACTAGATTCACATAACAATGGTGTGACTTACTTGATGACCATGGAATTCACTTCACAACTGCAAGAAATATTGTCATAATATCCAGTCCAACTTAGTTTACCACTGCAACCACTTATAACAGAAATTATAGTCCTAACTATGGTCGTAAAACAAGGACTACCTGTACCAAATAGTAGTCTATTCCACTTATTAAAACTTCTCATCCCTCTTGTGTCTCTCAAATTTTCATTATATTTATACATTTATATTCATTCCTTTCTCACGACTAGACTTAGGCTTAACCTGGGGATGGGCAATAATGCCAGCTGTGGACTTTAACTCCAGAATTCCTGACTGGCTCAGGCATTCTGGGAGTTGAAGTTCACGGGTTGCAAAATTTCCGTAGTTGTCTAACTCATGTAACTCATAGCTAAAGTCATGTATTCAAAACAAAGAGTCCTTTTTTTCTAAGTAGAATCTCACCCCAATCTGATGCATTCTTCCACCTCTGAATCATCTAATTGCTTTCTTTGTATTCTTTCATCTGGTTTCTATCCATCCATTCACATGGCTTAGATGTATTTTTCCCTGGGAACCCATTCATTGAAAACGTGCTTCCCCCCTTCCCTTAAAAGTCATCTCTGGATTCTCACCATTCTCACCATTCAGTGGAGTGTAACGTGCAACTGTCAGCAACCTATGGCTTCCTCAACAACACAGAAGCCTTCAATTTAGATAGACATCTTTTTTAGCAGTTTCATTCATAATTCCCTGCCTATCGTCATCAACACGTTCCGTATTTTCATTCGGAAGGATTACGTTCTTCCGTTTCTTTCCCAGAGGCAAAACAATCCATTTTCTGTATTTAATTTGTTGTTGTTAGTTGCGAAGTTGTGTCCGACCCATCGCGACCCCCATGGACAACATTCCTCCAGGCCTTCCTGTCTTCCACCATCTTCTGGAGTCCATTTAGGCTCACGCCTCCTGCTTCAGTGACTCCATCCAGCCACCTCATTCTCTGTCGTCCCCTTCTTCTCTTGCCCTCAATCTTTCCCAGCATTAGGCTCTTCTCCAGTGAGTCCTTCCTTCTCATTAGGTGGCCAAAGTATTTGAGTTTCAATCTGTACTTAATATGATGTATTAATTCATATGGTGTTGAAGAACAGAAGAGAAAAGAACAGAACAACAGAGTTGGAAGGGACCTCAAGCAGGAAACCCTGTACTATTTCAGACAATTGACCACCCAGTCTCTTCTTGAAAGCCTCCAGTGAGGAAGCTCCCACAACTTCTGAAGGCCAAGATGTTCCCCTGGTTAATTGTCCTCACTGTTGGGAAATTTCTCCTGAATTCCAGGTTGCTTCTCTCCTTGATTAGTTTCCATCCATTGTTTCTTGTCTTGCCCTTTGGTGCTTTGGAAAATAATTTGACCCCCTCTTCTTTGTGTCAGCCCCTCAAATACTGGAACCCCGCTATCTTGTCTCCCCTTGTCCTTCTTTTCTCTAGGCTGGCCATTCCCAGTTCCTGCAACCGTTCTTCATATGTTTTAGCCTCCAGCCCCGACCATCTTTGTTGCTCTTCTCTGCACTCTTTCCAGAGTCGCTACATCTTTTTCATAACATGACAACCAGTGCTTTTTTTGTAAAAGAAAAAGGTGCCGGAACTCACACATGTCATGCAACCTGCCTTGCCTACCCTACAAGGTTCCATCCAAAAAAGGTGCCAGAACTCCGTTCTGAGCGTTCTATGAGAAAAAAAAGCCCTGAAACCAAAATGGGATGCTGTATTCTAAGTGTGGTCTATACAAAGGCTTTATAAAATGGTACTAGACTCACTAAGCCTAAGGCTTTATAGAGCAGTAAAGTCCCTTGGCCTGCAAGGAGATCAAATCAGCCAATCCTAAAGGAAATCAACCCTAACTGTCCTTTGGAAGGACAGATAATGAAGCTGAGGCTCAAATATTTTAGCCAGCTAATGAGAAGAGAGCAGTCACTGGAAAAGATCTTGATGTTGGGAAAGATGGAAGGTAAAAGTAGAAGGGGACAGAAGAAGATGAGATGGTTAGATAGTGTCATTGGTGCAATGAATGTAAATTTGGGCAAAATCTGGGAGACGGTGTGGGACTGGAGACCTGGCATGCTACTACAGTCCATGGGGTTGCGAAGAGTCAGACATGACTTAGTGACTGAAAACAGCAACAACATAATTAATTCATGTTTTTCCCCCATGTAGTTCTCCTGCACTGCAGATTCCCCACTTCCACTCACCATGGTGTTAGCCACAAGATGGGCCCATAGATGTTGATCTCTGCTGCCCTTGCGGATTTAATCGGAGGAAGCATTGATGCTTTTATTACCGAAAGTGAAAATGTGGGAGGAAAGACGTCATCCATTTTCACCCCAAGGTCTGCGGAGGCGAGATTGTCCCTCTCAGGTGTCCTCTTCAGAACTTCATTACTGGCAGCCTGTTCTCTAGGAGAGAAGCAATTCTATAAGATTGAAACTAGTGAAGGGCAACAGAAGTCAGCTCTAATCCAGCTTGATGAAAGGAAATTTGCTTTTCCATTCATTTCAAGAACATAGAATAGTAATAAGAGTTGAACCCTTCTTCTTCATGGTAGCCCCTCAAATATTGGAACACTACTATAATGTCTCCCCTACTCTTTCTTTTCATCAGAGTAGACATACCCAATTCCTGCAACTGTTCTTCGTATGTTTTAGCCTCCAGTCCCCTAATCATTTTCATTGCTCTTCTCTGCACTCTTTCTAGAGTCTCAACATCTTTTGTCTGAGAAATTGTAAAGGAAGGAGGGTGATATTCTTGCACTTACAAGTAGTCCTCAACTTACAATTGGACGGGAACTTCCATCGCTAAGTGATGTGATTGTTAAGTGAATTAGGTCCAATTTTATGACCTTTTTTACCGCTCTTGTTAAGCAAATCATGTGGTCATTAAGCGAATCTGGGTTTTCCCATTGACTTCGCTTGTCGGAAGTTCTGGGAAGGTCAAAAATGGTGATCCTGTGATCCCAGGATGCTGCAATTGTCGTAAATATCTATATGCAAGTGCCAAGCCCCCAAATTGCACTCAAGTGACCATGAGGATGCTGTAGCAGTCGTAAGTCAGCTTTTTCAGTGCTGTCGCAACTTCAAACAGTTTCTAAACAAGCACTCATAAGTCGAGGACTACCTGTATTTACAAGGTACTGAGCTGTTATATTTCATTGCATCATCAACTCTCCACTCTTTTTGGCTATTTGTGCTTCTGTTAAATCAGTAGTGAAAATATTTTTAGATTGGTAAAATGAACATCCTGGGAGGCTGTGAATGACGGAAGGATCAGAAGGGTTAAAAACACACCCATCTCCCCCCCATTTCTAACAACAAAGTCAGTGCACCAACCCCGTCAAAACATTGAAAGGAAATTCTTCAGCACTTTGAGAACAAAGAAGAAGGAAAAACAATAGAAGCCTCTTTACGAGATGAAAACTTGAGAAATTGCAAGGCAGATTTTGTCCCAGCGTCAACTGAAATGTTCAAAGACAACATTCATGCACCAAGATCAGTCCAGATGGCAGAGCTGTCTTGAAACGATTCCGCTTTTTATTGCAGAGTAGAGTGGAGGCAGGGTTGAAGGACACGGTATGAATAGATTCTCGGCTCAAATATTGTTCTGCTGAGCCTAGACCAGACCGGAAAATCAACTCCACAGTAACAGCAGATTTACCCTTCACTAAGATAGACCATTATAGCAGAATCTTGCATGTCTGCTAGAACTTATCCTCTCTTCCCTCTTACATCAGGGAAAAGCTAGCCTGAATCCCTATTTAACACAGGTAGACCTCAACTTATAACTATTCATTTAGTGACCGTTCAAAGTTACAGTAAAACTGAAAAAAAGGGACTTAACAACTAATCCTAACACTTAACTTGCCTTCAAAAGTTGCGGGTGCTCCATCACTGGAGGCTTTTCAGAAGAGATTGGACAGCCATTTCTCTGAATCTCCTGCTTGAACAGGGGGTTGGACTAGAAGACCTCTAAAGTCCCTTCCAGTTCTGATGTTCTATGTTCTTAAGACTATCACAGGTTAGGAAATGTTTCAGCTCCTGGAATTATTATAAACTACTACCTTTCTTCTACAATAAATAAATAAATAAATAAACCTTGCTTAAGAGACTCTGGGAGAAGTCTGGTTAGAAAATGAATTATTTTCAATTTTAGGAAGAGGCAAAAAAAAAAATGAAAAATAGTTTTCAGGACTGTCCCTGACTTCAGGATAGGGACAGGCCACCTAATCAACTTTCAATGGTCAATGTATCACCCTTTCCAAGAAGAGTCTGCATTGGTTTGGAACTGAGCCCCAAGGGTGATCTGGAAAGCTACCAGCGTAGTAGCCTCTGTCCCCAACTTCTTAAAGTAGTTGGTGTCTTTTGCCCAGAATTGGGGTGGGCACCAAACCATTGCCTGCAAAAGGCCTGGGGAATGAAAAATATCTTGACAAACTTCGCGAAGGCCGAGAGAAGAAGAACTGACAAGACTCTGGTGGAGATATAATTCATAACCTCTCAGGAATGATTGAGAAAAACATCTCGTGCAGGTTGATAGACGGGTCTCTGAAGCAGACTTGCAGTTTTTTACCATCTTGACATCCAGCATGAAAATTAGCAATTCACGGTACCTAATTTATTAGTCTTCATTTACAGAGGCAGAGGAAAAGCTTCCATTACTAATAGAGAAGTGTCATCACAATGGCTTGACAGAATACAGAATACGGAGTTGGAAGGGTTTTTAGTTCTGCTAGTCCAGGGGTAGGCAACCTTGGCTCTGTTATGACTTGTGGACTTCACCTCCCAGAATTCCTGAGCCAGCTGGCTCAGGAATTCTGGGAGTTGAAGTCCACGAGTCATAAAAGAGCCAAGGTTGCCTACCCCTGGCCTAGGTGGCTTTATGACTCGTGGACTTCAACTCCCAGAATCCCTGAGCCAGC
This sequence comes from Vipera ursinii, assembly GCF_947247035.1. Classification (NCBI taxonomy): domain Eukaryota; kingdom Metazoa; phylum Chordata; class Lepidosauria; order Squamata; family Viperidae; genus Vipera; species Vipera ursinii. The sequence goes on from NC_139520.1 coordinate 5,753,386, forward strand.
CATGCTGAGGGGAAAGGGAGAGGTTTCCAAGCTGAGCTATGCTGGCTCAGGAATTCTGGGAGTTGAAGTCCACCAGTCATAAAAGAGCCAAGGTGGCCTACCCCTGTTCAAGTCCAAGCCCCTGCTGAACCAGGATACCTCATCCCATTCTGGACAAATGGCTGTCCAATGTCTTCTTAAAAACCTCCAGCAATGGAGCACCCACCACTTCTGGAGGCAGGTTGTTCCACTTCTTAATTGTTCTCACTGACAGGAAATTTCTTCTTAGTTCTAGGTTGCTTCTCTCTTTGATGATCTTGTCCTTTGTTACTTCTTGTCCTGCTCTCCACTGCTTTGGAGCATAGGTTAACCCCTTCTTCTTTGTAACAGCCCCTCAAATATTGGAAGATGTTATCATATCACACAGTCCTTTTCTTCGTTAGACTAGACATGTCTTATCTATAGCTAATTCTTCTTTTTCCAGACTTAGGCTTTCTTTGCAGTGAGGAAGGAAAATTAATTTTTTTTCCATCTTGACCTGCCATAATATTCTTTGTTGTGCTTTTTTGATGACATTTTTGGTGTTAGGTGTCCATTTTAAATCTTGAGATATTAACAGAACCGAGAAACTTGTAGGTCTCTACTGTTGACACTATGATGTTTAGCATTGTGAGAGGTGGTAGAATAGGAGGGCTTCTCCTAAAATCTACTATGCTTTCTACAGTTTTGAGTGTGTTCAGTTCAAGATTGTTCCGGCCCCACCACAAGGCTAGCTGCTCACCCCTCCCCCCCCTCTAAATGCAGATTTGTCATTGTCTCAAATGAGACCAATCATCATTGTATCATCTGCAAACTTCAGCACTTTAACAAAGGGATCCTTTGAGATGCAGTCACCGGTATATAGAGAGAAGAGAAGTGAAGAAAGCACACAGCCCGGGGTGGGCTGGGGGGGATGGGGGGCTGTGTTAATTGTACAGGTATCTGGTGTGATTTTGCCTAGCTTCACCTGCTGCTTCCTGCCAGAAATATAACTACCTGCCTGGCTAATAATTTACTGCAACATGTCTGAATGCCCTGAGAAGGTTTGATTGAGCAAAGAAGCAAAATGGAGTCAAATGTGTCGTTAGCGTAGAATTTGCAATGCAAAGGAATATGTGTAATTTGTATTGTCCCAAGCAGGCTGAGATTTCCTGATTGAAAGGCTGCCTTAATCTGTATTCCTGAATCCGTGTATATTTAATATGCTTTAAAGCAGGGGTATCCAACCTTGGCAACTTGGCAACTAAAGTTTCTGAGGTCTGGCAAATTCTCAGCTCAGCACTGCTTATTTTAACTCGTACCCTTAGATATGCAGAGGATTATAACTGCCCAGGCCATTTTTTTTAAAGCCTGATAATCATCCTTTCCTGGTTCCCCTTAGCTCTTGACACTTCTTATCTCACAAACCTGCCTCCTCTTTAAGAACTCCTAGCTCCAGACATTTAGTCAATGCACAGCTTAAGGAGTACTCTGTGTGCTTAAAATATTCCGTAGATTAAAAGAAGATGTTACATAGATAGAAAGGATAAAAGGATAGGTTGAACTGTGCTTTGCCCAGGTATCAGGCTAACTTTTAATAGGCTGTGTGCTACAGGAAGGTTTAAACTTTTGAGGTTTTTTTTAAGGATTGGACGTTAGCTAATTATGTTTATTAACTTGTGGGATGAAACTGCTCTGTTGATCTCCGTATATGCATTGGAAATAAGGGGGAAGAAGAGAGAAAAATAAATTGTTTGAAACTGTACATTTGAGGAAAAAGTGCACAGCTAAATGTCTATGGGGATTCTCAGTCATCCAGGTCATAGTTATCCCAAAGATGCTTTTACATGAGGCAACTGGACTTTCTTGTTTTTCTTTGAAGATGATTCCCTTCTTATCCAAGAAGCTTTTTCAGCTGTCTCCTTCAGCTGAAGAAGCTTCTTGGATGAGAAGCGAAATGTCTTCAAAGAAAAACAAGAAAGTCCAGTTGCCTCATGTAAAAGCATCTTTGGGATTTGAGGAAAAAGACTTTCAGTGCTTCCAAAGCTAAGATTAATTTTAAAAATTGTAGCACAAGCCAGAGAACCTGGGCATTAGGGAAGCTGTCGTGTGTGAAGAATCAGGACCACTTAAATTCCAGTTAAACTGATTTATTTCTCATGCCTCTAGTCAACTGACCAGTCAACAAAATTCAAGAAGAGTTGGACATAGCACAATTGTGGGAACATATAACTCCAGGCTGATTCCTCTCTTGACGCTGCCTCCAAGCTCTGCCTGCTCTTTCTTATAGAAGCAGAGTGATGGCAAAGAATTAATTGGTTCTTAATATAGGCTTGCAAACAGCCATTGTGGCTTATTAAACCTGAGTTTTGTTTAAACTTGGTTTATTAGGGGAAGCATATTTGGGTTGGGTTCAAAAAAAAGCTTTGTAAAAAAGCTTAAATCAAAATTTCTCAAATTGTCTGATATCACAACCATCTAAACAACCACATGAATGTGTCTGGGGCCACAGAAATAAAGCTAATGACGTAATTTGGGGCTAGCCTGTACAATAAATCAGTACACCGCTTTACTTTTTAAATTGTAGGGATCTCACAATTTTATAGCTTCATTGTCAATTTAAAGAAAAAATCAACTTTGAAACCCCGTGAAGTGCAGCAAGGGATGAACGTGCTTAGTTTTGTGAAATTTCTGAAATCTGGGTTTTATTGTTTAGACATCTCGTGGGTCTTTTTAAAAAATCAATATTTGCTTTGTATGGTAGCTGTTGAAGAAAACTCTGACTCTCGTAAATAGTCGTTGTAAATGGAATCAAAATGTTTTTACCCTTCTCATGTAGTACATTGTATTCTTTTACACATTGATCCAGAATTCTGATAGAGTCACAGTTGCAAATTTTATTTTCATATAAGTGTGTTAGAAGAGATATCAATTTAATTTTTCCTCCTTGGCAAAACAGTACAAGAACAGGTAGTTTTCAACTAACAACGGTTCAGTTTAGTGACTGTTCAAAGTTACATCATCACTGAAAAAAGTGACTTATGACCATTTTTCACACATAGGACCGTTGCAGCATCCCCATGTTCATGTGATCAAAATTCAGACAGTTGGCAACTGACTCACATTTATGACAGTTGTCCCGGGGTCATGTGATCCCCTCTTGCGACCTTTTGACAAGCAAAGACAATGGGTAAACCAGATTCAACTAAACAACTGTGCTACTAATTCAACAACTGCAGTGATTCTCTTAACAACTGTGGCAAGAAAGGATGTAAAATGGGGTGAAACTCAATAAATGTCTCACTTAGCAACAACAATTTTGGGCTCAGTTGTAGCTGTAGTCTACAATTGTAGCTGTAGTCTCAACTTGTTGTTGTTGTTAGTTGCGAAGTCGTGTCCGACCCATCGCGACCCTATGGACAATGTTCCTCCAGGCCTTCCTGTCCTCTACCATCTTCTGGAGTCCATCTAAGCTCACGCCTACTGCTTCAGTGACTCCATCCAGCCACCTCATTCTCTGTCGTCCCCTTCTTCTATTGCCCTCAATCTTTCCCAGCATTAGGCTCTTCTCCAGTGAGTCCTTCCTTCTCATTAGGTGGCCAAAGTATTTGAGTTTTAGCTTCAGGATCTGGCCTTCTAAAGAGCAGTCAGGGTTGATCTCCTCTAGGACTGACCGGTTTGATCGCCTTGCAGTCCAAGGAACTCGCAGGAGTCTTCTCCAGCACCATAGTTCAAAGGCTTCAATTCTTTGGCGCTCAGCCTTTCTTATGGTCCAGCTTTCACTGCCATACATTGCAACTGGGAAGACCATAGCCTTGACTATACGGATTTTTGTTGACAGGGTGATGTCTCTGCTTTTTAGTGTGCTGTCTAGATTTGCCATGGCTTTCCTCCCAAGGAGCAAGCGTCTTTTAATTTCTTGGCTACAGTCCCCATCTGCAGTGATCTTGGAGCCAAGGAAAATAAAATCTGTCACTACCTCCATTTCTTCCCCATCTATTTGCCAGGAATTGAGAGGGCCAGATGCCATGATCTTGGTTTTCTTAATGTTTAGTTTCAACCCAAGTTTTGCACTCTCCTTCTTCACCCGCAACACCAGGCTCTTTAGTTCTTCTTCACTTTCTGCCATTAGAGTGGTATCATCTGCATATCTTAGGTTGTTGATGTTTCTTCCGGCAATCTTAATTCCAACTTTTGATTCATCTAGCCCTGCCTTTCTCATGATGTGCTCTGCATATAAGTTAAATAGGCAAGGTGACAGTATACAGCCTTGCCGGACTCCTTTCCCAATTTTGAACCAATCAGTGGTTCCGTGTCCAGTTCTCACTGTTGCTTCTTGGCCCGCATATAGATTTCTCAAGAGACAAATAAGATGGTCTGGTATGCCCATCTCTTTAAGGACTTGCCACAGTTTGTTATGATCCACACAATCAAAGGCTTTAGCATAGTCAATGAAGCAGAAGTAGATGTTTTTCTGGAACTCTCTAGCTTTCTCCATGATCCAGCGTATGTTAGCAATTTGATCTCTAGTTCCTCTGCCTCTTCGAAATCCTGCCTGTACTTCTGGTAGTTCTCGATCCACATACTGCTGGAGTCTAGCTTGTAGAATTTTAAGCATAACTTTACTAGCATGAGAAATGAGTGCAATGGTGCGATAGTTTGAACATTCTTTGGCACTGCCTTTCTTTGGAATTGGAATGTAAACTGATCTTTTCCAATCCTGTGGCCACTGTTGAGTTTTCCAAATTTGCTGGCAAATTGAGTGTAGCACTTTTACTGCATCGTCTTTTAAGATTTTGAATAGCTCAGCTGGAATACTGTCACCTCCACTAGCTTTGTTGTTGCTCAGCTTTTCTAAGGCCCACTTCACTTCACATTCTAGGATGTCTGGCTCGAGCTCAGTGACCACCTCATTGTGATTATCAGGGACGTTAAGCTCATTCTTGTATAATTCTTCTGTGTAATTTTGCCACCTCTTCTTAATCTCTTCTGCCTCTGTTAGGTCCCTGCCATTTTGGTCCTTTATCATGCCCATTTTTGCATGAAACGTTCCTTTCATCTCTCCAATTTTCTTGAAAAGATCTCTGGTCCTCCCTATTCTATTGTTTTCTTCTATTTCTTTGCATTGTTCATTTAAGAAGGCATTCTTATCTCTTCTAGCTATTCTTTGGAATTCTGCATTCAATTGGGCATATCTTTCTTTTTCTCCCTTGCCTTTCGCTTCCCTCCTTTCCTCAGCTATTTGCAAAGCTTCCTCAGACAGCCATTTTGCTTTCTTGCATTTCTTTTTCTTTGGGATGGTTTTGGTTGCTACCTGTTGTACAATGTTGCGAACCTCTGTCCATAGTTCTTCAGGCACTCTGTCTATCAGATCTAATTCCTTAAATCTATTTGTCACCTCTACTGTATATTCAACAGGAATATGATTTAATTCATACCTGACTGGCCTAGCGCTTTTCCCTACTTTCTTTAATTTAAGCCTAAACTTTGCAAGGAGAAGCTCATGGTCTGAGCCACAGTCAGCTCCTGGTCTTGTTTTTACTGACTGTATAGAGCTTCTCCATCTTTGGCTGCAGAGCATATAGTCAATCTGATTTCTGTGTTGACCGTCTGGTGATGTCCATGTGTAAAGCCGTCTCTTGGGTTGTTGGAAAAGAGTGTTTGCTATGACCATCGTATTCTGTTGACAAAATTCTATCAGCCTGTGCCCTGCTTCATTTTGTACTCCAAGGCCAAACTTGCCTGTTATTCCAGTTATCTTTTGGCTTCCTACTTTAGCATTCCAATCCCCCATGATGATAAGGACATCATTTCTGGGTGTTAGTTCTATAAGGTGCTGTAGGGCTTCATAGAACCGGTCAATTTCATCCTCTTCAGCACTGGTGGTTGGGGCATAGACTTGGACTACTGTGATATTGAATGGTTTGCCTTGGATTCGAACTGAGATCATTCTGTCATTTTGAGGATTGTATCCCAGTATTGCTTTTCCTACTCTTTTATTGACTATGAAGGCTACTCCATTTCTTTTGAGGGATTCTTGCCCACAGTAGTATACCTGATGGTCATCTGAATTAAATTCACCCATTCCTGTCCATTTTAGTTCGCTGATACCTAAGATGTCAATGTTTAGTCTTGTCATCTCTTGTTTGACCACGTCCAGCTTTCCTTGATTCATGGATCTTACATTCCAGGTTCCTATGGAGAAAAAATCTTTACAGCATCGGACTTTCCTTTCACCACCAGACATATCCACAGCTGAGCGTCCTTTCGGCTTTGGCCCAGTCGCTTCATTCTTTCTGGCGCTACTAGTACTAGCCCTCTGCTCTTCCCCAGTAGCATGTTGGACGCCTTCCGACCTGAGGGGCTCATCTTCCAGCGTCATATCGTTTTGCCTTTTGGTACTGTCCATAGGGTTTTCATGGCAAAGATACTGGAGTGGGTTGCCATTTCCTTCTCCAGTGGATCACGTTTTGTCAGAACTCTCTGCTATGACCTGTCCGTCTTGGGTGGCCCTTCACGGCATAGCCCATAGCTTCATTGAATTACGCAAGCCCCTTCGCCACGACAAGGCAGTAATCCATGAAGGGGAGTCTCAACTTACAACCATTCATTTAGCATCCGTTTCAAGTTGCAACAGCATTGAAAAAAGGGACTTACGACCGGCCCTCATACTTAACAACTGTCACAGTATTCCTCACAGTGTTGTGATCAAAATTTGGGTGGATGCTTGGCAAATGTCATGTATTTGGGATGGTTACATGGTCCCATGGTCATGTGATCACCTATTGTGACCTTCCCACCTGGTTTCTGACAAGCAAAGACAGATTTGCTTAATGACTACATGATTCACTTAATTGCAGCCATTTGCTTAATAACCATGATAATAAAGGTTGTAAGATACTCAGCCAACAACTGCCTTGGTTAGCAGTGGAAATTCTGATTCATCTAGGACAGGGGTCTTCAAACTTGGCCCTTTTATGACTTGTGGACTTCAACTCCCAGAATTCCTCAGCCAGCATGAGGGAACTATGTCCCTTTTATGACTTGTGGACTTCAACTCCCAGAATTCCTCAGCCAGCATGAGGGAACTATGTCCCTTTTATGACTTGTGGACTTCAACTCCCAGAATTCTGGGAGTTGAAGTCCACAAGTCATAAAAGGGCCAAGTTTGAAGACCCCTGATCTAGGACAATTTGTTAGGAAATTGCTCCTCAGTTCTAGGTTGCTTCTCTCTTTGGTTAGTTTCCATCCATTACTTCTTGTCCTGCCTTCAGGTGCTTTGGAGAACAGGTTGACCCCCCTCTTTTTTGTGGCAGCCCCTCAAATATTAGAACCCGGCTATCATGTCACCCTTAATCCTACTCTTCATTTGACCAGACCTGTCTTGTCTAAATCTAATGTTTCTTTTTCCAGTCTTAAGCTTTCTTTAAGTGAGGAAGGACAATTATTATTGTCTTGTTTGCAGTCTTAGACTACAAACAAACCACCGTTACATGCCATAACAGACATTCCTCTAGGTTGATCTGTCCAAACCAGAATGAACCAGAATGATCCATTAATGGCAGTCTTTCTACAGCAAATTCCTTAATAATATCCTCCATGATTTTGTCACTGGTTACTTCATGTAAGGATAAAACCATCTGCCTGGCACATAATTTATTTAGAGACCTCAACAGTGCCCAAAAGCATAAACCAAGAAGCTGCCTTTAGACCAAACTGGACTATCATTCTATCATTCTATCATTCTATAATTCAAATAGACAAGGGATTTTCCTTAATGCCAGATTGGTATCCATCCTAGATTGTGACCTTGGCTATTGCACCTCTTTGTGTTGGTTATGCTTCCCCTCTGTTTTGCACCCACTCCCCCTTTTCTGCTGTTAATCCCTCACATCTTCTGTTCTATTACTTACAGATGATGGGAAATTGTCCTTGGAAGAATTCCAGGCCTTCTTTTCCGATGGGACTCTTAACGAGGAGGAGTTGGAGAAACTTTTCCACACCATCGATTCTGACAACACCAGGTGAGTCCCTTTAGATTCATTAACCGCTTTGCCCCATCAAGACAGGCGCTGACTTCTCCATCTCTTCCTGGACTGAGCTGACGTATCAACAGTGATGGTAGAGCCATTGAAAACTCTGTGCACAAAGAAGCGAGACAGGGAGGACTCTGTTGGCACATGGTGACGGGGATGTTCTTTTGAGATTGTATAAGGTCAGGCCTAAGTCCAAAGATGACACTGTGAAATCCAATTGAGTCCAATTCTTTATTTGCTTCCATCTAATAGACCAGGCACGTCAAACTGCTGGCCTGCGGGCCGGATGCGTCATGCTGAAACTGTGCCCACCCCGTTGCCAGCAATGGGGAAAAAGTCGCGATATATCACGCGACGTCATGTGACATCACAAGTTTGACATGCCTCTAATAGACAGACTCTTGCCAGAGAAAAGCTATAATCTTCTAACAGTTGTACTCTGAGAGATCTGAGGGCATGGCTGTCCTAAACGTTTTCCTTCTGCCCTCATCTGGACTGTGCATTCTCTTGTCTTCGGTCCTTTTCTGAAATGTGCTGCCTCTTTCCTGGAAAGCCGTGGTGTGATTGCCAAGATTCCCCACCCTTCCTTCTCCAGCTGTACAGTCCATCTCACAGGGGCACTGTTATTACATGGGGCTGTCAGTTTTTTTCCAGACCTAAAGTGAGGTTTAGGGATGATTGTACATTCTTGAGTTGCTTGGAGCTAAAATATCTCCAGCAATGCCTTTTATCTTATGTCTGGGCTTGTGTCAACGGTGCTAAGAATCCATAGGTTCTAGTCAAGCTGATTAATTGCTTATGTCTATATACAAGAATCTAATCAGCTAATGGTCAGCACTAAATTGATGCTGGATAAGAGTCAAGAGAATTCAAGAGGATTTGGACTCAGATCGCTTGTGAGAATGTTATGACTCTAGGCTGATTCCTCTCTTGACTCCTCCCTCAGGCTCTGCCTGGCCTTCTCCTGTATTTTGAGATGCTCAGGCAATATGGAGGTGCTGATAGGAATGAATGAAAGGTCTTCAAAATTTAAACTTGTAAGAGGAATTAACTGTAAGAGGAAGTAGCTGTAAGAGGAAGTAGCTGCAAGAGGAAAGAGGTAAAACAAATAGGTAAAATTAAAACAGGAAAACTAAAACTAACTGAATAACAGAAAAGAACCTATTGTTCTAAGAACCCACACAATAACAAAGAACTCAAAAGCAAGTCAAAAGAGCATGCCCAATATGCGACTGAATGTTATCTGACACACCTTGCGTACATTGTCTGCTCATTTAAATGCACATGCAATGTGTGATTTAGTATGTTTGGGGAGGGTAGCAGGAAATATGTAGAAGGCGGTTGGAGAGAATCTCATCTCATAGTACCTCAGCCAATGGAGAACGAGGAGGGATGGACGGCCGGGTGTAGGGAATATATACAGATGTTGATGTGAGATGATGAACTTTGGAGAGATCCAAGATTTGGTGGCTTCTCTCCCCACTTATTGCCATAAACAAAACAAGGAGGTCTTCACTGTGTCTTGGTTATGGGTTATTGGTTGATGGTCAGGCGAATTTGCCACTGACTGCAAAGGGAAGTAGCCAGGAGCACAGACGTTGCCAAGGGCGTTGGGGCAATTGATCACACAGAGAGGGGTTTTTGTGTTTGTGGTGTCCCGCATCTGGAATGCCTGGGCTAGAGAGACATGCTGGGAACCTACACTGACACCTTTGGCAAACAATGACATTTGCTTTTCTATATGCATTTCTAGGAAAGGGACGCGGTGGTTCAGTGGGTTAGGACGCTGAGCTTGTCGATCAGAAGGTCGGCAGTTTGGTGGGTCGAATCCCGAGTGCCGCGTAACAGAGTGAGCGCCTGTTACTCGTCCCAGCTTCTGCCAACCTAGCAGTTCAAAAGCACGTAAAAAATGCAAGTAGGAAAATAGGGACCACTACGGTGGGAAGGTAACAGCGTTCCGTGCGCCTTTGGTGTCTAGTCATGCCGGCCACATGACCACGGAGACGTCCTCAGACAAGCGCTGGCTCTTCAGCTTTGAAACGGAGATGAGCACCGGCCCCTAGAGTCGGAAACGACTAGCACGCATGTGTGGGGGAACCTTTACCTTTACCTTTATGCATTGCTATATTTTTAGGCTCAATTAGATTTTGAGTACTTTCTCTGTATTGGATTTTATGTTTCCTATAATTACCTTTTTAAATTTTGTAATTGCCTTCCATGGTTTGCCCGTTTGTCATTTGTCATATTTTTTAAAGAACTTTTCAAATCAGTGGTTTACTCTTCAGAGAAAGATCTATATATACTTATAGTCATTATCCGAATATAGTTGTGCTATATTTTAAGGCTTAATTAAAGTTTCATTACCTGAATCGTGAGCCTTCCACTGATTGAAAGTCTAATTTAGAGAAGTAAAAGAAATATGTAGTTTCTTTTCACGAAAAATGACACAGTCACAAGAAAAGAATTTTTTTCACACAAAAGCTGTGCAGGGGAAAAAAATCTGCTAATATCCCATAATTCAATTCAATGTAGTCTAATAAAATAAAATATGTAAATGATGCTCAGAAAAAACAAACTGGTATTCATGGAAAAAACAATCTTGCATCTTTAAGACCTTGTTTTTAGAGCAGGAGAAATCTGATGAAAGTTTTCTGGCTAAATGTAGAATCTTCTGCTTTCAGCGGCAGGAAATATAGCCAAGGAATTTATACACGAACGTTTTCTGTTTCATAATGTTAAGTTATTTGGGTTTTATCTTATTTTCATGCCTTTCGAAGAGAAAGAAAACCACATTCTACCCACCTTATCCGAAACATAAGTTCAGCTACACTCAAAAGACCAGCTTAGAACAATGCAGTATAAAAAGTAAATAAATAATATGCAAGTAGTCCTTCACTTACAACAGTTCATTGTCAAGAGTGAAAATTTGGCAGCTACGTGGCTTTCCGTTTTCATCTTGCCATTAGAGTAAAGGGGGGGGGTTGTCAAGGTGTTGCTTTTGAATGGGTTAGTTCAGGGGTGTCAAACTCAATTTCATTGAGGGCCGCATCAGCATTGCGATTGCCCTGAGGGGGCTGGGTGGGTATGGCCAGGGTGGGCATGGCCTACTGGGTGGGCGTGGCTAGAGTGCATGTGGCCTACTGGGTGGGCGTGGCCAGCTGTACATCGTTCGCATCAAGGGTGCCTATGGGGGCCTGGGCAGGAGTGGGACAGATCTGAGGGTCTCTGGCAGGAGGAGGGTCTCTGGGCCAGGGCCAAGGCAGTGGGGGCTGTTCCCTCACTGTTTCCAGGATGGTTTCGCGGGCCGCATGAAACCACTTCGCGGGCTGGATCTGGCCCCCGGGCCTTGTGTTTGACATGTCTGGGTTAGTTAGTTAGAGAAACGAAACCTCTTCAGTTCTTGAAGAAGTTTACTGAAGCCGGCAGTCTGGGAAACTTTCAAGGACATTCTAGCAGGTGTGAAGAGGATAGCAGATGGTTCCCATAACACAGATAACTTTTTTACATGAGCTACATGGACATGTGGGGTGGGGGGCAGGGGGGGTTGTTGGCTGGGAAAGTCAGTGCTATATGCTATTGTCTGATGCCTTGGGATATTAGAGTTAGTTTTCCTTCACCTTCACCAGGCCGTGTATTCAATAAACAGTAAGCTTTTCAGGAACAAAAATAATCCTGGACTTTTATTTGGATACTTGAGCCATTCATGAGATTCATCTAGTGATCATTCCAAGTTACAACCGCACTGGAAAAAATAACTTATGACCATTTTTCACACTTATGACCATTGCAGCATGCCCATGGTCACATGATCAAAGTTCAGATGCTTGTCAACTGACTCATATTTATGACGGTTGCTGTGTCCCAAGGTCACGTGATCTCCTTTTGCGACTTTCTGACAAGCAACGTCAATGGGGAAGCCAGATGGACTTAACAATCGGGTTACTAATTTAACAATGGCAGTGATTCTCTTGACAACTTTGGCAGGAAAGGGCATAAAATGGGGTAAAACCATGCAAAGCCAATCATCTTATAGTTAAGACCAAGGGTCTTCAAACTTGGCTCTTTTATGACGCGTGCCTGGCTGAGGAATTCTGGGAGTTGAAGTCCATAAGTCATAAAAGGACCAAGTTTGAAGACCCCTGATCTAGGACAATCTGTTAGGAAATTCCTCCTTACTTCTAGGTTTGCTGGCTGAGGAATTCTGGGAGTTGAAGTCCATAAGTCATAAAAGGACCAAGTTTGAAAACCCCTGGTTAAGACTATCACAGTAGGGGCTAAAAGCCAAAGTAATATTTTTTTTAAAAAATAATAATAAAAAAAAATCAAAGCTATGAAAATATATAATTTCTGGGCCAAACTTAACCAGAGATAACATGAAGATGCAGATAAAATTAGAAGCAGGATAAAATTGCCCTGTATAAAATGTACTTCACAGTGCATAGAAGCAGAAAATATCTGTGCACATATAAATAGCACTCACCGAAGAGGAAAAAATATACATCTAAAAAGCAATTAATTATGACAAGAAATGCTAGTAGAAAAAGCTGAGGGAAAAAAAACCCAGTTAATGCTACCCAACCTGGTGTAAGTGAAAAAGTTTGAAATGTATTTGGCCTTTCTTTCAGACTCCAAAACGGCAGCACTTTCTTTCGGTTTAGATGAGTAGATTGAGAAGCAATTGGGTTTTTATCTGGTCCGGCAGAGAGAAATCTTCTGTTAAGCAGCCAACAGCGTCTCCGGCTTTCCATGCATCAGATATTACAAGGAGGATTTTTTAAAAAAATCTTTGGCTTAAGATTTTCTATCCAGATTAACTACACATAAGAGACCATCTGTAGCTCAGGATTGAACTTGGTCCTTGGTGCCCTCTGAGCTTCGTTGTTTGCTTGCAGACGTTTCATTACCCAACTAGGGAACATCATGTTCTGTACCAGCCTACTACCGGCCCTGCAGAAAAGGCAGGGACAACCCCCTTTACAAGAAGGCAAGAGGCTGGAACTAAGCCTGCCAAATTTATGGACACAAAACAGAGCAAACAGAGCAAAACAAAACACGAACCATGAAACAGGAGCTATTCAAACGGTTGCCTTCAGCAAACCAGCCCTCCCACACATTCCCCTTTTAAACAGTTCAAGGCGTGGCTTCTCTCTGCCTCCTTCCGAGGTGCCCCATTGCCTTCCTCTGTTTACTCCTGATTGACTGCCTCCTGCGTTGGGCGTCCTTGAACAGGGCCAGCTGTGGGTCATCTTCATCCACGCTGTCAGGCTCACACAGCTGGGTCTGCGTCGTAACCAGATGGGAGGGGCCTGGCTGAGGGCTCTGCGGAGCCTCAAGGCCATCATCAGCAAGCTCTTCAACACCCCCCTCCTCCTCCTCTGAGTCGTCCGACCCAACTGCCGAACCCACAGGCTGACCCTGAATCACAACACATCATCAATGCTAGAAGGGAATGAGGTCAACCCAAGTCTATCACAAAAAGGTCACTGTTATCTGGAACTTAGGCAACAAATTAACCTCTCATTTCATTGAAAGAGTGTGACCCTGTCGCGCTTGTTCTGAAAGTCTTCCGTCACTTCATCCATCACTGTTTCTCCTCCATCCTTTTCCTTAAAGATTACTCTTAATAATTTCACATTTTAAATAATTCAGAGCCTATTATTGTCCAGAATTCCCTCCTACCATCCTCACAGTAGGAAAGCTGGATAATGTTTTTGTGGCCCACACTGTTCAGCAATGTAGCCTCGTTCTCACTTCCCAGGTTAGCAATTAGTTGAAAATGTGTTTCTGGTTCAGACTGCATGTTTCTTTGAATATTGCAAAATTCAGGCGCAGAGCTAAAAAAATTCTCCTGAATTCTTGGGACTGTGCTTCAAGTGGGCAAGAATCAGGGGAAATAAAATGCATGAAGGCAAATTTGGAGGAGGTGATTTCGGGAATCATCACCTTGAGATCTTACTTAGGTTTTTCTTTTTTCTTTGATGGCTTACAAATTTATTATTATTATTTATTATTTTATTAGTTGAATTTATATAATTAAATTAAAATTAAAGGGTCAAATTAAAGGGTCATCTTTTGATTCCTTGTTTTATGAGACCCTGGTGTCTTCACTGCAGCCCTTCTACCACCATCTGAAAACACAACTGCAACATTGCTGTCTTCCCACAAGGAGTGGGCAGGGATGTATTGTTTGTTTGTTTCTTCAACAAACTGACATGGCTGCCCAGCTGAGCCAAAGGAATTCTGGGCCACAAAGAAAGATAAATTTTCAGTACGGTACAATTCCAGGATTCAAATCAATTCAGAGTCTCTAGTCCCGTGCTGGCAAACCTATGGCACGTGTGGCACAGGTGGCACCCAGAGCCCTTCTGTGGGCACACACGCTGTCGCCCCAGTCCTAGGCCTTCAGCTGGGTTTTATAAAACATTTTCGCTTTAGGCCTCCGCAGCCGTAGGCAAAAAAAAAAAGGTTCAATCAATCAATCAATTTCAACTTCTCACGGGGGAAAAAAAGTTCTCACAAAGTTGGAATTGATTGATTGAACGTTTTAGTCCCACCCAGTTTGCCGTTACCACTGCAGCCATCCCCACCCAATGGGCCATGCCTACCCAATGGGCCATGCCCACCCAAAGGGCCACACCCACCCAAAGGCCACGCCTACCCGGCACCCAACGATACATAAGTGGGTTTTGGGTTGCAGTTTGGGGCACTCGGTCTCTAAAAGGTTTGCCATCGTTGCACTAGGCTACTGTTGAGGGAGGGAAGAGCAGGGTTGGACCATCACCATCTGGAGAACATTGCTACAACGCCTGTAGGGGAAAGCTTTTGGAGGCTATGGGAATTTTGATTGCTAAAACAAAAAACAAAACTCAGCTTCCAATGAGGTTCCTTCTAGCAGCCAAAGGAGAAAGGGTCACGGAGGGAAAGGGCCCAGTGATCAGTTGGGAAGGGCAATTCTGCACAGTGACATTTGAAAGCACTGTGGATCAACTGCCTTCCTTGGACTTTTGAACAGAACAGGATAATAAGAGTTGGAAGAGATCTTGGAGGCCTTCTAGTCCAACCCTCTGCTCAAGCTGGAGACCCTATACCAGGGGTAGACAACCTTGGCTCTTTTATGAATCATGGACCTCAACTCCCAGAATGTCCAGTCTCTTCTTAAAAGCACCCACAACCTCTGGAGACAAGTCGTTCCACTGGTTACTTGTTTCTTTAGTTTTTGGTTGCTTCTCTCCTTGATTAGTTTCCATCCACTGTTCCTGGTCTTGCCTTCTGTTGCTTTGGAGAATAGGTTGACCCCCTCTTCTTTGTGGCAGCCCCTCAAACATTGGGACACTGCTGTAAGTGGTCCTTGCAGATACAATTACCTCAGCACCCTCTCTGTCACATGAGCCAAATTCAGGCTTTTGGCAACCAACGTGTATTTATGACAATTGCAGCATCCTGGAGTGATTCACTTAGCGACCATGGCAAAAAAAGGTTGTAAAATCAGGCATAACTCACTGAACTCCTGCCTTGCTTAGCAATGGAATTTCTAGTTGCAAATTGAAGACTACGTGTACGTTAAAACGCTCCGTATCAAACATATTAAAACAACGTTGAGAGCGAGAAGCATAACAGCTGCCATAGTCAGAATGTAAGTGATGTGTATGTCATGATCTCATTTGCAAGATGACATAATGACCTGCCTAATCACGCATTAGTCATGCAAGTGTCATGGGTGGGAAAGAAATTTGAATGAATGAATGAATGGATGAACGAATGAATGAACAAATAAATAAATAAATAAATAAATACCATCATCATACCTTGTACCAGGTGCCTATGGGAACTGTGATAGAAAATATTAATTAAGGCACCAATTGTAAAATAATTAACTTTTAAACATCTTGACCAATTACACTGGAGAGAGAGGGGGCCGGGTTCTGTGATAGGTGATATATTAAAAGAAATTAAAATATGGGAGAGGGCACAAGTTCCAAGGCAGCGATCTTTCTTATGACATCGCTTTCCCAATATTGTTGCCTGTAGCAACAAATCATTGTGTGTTTACCTTTCTTCCGAGTGTCAATTATATCATAGCTATTGTCAGTCTAAAAATAAAGCTGGTAAAAGAAAAGATTTTATATAGTGTCTTTCTCACCCGCCCTCTCTAGAGAATTAGCTTTTGGAATTCTATATTTAAAAATGCTGATAATTCAATTATAAAACAAAAATAAAACCCTAAAAACCAAAGAACATTTATTTATTTATTTATTTATTTATTTATTTATTTATTTATTTATTTATTTATTTATTTGATTTATATACCGCCCTTCTCCCGAAGGACTCATCCCCCCCACCAAAAATAAAACAGACTATTAAGCTACTTAGTTTGTAAGAGGCAATTTGATGCCTTCTGGAATCACAAGATTGATACCGAAAAAGTTCCCTTTTCCTGTTGCATACAGGATCTTAGAAGCACTGGCAAAACCATGATTGATCACATTCTAATTCCTTTATTTGAACATATTCTACAAGCGTGAAGACAATGTACCTTATAAACAGAAAGAAAATAAATGTGCTTTTAGAATTTCTGTAGCCTCAGTACAGTACGTTCTCTCCATACTGTATTCAACAAAGGTTGGGTCAAAGGCTATTTAACAAGAGAACTCAAAACCAGAGTGATTTCCCATTCAATTAATCATCAGCTTGTTAGAATTAATTATCATCTTCTAAGTCTTCTCTTAGACTTAACAACAACAACAACAACAACAACAACAACAACAACAACAATAATGTCATCTAGTCCAACCCCCTGGTCAGGCAGGAAACCCTATACCATTTCAGACAAATGGCTGTCCAGTCTCTTCTTAAAAACTTCCAGTGTTGGAGCATTCACCACCTCTGGAGGCAGGTTGTTCCACTGGTTAATTGTTCTAACTGTCAGGAAGTTTCTCCTTAGTTCTAGGTTGCTTCTCTCTTTGGTCAGTTTCCATCCGTTGCTTCTTGTCCTGCTTTCAGGTGCTTTGGAGAATAGCTTGGCTCCCTCTTCTTTGGGGCAGCCCCTGAGATATTGGAACACTGCTATCATGTCCCCCCTCGTCCTTCTCTTCATTAAACTAGACATACCCAATTCCAGCAAATGTTCCTTATATGTTTTAGCCTCCTGTCCCCTGATCATCTTTGTTGCTCTTCTCTGTACTCTTTCTAGAGTCTTAACATGTTTTTTTATATTGTGGTGACTGAAACTGGATGCAGTATTCCAAGTGTAGCCTTACCAAGGCATTATAAAGTGGTATTAACACTTTACGTGATCTTGATTCTATCCCTCTGTTAATGCAGCCTAGCACTGTGTTGACTTTATTGGCAGCTGCAGCACACTGCTGGCTCATATTTAAGTGGTTGTCCACTAGAACTCCGAGATCCCTCTCACAGTTACTACTTTTGAGCAAAGTACCACCTATACTATACCTGTACATTTGGTTTTTCTTGCCTAAATGTAGAGCCTTACTTTTTTCACCACTGAATTTCATTTTGTTAGATAGCGCCCAATGTTCAAGTCTGTCCAGATCCTCCTGTATCTTAAGCCTATCTTCTGGAGTGTTTGCCATTCCTGCCAGCTTGGTGTCATCTGCAAATTTGATGAGTTCCCCATTTATCCCCTTGTCCAAATCGTTGATGAAGTTGTTGAAGAGCCCTGGGCCCATAACAGAGCCCTGGGGCACCCCACTACACACTTCCTTCCATGTAGATGCAGTTCCATTGAGGCCCACGCGCTGAGTATGGCTGGTCAGCCAGCTATGAATCCATCTGGTGGTGATACTATCTAACCCACATTTTTCTGTCTTATCAAGTAATAGGTTGTGGTCTACTTTATCAAATGCCTTACTGAAGTCCAAGTAAATTATATCCACAGCATTCCTCTGGTCCATTAATTTTGTCACTTCAAACAGTATCTTGTAGATCATTCTGATTCATCACTTGCATCAATTGAGCCTCGACTTAACTCATCCTTTTGAAACTCAACTGTTTGAAACAGCTCACTTTCTCTTAGAAAATGGTCTGATCGGTTAACTTTTTATTTTATACTGAATTCTAAAATCTTCTCCACAAAGAGCCTTTGCCATCTGGTAACTACCACAACTGCTACTCAGAAACGAGGGACAATATTTATTTTAATTGCTTAATTCTAATTGCAATCTGCCCAAGCGCAGAACCGTTGGTCTAGAACATGGGTGTCAAACTCGCCGTGTCACATGATGTGTGGTGACCTATCGTGACTTTTTTCGCATTGCCAGAGCCAGGGTGGGCGTGGCCTCCACATGTCGCAACTGGCCTTCAGGCCGGCAGTTTGGCTGGAATGCAAGTCCTGCCATCTCTGAACATTGATTGTTTAGCTGAAATAATGAGACTTGGAATCAGATTCACATCCTGAGAAACCTCTTGTCCTCAGTCCAAAGCAAGTGGCATATTTTCTTGCTTCAACTTTTTCCAGCATAATATCTGGGGGGAAAAAATCTCCTGCAGTTATATCAAACTTGCTGTCATGCAGCTTCTATAAGCAACCTCTGTTAGATCAAAATGTAATAGGACCAGCTTTTGAGAACTGTTTCAGGAAGGAGAATGTAAAATCAACCAGGATGTGAGGATGTTTCTTTTTCTTAAAGCGGTCTTTCTGATCCTCAGGAAGTTTAAGATACGTGGATTTCAACTCCTAGAATATGTTAAGACTTGACGTCGGAACCTCTTAAAATTGACAAGCTTGAGAAACATGGTTTGAAAGTTTGCGACAAGGCAGTCTGAATTTCAGTACCATGGACAGTTCTGGACCAGCTTATGACAGTTAAGTTAGTAACATGGTTGTTAAGTGTATCTGGCTTCCCCATTAACTTGGCTTGTCAAAAGCTGAAAAGATGATTGCAAAAGGGGACCACATGACCCCAGAACACTGCAACCTTTGTAAATGTGGGTCAGTTGTCAAGCACCTGAATTTTGATCATGTGACCATGTGAAGATGCTGCAAGGGTCATGAGTGTGAAAAGCAGACATAAAACACTTTTGTCAGTGCTATTGTAAATAATCAAACTGCTGTAAGTTGAGGACTACCTGTAATAAAACTGGCTACTTTTTTTCCATAGCAAACAAATTATGGAGTCTTATCAGATATAACATTCAACACAATTAACACAGTCATTTGAACTCCAGTAAAAAGGTTAAAAACCATGGAGCATTTATTATAACTCTATTGAGTAGCAGCAATTATACAATGA
Source organism: Vipera ursinii (assembly GCF_947247035.1). Classification (NCBI taxonomy): domain Eukaryota; kingdom Metazoa; phylum Chordata; class Lepidosauria; order Squamata; family Viperidae; genus Vipera; species Vipera ursinii. The sequence goes on from NC_139520.1 coordinate 5,772,668, forward strand.
TGAATTTTTTCCCCCAAAGCTGTGCAGAATTGAAATGTTCTTGGTTTGTATGTGTAAAAAATAGATGCACGCAGGACTGCATATAGGTCTGTAAAAATTGAAATAAGGAGATTCTCAGTGATGATATATGATATGTGACCTAAATCATTTTTATTGGTGGGTAGATAAAGTGTACATTCAGTAAATGAAATGTATTATTTTTTAATGTGGTGTTCTTGGATAAAATTCCCACATCCCACTGGCTGTCCTTGTCAGGCACAAAGTCTCAGGACACACCTTAAGTTCCAACTAAGCTGATTTATTGCTCATGCCTATACAGAAGAATCTTGTCCTATTAGTGGTCAGCGCTAAATTGGTGCTAGATAAGAGTTAACAATTCAAGAGGGGCTGGACCTGGACCTCTTATAGGAACATAAAGATTCTAGGGTGAGTACCCACTTGACTCCACCTCCAGGCTCTGCCTGTCCTTCTCATACACTGCCAGAGAATAGCAGTTTTAGGGTATTCAGCTTTGGCAACTTTATATATCAATTCTATTTACAAGAATAAATGAAAGTGTGTGTGTGTGTGTGTGTGTGTGTGTGTGTGTGTGTGTGTGTGTATTGATCCCTTGGGTAAAACAAAATGGCCAAAAAAATTATCCCAGATGAAGAAAGAACTGGCATAATTTTATTTATTCCTTTATCAAACTTGACTGCGGAGAAACATTTTTATTGGCAAGCTAAAGAATGCAATTCCTATGCACTGCAAGAAAAAAAAATCAATTCTTCCAACCCTAAGGAAAGATATTTCGTCTTAGATTCTGGTAAGCTAAAAGAGGAGGAGGAGGAGGATTTTCGATTTCCATAAAAAATGGAAAAATAGAGAGTTGGGTCAGCCCTGCGTAAATCTATAATAGAATCATAGTCTTGGCTTTCGTCTCAGATCTTAGGTATCCTTAGGAATCTTCCCTTCCTCCTCCTCAGTGAAAAGGATGTCCTTTTCCTTGTTCTGAAATATAATTTGAGCTTAGGAATTGACCTGAAGGCACAAACTTGTTTAAAGAAGCTTTTGAACAAGGATGTTCTGTACCAGCCTACTACCGGCCCTGCAGAAAAGGCAGGGACAACCCCTTTTACAAGAAGGCAAGAGGCCTGAAATAAGCCTGCCAAATTTATGGACACAAAAGCAAACAGAACAAGACACGAACCATGAAACAGGAGCTATTCAAATGGTTGCCTTCAGCAAACCAGCCCTCCCACGCCTTCCCCTTTTAAACAGTTCAGGGCGTGGCTTCTCTCTGCCTCCTTCCGAGGTGCCCCATTGCCTTCCTCTGTTTACTCCTGATTGACTGCCTCCTGCGTCCGGCATCCTTGAACAGGGCCAGCTGTGGGTCATCTTCATCCACGCTGTCAGGCTCACACAGCTGGGTCTGCGTCGTGACTGGGTGGGAGGGGCCTGGCTGAGGGCTCTCATCAGCAAGCTCTCCAACCCCCTCAGCAACCTCTCCAACACTCCCCTCCTCCTCCTCTGAATCGTCCGACCCAACTGCCGAACCCACACGCTGAGCCTGAATCACAACGTGTTGTATAGCGTGTTGTATAAAACCAGCCATTGCGGTACAGAAACCCTAGTTTATTGGCTGGTATCCAGTCTTGGCTGGGATATTCTGAGACACCTTAAAATGGCTAAAGTTGGGACACACTGCTGTAGGGACGTACCCATCACCCTGCCCAAGACTTGGGAGAAAAGCTAGGTTTGCAGTGGATATTTGCAGCTTTCTGAAGTTTTCCCCATTGTTGTGATTCAGGGTCAGCCTGCGGGTTCGGTAGTTGGGTCGGACGATTCAGAGGAGGAGGAGGGGGGTGTTGGAGAGCCTCCAGAGGATAGCCCAGAGGCTCCGCAGAGCCCTCAGCCAGGCCCCTCCCATCTGGTTACGACACAGACACAGCTGTGTGAGCCTGACAGCGTGGATGAAGATGACCCACAGCTGGCCCTCTTCAAGGACGCCCGACGCAGGAGGCAGTCAATCAGGAGTAAACAGAGGAAGGCAATGGGGCACCTCGGAAGGAGGCAGAGAGAAGCCATGCCCTGAACTGTTTAAAAGGGGAATGCGTGGGAGGGCTGGTTTGCTGAAGGCAACCGTTTGAATAGCTCCTGTTTCATGGTTCGTGTTTCTGCTTGCTCTGTTTGCTCTGTTTTATGTCAATAAATTTGGCAGGCTTAGTTCCAGCCTCTTGCCGTTTTGTAAAGGGGTTGTCCCTGCCTTTTCTGCAGGGCCAGTAGTAGGCTGGTACAGAACACCCATTCGTTATAACAGCTTCACAACTAAGGCTGGAAGAAAGAGTTAAATCTGAAAAAAAGAACTTGAAGGTAAAATGACAATGCATTGGGGCTGATGGGGTTTTTTTCTTTCTCATTTTCTTGGTGTGTTTTTTTAAGGACAGATGGATTGGAAGTTACTGGGCAAGACAGAGCTGTCAATCACAGGCAGCATTGGAAACCTTATCGGGATAAAAGATTGTGCAAAAACATGAGCAAAGGGAGGTGAAAATAGGCTTGTCACGGAGTCAGTTGATAAAGCACTTCTGCTTATCTCAAACCCAGTGGCAACTGAAACAGTTGGGTGGGCTGGTTTGGGAGGGGGAATGAACTTCATATGAGGAAGATGGTGACCCAGCCAGCTCATTTTTTAAAAAAGAATTAAAATATATGATTAACACACAATATACTTGTAACTCTAAAACAAAAATAAACAATAAAAGCAGCCTGAATATGGAGCCCATAAACATCCAGGCTGCAATAGCACTTAGACTCATATGACACCCCATAGTGCTTTACAGCACTCTCTGAGGGATCTACAATGCCAGCATATTGCCCCCAGTAATCTGGGTCCTCCTTTTACTGACCTCAGAAAGATGAAAGGCTGAATCAACCTTGAGCGGGTCAGAATTGAACTCCAGGCTGTGGGCAAAGTTTGCCTGCGATACTGCATTTTAATCACTGCACCGCCACAGCTCTACATGTATGTATGAAAAGCAATATATCAGGGCTCCAGAATTTCTGAACACCCAACTATATCTCCAGCAATATTGTGGCAAGCATTATCTGCCCAGGGAAGAGATTACGGCTTAATCGATTATCTTGCTATTCGTGACTTTGTTAGCAGAGACAACAAGACTCCGTTCTGCTCCGATCCACTGTAAAATCAGTTAGGACCAGTGTAGGAACCCTTGTTCTGAAAAAGTCCTGGCACGTGACTTTTGAAAGCTAGGTTTCGAAGACAGCAGCGTGGTGTAAACGCCTTCAAACACGTCAGCAAATTCTTTCTGCCTAACTGGTTGTGAATTGCTTAGAGTTAAATTTTCTACTCCCCCCCACTTTTCTTTCCTGCATTCTCATTCTTTTCTTTTTCTTCTTTCCTTTCAAGTAACGTGGATACCAAGGAGTTGTGTGGTGAGTACCTTTTATGTCTTGATTGCACAATGAATGCTGGTTTGCCGTTTGTTATTTTAATGCAGGATTGGCCAACCTTGACAACTTGAAGATATGTGGACTTCAACTCCCAGAATTCTCCAGCCAGCCAAATCTGGGAATTGAAGTCCACAAGTCTTAAAGTTGCCACAGTTGGACACTCCTCTTTTAACAGGAGCCGGTAGCATTTTGTCAGGATGGGGATCAAAATAGATGTGACATTCCAGTTGAGACCCCATCCCTTTGTACCTGTCTGTACCTATAGAACAGGGCTGGAATTGTTATACGCTGACTTCCTTCTTACTCTGAACACTTTATTAAATTCCTGCAGGGCATTTACTGCTCAAGGGAATATATGCACATACCAAGTCTGCACATACCAAGTATTGTCTTAGCATGTTATGTGAAATAGACCAGCATGTCAAGCAACTGTCAGGTTTACTGATGTGGGGGTAACATGCAAACAGATGAAACAAACACAGGAACCTAGGTATCAGCCAGCCGTGTGCTGCAGCTGCGAAAAAAACTAACACAGTCCTAAGATGCATCAACAGAGGGATAGTTTAAAGATCACCTGACATGATAATACCACACTGGTGAGGCCACACTTGAAAACTGTGTTTAGTTCTGCTTGCCACAATACAAAAAAGTTGTTGAGATTCTAGAAAGAGGGAAGAGAAGAGCAACAAAGATGGTTAGGGGTCTGGAGGCTAAATCGTATGATGAACAGTTGAGGGAACTGAGTATTAGCCTATCAAAGAGAAGAGTTAAAGGTGACATGATAGCAGTCCTCCAATATTTGAGGGGCTGTCACAGAGAAGACGGGTGTGTGTGTGTGTGTGTGACCTCTTCTCCAAAGCACCTGAGGGCAGGACAAGAAGCAGTGGAGGGAAGTTATCAGAGAGAGATCCAGCCTAGAAATAAGGACAAAATTACTGAAAGTGAGAACAATTAATCAATGGAATGACTTGTCTCCAGAAGTTGTGGATGATCCAACACTGGAGGTTTGTAAGAAGAGATTGGACAACCATTTGTCCGAAATCATATAGGGTTTCCTGCTTGAGCAGGGGGTTGGACTAGAAGACCTCCAAGATCCCTTCCAACATTGTTATTCTATGTTCCAGTGGTGGGATTCAGCCAGTTCGCACCACTTCGGCAGAACCGGTAGCTACTTTTATGTTTCCCGGGCTCAGAACGGACTTCCGGAAGCGGCATCCACACAGAGAACCGGTTTTTCACATGTATGAATCCCACCACTGCTGTGTTCTATGTTCTCAGCCCTTACTTAAAGGTCCTAAATGCAAGCCTGTGTTTGCAAAATGTAACAAAAATGGTTTCCTAGTCCCATTTTAGTTGGACAGATGGTTTAGAGAGTGTCCTCATCCATATAGCAGTTGTTGTTGTGATTCAGGGTCAGCCTGTGGGTTCGGCAGTTGGGTCAGACGATTCAGAGGAGGAGGAGGGGGGTGTTGGAGAGCTTGTTGAGGGTGTTGGAGAGCTTGCTGATGATGGCCTTGAGGCTCCGCAGAGCCCTCAGCCAGGCCCCTCCCTCCTGGTTACGACACAGACCCAGCTGTGTGAGCCTGACAGCGTGGATGAAGATGACCCTCAGCTGGCCTTGTTCAAGGACGCCCGACGCAGGAGGCAGTCAATCAGGAGTAAACAGAGGAAGGCAATGGGGCACCTCGGAAGGAGGCAGAGAGAAGCCACGCCCTGAACTGTTTAAAAGGGGAATGCGTGGGAGGGCTGGTTTGCTGAAGGCAACCGTTTGAATAGCTCCTGTTTCAAGGTTCGTGTCTTGTTTTGCTCTGTTTTATATTAATAAATTTGGCAGGCTTAGTTCCAGCCTCTTGCCGTTTGTAAAGGGGTTGTCCCTGCCTTTTCTGCAGGGCCGGTAGTAGGCTGGTACAGAACAGCTGTGTTTTTTATTTCTGAAGGTTCCTGGCCTATGCAATGGAGTTTGGGGCTTTATCTCCAGAAGGAGTGGCTTTGTCCATTTCTCTTTCGAAAGCCAGCTCTGCACAGTGATTCTTTTTCTCATTCTCTTTTCTCTATGATGCAGGGGAGCGACAGCAGCAGCTGAAAATTAGGCATCTGAGTTTTTATCAAGGGCGAACAGCTGAAGCTGGCCCTGGCTGAGTGGCGCTGTGCACCGATTAGAGCCGTTCCTGGTCGCTTCTCCCATCCTGCATTCTGTTCAAACCGATATATGGCATTTTAATTAAGCCCCGGGAGGCTAATTAATAATCTGTCTCTGGAAGTTATTTATAGGGGAGTGCTGCAAGAAATGTCAGTTTGGTTACGAATCTGCCAGTGGGGGCATCCCGTTCAGATTTTATTCATATTTTTTTTACAAATAAACGCCTACTGTGTTCGGATTTAGTACTTCTGGTTGAAATTGGAGGCAGCAAAAAATCCGAGTTTAGTAGGGAGCCGTCAGAAGTGTTGGTGGCGTTCGAATTATAGATAGTCCCTGACTTACGACCACAACTGAGCCCAAAATTTCTGTGAATTGAGTTTGGGCCCATTTTTAACGACTTTTCTGGCCACGTTTGTTAAGTGAATCACTGCAGTGGTGAAATTAGTCATCCGGTCGTTAAGCGGATCTGGCTTCTGCCATTGACTTTGCTGGTCAGAAGGTGTCAAAAGGGGGTCACATGACCCCGGCACACTGCTGCCGTCATAAATATGAGTCAGTTGCCAAGCGTCTGAATTTTGATCATGTGACACCATGGGGATGCTGCAGCGGTCGCAAGTATGAAAAATGGTCCCGAGTCCCTTTTTCAGTGCCGTTGTAACCTTGAATGGTCACTAAATGAACTGTTGTAAGTCGAGGACTACCTTACAATGGTGTTTTTCTTTGTCTAGTAGGGACCAGGCACATCTTTGAAGATGCCCTGAATGACGAGCAACTCCACACACAGACAGGCAGACAGATACACACACACACACACACACACACACACACACACACAGAAACACACGTTTTTCAACACTCGTGTGTTGCGCATTCTCACTGTTAATAGCTTCTGCCTTTTCGGATTGCTTTTCCTTTACTGCTTTCCTTTCTTGTCCTTCTTTTAAGCGCAAGGACTGGGTCGTAGGTCACTTTTTTCAGGGCCTTGTAACTTTGATCCAGCCAGAATCTTTCTTCCCAACTTCATTTCATTTCATTTCATTTCATTTCATTTCATTTCATTTCATTTCATTTCATTTTATTAAATTTGTATACCGCCCTTCTCCCGAAGGACTCAGGGCGGTGAACAGGGCATATATAAATAGCAAATACAAAAATTAAAAGAGAATTAAACAAGTGCCCAGATAAAAAAACAATAACAATATAAGAAACCCATTAAAAACCCTAACGTCCCCCATCAGGCCAGGCCAGCTTGTTCAAATAAATGGGTCTTCAGACCGCGCCGGAAGGAGCGAAGGTCCGGTGCCATCCGGAGCTCAACCAGCAGCTGGTTCCATAAAGCCGGGGCGCCCACAGAGAAGGCCCTCCCCCTGGGGGCCACCAGCCGACTTTCTCTGACTGGAGGCACCCTGAGGAGGCCCTCTCTGTGGGAACGCACAGGGTGGAGGGAAGTTGACGCCGGCAGCAGGTGGTCCCCGAGGTACTCCGGACCCATGCCATGTAGGGTTTTATAGGTCATCACCAGCACCTTGAATCTCACCCAGAGGGCAACTGGAAGCCAATGCAGCTCACGGAGCAGAGGTGTAACATGGGAGTACCGGGAAACTCCCAAGACAACTCTCGCGGCCGCATTCTGTACCAGTTGGAGCCTCCGAGTGGTCTTTAAGGGAAGCCCCATGTAAAGAGCATTGCAGTAGTCCAGGCGAGAGGCCATGCCATGACCGCATGAGTGACCGTACACAGGGCATCCCGTTCCAGATAGGGCCGCAACTGGCGCACCAGGCGAACCTGGGCGAAAGCCCCCCTAGTCACGGCTACTATATGGTTTTCCAGGGTAAGCCGTGAATCTAGGAGGACTCCCAAGTTGCGAGCCCTATCCAACTTCAGCATCTCTGCGTGCAAATATTTTTATTTGATTCCTATGAAGCAGGGGAGGAGGACTGGCAGTTCTCCAGAGGTTGTGGAATTGCGACTCCCAGCATTCCTCCCTCTTGCCGGCGCTACCTCCCTGTTCCTGCATCGTAAGAACATACCTTGCTAAAGGTTGACCCTAGAAGGGAGAAGCTCCCCACCACTTCCGTCTCTTCGTTGCCAAGACAGGCTGATGGTCCCGCCTGCTGTCGGGGGTCCCATCCTCTTTACCTTTAATTTTACCCTTCCTCCTATTTTACTTCTGTATCATTTGTAAACTGCTCAGAACCCTTTTGGAACCGAGCAGCAGGTGTACTATACAAATACATACATCCGAACACCACCTGCTTCTGCCTGAAAAGCAGGATGTGAATCTAGGGAGGGAGGAAAGAAAAGAGGGAAGGAAAGAAGGGAGGGAGGGAGGGAGGAAGACAGAAGGAAGGCAGGAAGTAAAGGGAAGAAGGGAGGGAAGGAGGGAGGGAGGAAGGAGAGGGAGGGAGAAATAGGGAAGGAAGGAAGGAAGGAAAAGATTGAAAAGGAAGGAAGGAAGTGGAAGGAGAAAAAGAAAGAAAGGAAGGGAAGAGGGAAGGAAGGAAGGAAGGAAAGGAAGGAAGGAAGGAAGGAAGGAAGGAAGGGGACAGAGAAATATGAAGGGAGGGAGGGATGGAAGGAAAGAAGGGAGGGAGGGAGGAAGACAGAAGGAAGGCAGGAAGTAAAGGGAGGAAGGGAAGGAGGGAGGGAAGGAGGGAGGGAAGGAAGGGAAGGAGGGAGGGAAGGAAAGGAGGGAGGGAGGGAGGGAGACAGAAGGAAGGCAGGAAGTAAAGGGAGGAAGGGAAGGAGGGAGGGAAGGAGGGAGGGAGGAAGGAGAGGGAGGGAGAAATAGGGAAGGAAGGAAGGAAAAGATTGAAAAGGAAGGAAGGAAGTGGAGGGAGAAAAAGAAAGAAAGGAAGGGAAGAGGGAAGGAAGGAAAGGAAGGAAGGGGACAGAGAAATATGAAGGGAGGAAGGGATGGAAGGAAAGGAGAGGGAGGGAGGGAGAAATGGGGAGGCAGGGAAGAAAGGAAGGAAGGAAGGAAAAGACAGAAAAGGAAGAGAGGAAGTAAAGGGAGGGAGGGAAGGAAAGGAGGGAGGGAGAAATAGGGAAGGAAGAAAGATAGAGAAGGGAGGGAGGGAGGGAGAAGAACGAAGGAAGGAAGGAAGGAAGGAAGGAAGGAAGGAAGGAAGGAAGGAAGGGGACAGGGAAATGAGGGAGGCAGGACAGCTGATGGTTGAAAAAGAACAACACTAAGTTTCGTGCCTCAAGCAGGCTGAAAATATCACACAGTTCTCTGCTTTAACATTTTCCCCTTTCTCAGATGAGAGGCAGTGATTTATTACTAGCCTTTTGCTAATAAGGTGGATGGCAGAGCAGCTGCTTTCTGTGGTCAGCCCTTAGAGCCGTCACTAGGACAGGCTGTCAGCTTGTACCGTGCTCTTTCCGAAGTTACAGTATTATGAGTCAACCTTGAAGCAGATCTGTTAATCCTCCCCCCCTCTTCCTTTTCTCTTCCCGGTCTTCAGATTACTTTGCTGACCACATGGGAGATTATGAAGATGTGTTAGCATCACTGGAAACACTCAATCTCTCCATTCTGAAGGCCATGGACTACACAAAACGGGTGAGTTGTCAATGAATAGTTACCACAATTTGCCCTACGCTGGAACCTACCAACTTGTATCCAGCGGAGCAGCAGACCTCTTCGAACAGAAACACAAAATAGCATTACTCTAAACGTGCAATTAATCATAAATGTGCCCCAACACAATCAAAAGAGGCAGTCCTCTGATTAATAACTCTCAGCAAACAAATAAATTAGCCCCCCTATACAATTACCACAATTAAGTTCATGGAGTTTGGGCTGCAATTGTAGGTTGTTAGCAAGGTAACTGCATTGAACCTGCTGCTACATTTTCCCACCCCCACCCCACCCCACCCCACCCCCCAAAGTACATTCAGCTTGTGTGAAATGGGTTAAGCTTTAGTAAAGTTGTGTTTCTCTCTCCATTTGACATGCAAACAACCTTGGTAAAAAAAAAAGAGTTAGAATTTGCATTGGCATCTGAAGTCAGATTTCTCTGTTAAAGGATGAAAATGTCAAACGGGATTAATTTTCTTTAGTCCCGTCTGTTTTTTCTCTGTGCTGGTCAGTCCCAAATAAGAATAATTTTACTGAGCGAAAAGAACAAGAAGGCAGTAAAGTCCAAGCCAACGCACAAAGCAGATTTTATTCTGATGCGCTAGAATGCAGGTGGTTTTAGAATTAAAATAGTGAAGGACGAAAACTGTTGGGAAAAAAAATATAGATTTTGTATGGAAGCTTACTGTAAGATGGGAAATGGTAACAATGACTTTTTTAAAAAAGAAAAAAATGTTTTGGACTGTGTTCTGAGCATAAAAAGTTTCTTGCATGCAAAATGAAATAAAGACAAATTATATTCTTTGGCTATTCATTTCTGAAAAATAGTTTCCCAATTATGCAGAACAGCTGTTCTTAAACTCTTCAGCAACGCCTTGCTTTATCTCTTTTCTCCTTGAAGAAATTAATAAAAAGAAAAGTGGTTTTTTTAAAAAATACAGTTCTGGGGGGGATTTTCCCTCTCTTGTCACTAATTTAACAGAAAGAAATTCTCTCTTTTAAATTTTCTTTTACTTCTAATGTCAATGCAATGTTCCAGAAATGGCCTATTAGTTTCATTTTATTAAAATCTTTGCTACACTCTTGTTTTATTTGTGAAGTGCTTGTGCAATCGTTTTTAATTGGTGTTTATCCTTTGTATCCTGAAAAGACTGCAGAGACTTTGTTTCTTTTAAGGAGGCATGTGGCAATTATTTTTCTGTGGGGGAAGCTCATAAATGATCCTCGGTAATTAGCGCTAAAGGATAGAAGCTAAACAAAATGTGGCATTATAATTACTTTCTTATTTAGCCAAATGGGAGGCTGCAGGATCCAGTTGGTAGGGAAAATCAAAAGTGATGGAAGCTCTAAAAAAAAAAAACAAGCCACTTATTTGCTTAGTAAAAAGTCTTCATTTTAGGAATGATTTTTTCCCCTGCTAATAATTTAATGTCAAAGTCAGGAGGTTATGCAGCTTTCTCATTCTACAAAGGGCAAACAGGAGTGAGCAATGGTAAGACCAAAAAAAAAATCTATTTAAATGTAATGAATAAATAAATAAAATCAGGGGCATGAGATAAGAAAGCAAAGCTAAACCTGGTTTATATGTACATTGTTGATCACTCCCTTTTTATCTTTTTATCCCTGAAAACCACCCATGGGTCCTTACCCAAGTGGGCTTCAAACACCATGTTGGCTGGGGAATTCTGGGACTAGCAGTCCACAAGTCATAAATTGCCAGCTGCAGACTTGCATTCTTTTAGCAAGTCATTAAAGTTACCTGGAGGTTTATCTGTGTCCTCGGGGTCACCTGAGTAATGCAGGTGGGTGTGGAGCCTTCTTGGGAGTGTTGAAAGGACTGTTGTAGACTGGAGATAGAGGCCATAAGTTCCATTGCTAAGCAAGGTGGCTGAGTTGTGCCTGATTTTATGACCTTTCTTGCCATGGTCGTTAAGTAAATCACTGCAGCTCTTAAGTGAATCACATGTCCCAAAGACGCTTTTTCAGAGGCAACTGGACTCCTTTCTTTTTCTTTGAAGACGTTTCGCTTCCCATTCAAGAAGCTTCTTCAGCTCAGACTGGATTGTTGGGGAATGGAAGGATTTATAGTCCTTGCAGTCATCTGGTCATTAGTAATCTTTCTGAGAGCCATTGAAGGCACTTGGGGGTTTATCTGCATCTTCAGGGTCACCTAAGCAATGCAAATGGGTGTGGAGCCTTCTTGGAACTGCTGAAAGGACTGTGTTGTAGACTGGAGATAGACGATGTCGTATCCCTCCCCCTCTGTTGAGAGAGGGCTGTCCAGTTTTGACACAGAGGGCCTCTTTGACCCCCTCTTTCAAACCAGAGTTCCTCTCTGTCCAAAATGTGGACTTTAACCACTCGCTAAAACAATGCAAATGAACAGCTGTCTGCAGGAGTATAAATCTTTCCATTCCCCACCATCCAGTCAGAGCTGAAGCTTCTTGGATGAGAAGCAGAAACGTCTTCAAAGAAAAACAAGGAAGTCCAGTTGCTTCCTGAAAAAGCACCTTTGGGATAACTATGACCTGGATGACTGAGCATCTCCATAGACATGTCCTCTTCTCTGATTCCTTCAAGCTTTCAGGCCTCAGGCCCGTCCTCAGGGAACTCTCTCTCTCTCTCTCTCTCCAGAATACCTGTGCTGGGCTGTTCTACACATTGTATTTGTGTAGCTCCTAATGTGTGGCTTTTAGTGGCTGATTAGGGTGTTGGCTTAATGAACACCATTAACACCCTAATCAACAATTAAAAGCTGCATACAACCCGGAACCATATAAATACAAAGCATAGAACAGCCCAGTGCACATATTCCAGAGACAAAGCAATTCCCTGAAGTTGGGCTTCAGCAGGAGCCAGAAAGCTTGGAAGAATAAACCTTTGGTCCGTATGACCAACTCAGATTGCATCCCCGAAAGATTCTACACGTGGGTCGTGTGTATTTACTTTCATTCCTCGGCATTTTGCCCTGTTGCTTGGACCACATCTGGAGGTTGCCTGTTCCTTTGCAAGGATTGTTAAGAGCATGCCTTGCTAAAGTTCTCTGCTTCTTGCTGCAGCTTTCTCCTGGAATTACCTCAGCAATAAAACCATCTACAATTACTCTTAGTTTCTCTTTTGTACGTTCTCTCCCACCTCCACTAGATCTGCTGAGCAAACTCTAAAATAACTCCTTTTCACACCCAACTCTTTTAGAAAGCAGGTTTTATTTTATTTTATTTTATTTACACATGGACTCCATTTGAGAATGCCGTGTGTTTGCTGTTAAAGCAGCGTAACCTTCTCTGCTGCACCAGTTCTCCATTGAGCTGTGGCAAATGTGCTGCTGAGCGGAATGGGAGAAGCTGAGGCTGTGCCACAAAGGACAGTGGCTGCTTGACGTTTCCTGTAAACCCCTGTAAAGTTTGCATCGCCTCCAGAAGTTATAGGCCCTCCAACAATGGAGGCTTTTAAAGAAGGGACTGGACAACCCTTTGTGCCTAATGAAGGACTAAAATTCTGCAGTCTCCCAATCTGGTGCCTTAGCCAGTTCTCATCTTGACCTTAAACCAGGCTTAAAATTGTAATTACTTTTTAGTTTTATCTTTTGCCTATTTGTTGATAGATGATTCAGAGAAATAATGTTTGATTCATAATATTTTTGAGAATTAAGACCTGGGCACAAAATAGTCTTTCCAAATCAGATCATTATTTCAGAAACATCTGGTAGTATGTAGATTTGTAGTGTGGGCGCCCTCCAGATGTTGCTGAACTAAATTCTAGCAATTCCAGGCAGAATGGCTAACGGTGAGGAATGTTGGGAGACAGGATGGATGTTGTACACTTAGGAACTCAGTGAAACTGCTGTACTGCAGCCGTCACAATCACGTTTGATAGGCAGCTTCGAAGATGGCAGTAATTGACTGCCTTTCATTTGACAGCAACCTAACAACTCTTGACTGGTTTTGGATATCAAAGACTAAAGCAATGTGCAGAAAACTTCAGGGACTTGTCCAGGCAGTTGCTAGGAGGCAACAGTGACAAGGAAAGGGAAGGGAAGGGAAGGGAAGGGAAGGGAAGGGAAGGGAAGGCAAGGGAAAGGAAGGAAGGAAGGAAGGAAGGAAGGAAGGAAGGAAGGAAGGAAGGAAGGAAGGAAGGAAGGAAGGAAGGAAAAAAGGGAAGGGATTTTCTAAAGCTAGTGGCAAGTTATAGTCCAATTAAAGCCATCTTAAAGGGTGAACTGTGAAACTAAATTTAGAAGGGTTTTTAAATAAAGAACGCAAATGACCAAATGGAAGGTTTAGGAAGGAGAGCAGCTGCAAGGCCTATAAACACCATTCCAACTTTCAGTGGCAGATGTTGTGTGAAAACACACTAAATTTTATATTTTAGTGATTGCAGCAATGCTGCCTTCTATTTGCTGTTCATAATTGCTGGATGCAGGTTTTCCGGACCACAGCAATTCTAAGCAGAAGGACCTTGCTCATGCATATTTCAGGAGCAAAGATTGTCGGGTCACCTGCCAGAAATATTCATAAATATTAACCTGAATAAATAAAAGCTGCTACCAGTTCTTCCATCACCTTAAGCACTCGAGCACAACTGCGACCTCCTCTTTAGGTCCTGTCTGGCATTAAAAGCAGGCCTTTGCTCTTGGTCTTTCTGTGACCCAGCTTATCTCTTCCGCATAGCTGGTTCGGAAGCTGATGGACGATCAATCAGCCATGCCTACTGCAAAAGCTTTCTGGCAGGAGGGATTTCTGTTTTCAAAAAAAAAGAGGACAAGGTAAAGGAGGAAGAGAATGTCAGAAAAGGAGACGATGGGAGAAACACACTTTAATCAGGATGGAAAAATCAAGACTTTGTATTCAGAGATAACCAGTCTGCTGCTGGTTATCAGTTCTTGCAGAGCAACTTCAGGGAAGGATAATGCTCTTCCTAATGGGCTGCCCACAGGGATGCCACTATGGAGACAGGATGGTGACCCTTCCAACACATCTGGCAATTTGAAAAGGTGCCAACGTATCCCATCTGGAGAGTGCCAGGTTGGGAAAGTTGGATTAGATGAATTGCCGTTGTTAACTAGCTGGGTGGTTACCGCAAAGGTGCTTTTTCAAAAGGCAGCTGGACTGTTTTTTCCTTGAGGAGGAGGAAGAAGATGTTTCTCCTCTTCCTCCTCTTCCTCCTCCTCCTCCTTCCTCTTCTTCTTTTTATCTCCTCCTCTTCTTCCTCCTCCTCCTCTTCTTCCTCTTTTAATTATCCTTCCTCTTCTTTTTATCTCCTTCTCTTCCTCCTTCTCCTCTTCCTCTTCTCCTTCCTCTTCTTCTTCCTCTTTTAATTCTTCTTTTAAGCTCCTCCTCTTCTTCCTCCTCCTCTTCCTTCTCCTCTACTTCCTCTTTTAATTATCCTTCCTCTTCTTTTTATCTCCTTCTCTTCCTCCTCCTCCTCCTCTTCCTCCTCCTCCTCCTCCTCCTTCTCCTCCTCCTCCTCCTCTTCTTCTTCTTCTTCTTCTTCTTCTTCTTCTTCTTCTTCTTCTTCTTCTTCTTTTAATTCTTCTTCTTTTTAGCTCTTCCTCTTCTTCCTCCTCCTCTTCTTCTTTTAATTATCCTTCCCCTTCTTCTTTTTAGCTCCTCTTCTTTTTCCTCAAGGAAAAAAAAATCCAGTTGCACTTTTGAAACAACCAGGACCTGGTCTTCGCCTTCTTTCTCTCACTTTGCTGTCTTTCCCTCCTCTGAAATGCAGCCCACCCTTCCTGTGTAAGGTCCCACCTCAACTAATCCTCCCAAGAAAGCAGAACTCTTGAAACAGGCGTCGTTTCAAAAGGAACTTTTATTGAGAGGCAGTGATAGCAAGGAAGCAAAGCAAGATCTAATGTTTTCCCGCACGAAACCTTACATTAAAGCATCCCATGCAAACCCCATCCCCAATGGCCAAATGTCCAGTTTAATTTCATCCAGTTCCCCAGGTGAAAAGTTGCTATGGGAACCAAGGTGATAAGCGGAGTTCCCAGGCGCAGTCCTCCGAGATTCATTTCTTGACATTCTCCTCCCGTCGGAGCAGAGTGGAGATAAGACAGATGACCCATGGCATGTTCCTTCCTCCGTTCGCACCCTGAGGCATCAAAGGGGTAAAGAACAAACCGGAGGAAACACAGAGCCTTTCCCACTCCCCATCAGAAGACCAAATCCCCCCTCCCAATAGAAAAGTAAACCCTGGAAAGAAATTAACATCCTCCCCCCTCCCAACAGAATGGCAGACCTGAAAGCATGTTAAGCAATATATTTGCCGAGGGTCTGACATCCTGGGAATCCAGATAGCATTCTGTTGCGTGTATAGTGAATTCAGTATGCAACTCTCTAAACTTTTCATGTACTCTGATGTTCCCTTAAAAGAAATAGTCACTTCAACAGAATTTTTGATGACCATTTCGCAATAGAAACTCCAAATTGGCTGACTCTTTTCCAAATGCATGCATCTTTGCAGATTAAGATATTGTGTAGAGCAGTGTTTCTCAAACTTGCCGGCTTTTAAGGGATAATAAATGCAGTTCCATCCACTGACATTTTAGCTCCTACTGAAACTAGGTTAGATTTATTTTATATTCCCATCAAATCAAATGTTTGTGCTCATAACCCATAAGGAGAGTAGGTAGAGTCAATTAAAAACATAAAACGTACATCTATAATTAACAATAATTTTTAAAAAGCAAAAAGTATATATAAAAGTATATATAAAAACAAAAGTCTAGAGAATCTGATTTAGGGAATCTAAACAATCTAAAAGGAGGTGTAAAAACATTTAGATGGATCTCCTAGTGGACAATCACTTAAATATGAGCCCGCAGTGTGCTGCAGCTACCAGAAATGCCAACACAATCCTAGGCTGCGTTAACAGAGGGATAGAATCAAGATCACGTGAAGTGTTAATACCACTTTACAATGCCTTGGTAAGGCCACACTTGGAATACTGCATCCAGTGTTGGTCACCACCATATAAAAAGATCTTGAGACTCTAGAAAGAGTACAGAGAAGAGCAACAAAGCTGATCAGGGGCCTGGATGCTCAAACATATAAAGAATGGTTGCTGGAACTGGGAATGTCTAGTTTAATGAAGATAAGGACAAGGGGTGACATGATAGCAATATTCCAGTATCTCAGGGGCTGCCACAAAAAAGAGGCAGTCAAGCTATTCTCCAAAGTACCTGAAGGCAGAACAAGAAGCAATGCATGGAAACTAATCAAGGAGAGAAGCAACCTAGAACTAAGGAGAAACTTCCCGACAGTTAGATCAATTAATCAGTGGAACAACCTGCCTCCAGAAGCTGTGAATGCTCCAACACTGGAAGTTTTTAAGAAGAGACTGGACAGCCAATTGTCTGAAATGGTGTAGGGTTTCCTGCCTGAGCAGGGGATTGGACTAAAGGACCTCTGAGGTCCCTTCCAACTCTGTTATTATTATTATGTCTTTTATTGACTGGCGCTGATGGTTGACACAGGTTGCTGCCAGCATCCTAGGTATCAACTAGGTACCTCCTTAAAATGTAAGATGTTCCGAGTAGCGCAGTTGTTGTTGTTTTATTATTATTATTATTATTATTATTATTATTATTATTATTATTATTATTATTATTATTATTTATTATTTATTATTATTATCATCATCATCATCAAGTTGCCCTTATATTTTTCATAAAATCAGTTTCAAGTTAAAACACACAACTTTGTGTCGGACAAGATCCAAATTCAGAACTTTAGAGACCTTCTGAAGTGAACATTTGAAACGTGGGGGTGAACTTCCTTTTTTTAAAAAATGGAGTATCTGTTCTTACATCTCAAAATAATCTTTCTATTGCCTGAAACCTGCCAAAAAGATCAACTGCCCACACTGTTCAAAAGAAAAGACGTACAGGGCCGAAAGATTTTCTTGCTGAGTCAATACACCGTCTCCCTTCAAGGTCAAGCTTCTGTCATATTCGCTTCAATTTGCTCATTTCTTTGCAAAGAGACAAAACCGCTTTCTTATGTCAATGTCTCTTTTTTATTGACTATTTAATTGTCTTCCCATCAGTGGGCTGCTGCTTATGTGTGGAGGATTTTTTTTTTAAGAATGCCCATTTAGGGAGAGCATCTTCAGTTCATTTGTGGCATCTGTTGTAGATATTGGAGTATTACTTCTGAAATGCTAACAAGATGACAGCCTTCCCTTCCTCAGATGTCACCACCTCATTGGAAGCTGTGGTGATTTTTTTTTCCGGTCAAGACAGTTGCAAACTAGCACGTGTTTGTCCGACAAATACAGTGATGCTTGCGAGGTTGAGCACCATGTTTTATCTTCTCTCCGCAAAAGTACTAGCTGACTTCCAGGAAGCCTTCCCTGTTTCAACATCTGCCTGTTCATTCGTAGGAGAAGGGATGGAGGAATCTGGGGGCAGAGTGAAAGGAGGAATCAACCTAGAATCATTACGAAGCCACAAAGAACTAAGTGCAACGGCTAATGACCTTCTTTTACCGGTCTACTATAGAGAGCATCCTCTCGCGCTGTATTGCAGTTTGGTATGCTGGCCTGACAGCCGCAGATAGGAAGATATTACAGAGGGTAGTGAGCACAGCATAAAACATCGTTGGCTGTCCCCAGACACCACTGGATGACCTCGCCAGGGCCCGCTGCCTTGGAAGAGTGAGGAAAATTCTCAGGGACGACTCACACCCTGGTCGGTACCTCTTTACCCTCCTACCGTCGGGTAGGAGATACAGGAGTATAGCCAGCCATGCCAACAGGCTGAAGAACAGCTTCCATCCATGGGCTGTCAGGCTCCTGAACAGGAAATAACTATGTATGGTTGACTTGCGAGGCCGGTGTGTTGTGCAATTAGCACATGGTGTAACAAGATGATGGGTTTATTGTCACTGTGAGTTGTGGCGGGGGGGCACGAAGGGAGGCTCAGCCAATCTCAATGTCTACATGGTTGTACTTTGACAATAAAGGTTCATTCATTCATTCATTCACAACCCTTCTTGACCATCATGGACCGTTATCTAGCTCTGAGTATGTGTCAAGCAATAGTTGAGAAAGATCCTGTGCATAGGCTTTTAGCAATAAATTGGGTTAAGGTTTAAGGTTTGGGTTGGACCCTCACAGGTGAATCTGCTCTTTCACGCATGACACCATTAGTCCCAGCAATAAAAGTTCTGGTTTCCATTGAATATGAATCTTTAAAATTCTTTGTAACACTGAAAATGTATTCACTTTCTCACCCCAGCATGTGGACAGTCACCCAGAGAGGTAAAATTCAAAGAGGCTGTTTATAATTTTAAACATGGAAGAGAGACCTTTTAGACAAAATGGTTTCTTGCAGTTTGAGTCTTACCTGGTTACACGTCCTCCTACAGACGGTGAGCAAAAGGGAAACAGGTTAAAAATGAGAACGTGAACTCAGATCTTAGATCCAGGGCCTTCTGAGTACCTCGTTGGTACTTTTATGAGCTCTGAACCAACCATTAGAAATAATAATTAAAAAAAGGACTGTACAGTCCTCGGGGCTCTGTCGTTTATTGCAGACGTTTCATTACCCAACTAGGTAACACCATCAGTGTGAATGAAGACACCCCACAGTTCTAACTCTGGGCTACAAATACTCTCTTCTGCTGAAAAGAAAGAACTTGTGAGAATTTAGAGGGCCTTACAAACAGTTCTTCTATTCAAAGCAGAATTGTGTGTGTGTGGGGGGGGGGGGTTGAATCCCCTGTCCAGATTTGAAAGTTTGAGCAGGAAATTCTTTCAGCCCTAAAGTGGGTGAGACACTTTGAGTCTTAATGAGCACAGGAGAAACCTTTGAAGGACCACATTTGGACAGTTGGACAATAATAAGAGCCCCCCCCAAATTTCAAGACTGTACTTGTCCATGGGATTTATTGGGTAGCTTTGGACAAGTCATTATCTCAACCCAACCTATATCAAAGGAACATTGCTGAGAGAATTAAATGTGCGTGTGAACTCTTGGAGGAAAAGCTCAATAGCGGTCCTTTCGCCGCGACCTCAAAACTTTTTTCTTCCATCAGGCTGACCTGGATTGATGATGGGTTTTCAAATATGTTTTAATTTTTAATTTTTTAACTGTGTAGTTAATTTATTTTGGGGCTGTTATTTAATTCTTTTTTAATTTTTGTATTGTTGTTTTTTATTGTTGTTAGCCGCCCTGAGTCCTTCGGGAGATAGGGCGGCATATAAGTCCCAAAAATAAAAATAAATAAAATAAATTCAATTTAAAAAGTGTTAACAGTACTTCAAATCCTATAATGTGACTTTGGAGCCCTTGTTGAACAGGACCACCAGCACAAAAGGCCAGGGGCGGGGGGACTTCTGAGTAACAGGGTACAAAGAGAATAATATCTGCTGTGAACTCCACATAGGTGACAGGAAGGGCATCCAGCCAGTAAATGCTCAGTCCACTCAGTTGTCCTGACTCCACTCCAAATAAAGGGATTTTAGGGTTGTAAAAAGAAAAAGAAAAAATCCTTTTTAATATGCTTTGGCTTTCTCAATTATCCAGCAGGGATCAGTAATAACATTTCACGTTCCTCAGCCTTTTCTACAACCAGCTGATCATCTGGCTTCTCCCTTTCCAGCACTGGCTGTAATTTCTAATAAGTTAGTCTTTTCAAGAGCATGCAAAAGAGTATTTTATGAGTTTCCTCATTCAGTTGAGTCCTCTTTTTTTTTGGTATTGATGTGTACATCAGCTTGTTGGCCACTCAAGATTTGCTGACATGGTTTGGACAGAATCTTTATTCATTCTCCTTTGGTTGCTTGCCATGTTTCTGTAAATATCCCATCAATTCTTATAGTTTTCCAACCTGGTAATTATCGGAGTGCTGATCTTCTAGCACTGGAGTTCTTGTAAATAGGATATAGCTTCTAAGGTTTCTTGAGATCTTTACTGTACTGAATTTCAACCTGATCTTTCCATCTTCAGTTGGTCTTCCTCTAATTGGATCCTGTCTGTCCATTAGCATCCTTCTGCCAATAGCTTCATTTCTCTTCAAAGGCCACGTACATTTTCCACTTTACAATTTCCAACTATGGCAATCCACTCCCCAGCCACAAAACAGCACATCTTCCTTGGTCAGTTACAGATTGAAATTGATAAAAAAAAAACCTCTTCTGCATCAGTGCTCAGTGCATAAACTTCGGTAATCATATTAAACAATTGCCTGTGGAAGTCTAATTGAAATTAGTCTATCACTGACTCCATTATGCCTAAGTACACTCGTTGCTTTTATTATATTTTTCCCCATACTGTGAAAGCAACATCATTCTCTTTTGTTTTCATCTCCCAGTAAAGCAGCATTTCTTCTGGCTGAAAATATCCAGTTCCTTTCAATTCTAAGCTGTCAACGTAGAGTAGATTCATTTCATATTTCGTCCCATTGAGCGTTCAAATCTTCACGCATCTCATACACTTGGAATATTGCTTCAAATTCTGATCACCACAATACAAAAAAAAATGTTGCAACTCTGGAAAGTGTGCAGAGAATAGCAATAAAAATGATAAAGGGTTTGGAGGCTAAAACATATGAATAGCGGTTGCAAGAACTGGGTATGTGTAGTTTAATGAAGAGAAGGGTGAGGGGTGACATGATAGCAGTCTTCCAATATCTCAGGGGCTGCCCCAAAGAAGAGGGAGTCAAGCTATTCTCCAAAGCACCAAAAGGCAGGACAAGAAGCAATGGATGGAAACTTATCAAAGACAGATCCAAACTAGAATTAAGGCGAAATCCCCTGATAATGTGAACAATTGATCAGTGGAATAGCATGCTTCTAGAAGCTGTGGGTGTTCCGTCATTGGAGATTTTCAAGAAAAAAATGGAAAGCCATTCGTCGGAACATATAGGCTTCAGCAGAGGATTGGACTAAAAGACCTCTAAGATCCCTTTATCTATTCTGTCTTTTTAAACAAACTGGTCTGATTTCCCCCAGAATTAGTGGAGAGGCACCAATTCATACTATGGATGATGTCCTTCCCTGAATGTTTCTGTGCAATGCATTTAATACGTAAATGAAATTTCTTGATTTATTCGATGGCCATAGCCACCCAGCTCAATCAAGTAACTCTGGGGTCCTTAAAAATCCAAAATTATAAAACAGTTTAAACAATTAAAAAACCATTAAAACAATACAAACACCCACAAAATAAATTAGTATAAATAGCAGCCGAGATAATTAATTAAGTAATAGTAAAGCCAGGAAACAGGGTCCTTAAAATATTCCAAGCTCCAGTCTGAGAAACACAGCCAGGTTTTTAGAGCCTTGCAAAAGGCCAACGGAGTGGGGTGGGGTGGGGTGGGGGGACACTCTAATCTCCAAAGGGTTAGAGTTAGGTGTCTATGGAGCTTCTCCGTCAACCAGGTCACGGTTGTCCTAAAGGCAGTTGCCTCGCGAAAAAGCACCTTTGAGTTCAGGTTACACTCTTTAGTGACAGGATCTGCAGCGTGCCCAATCTATTCCATCGAAGTAGAGACTCTTGGAGAAAAACAGTTCCTCCAGATAGCCTGGTCCCAAGCCACGTAGGGCTTTAAGGGTGGCAACCAACACCTTGAATTGCACCCAAAAAAACACACTGGCAGCCAGAAGATCATGGAGTAAGGGTTTACAATTTGCTGCCATGTAGCCAGCACACTTTATTACCTGTGCAGCCACATCTTGGATCAGTTGAAGTTTCTCAATGCTCTTCAAGGGCAAATCCATGTAGAGTGTGTTGCAGTAATCTAAGTGGGAGGTTACAAGGGCATGGACGATGATGGTGAGCCTTCTGGTCCATATCAGCACGCAAATATTCATTAGGGGTAACTGAGCACAGAACTACGTGTAGTAAGGAAGTAAACGTTCAGAAAAGGTAGTCCAGAAACTCACATTCCTCTTAGCTTCTCTCAAATTGCAATCTGTCCTGTTCTTGTCAAGAATATCTAGACCATTTTCTGCAGGTGGGATTCTGGGGGAGAGATCCTTCTGCCAAATTTAAAATGGGAACTTGGATACGAGGGAGGATTTCTGCCGAAGTGGCCTTGCAAAGTTTGCACTCTGAGTCCATCAATTTCTATTGTTTTGCTATTTTTCTATACATGCCAATAAAGAGGAGGGAGGGAAGGAGGAAGAAAGGAAGAAGGGAAGAAGGGAAGGAAGGAAGGAAGGAAGGAAGGAAGGAAGGAAGGAAGGAAGGAAGGAAGGAAGGAAGGAAGGAAGGAAGGAGAGAAGAACTGTGGGGTCCTTGGTGCTGTCTGAATTTGACAGTTTTCACAGTATGGGAAACTTCAGGGAAGGAAAGGAAGGAAGGAAGGAAGGAAAGAGGAAGGAAGGAAGGAAGGAAGGAAGGAAGGAAGGAAGGAAGGAAGGAAGGAAGGAAGGAAGGAGAGAGAGAGAAGAACTGTGGGGTCCTTGGTGCTTTCTGAATTTGGCAGTTTTCTTTCAGAGATTTCATTACCCAAACTAGGTAACATCGAGGAAGGAAGGAAGGAAGGAAGGAAGGAAGGAAGGAAGGAAGGAAGGAAGGAAGGAGAGGGAGAGGGGGGAAGTGAAAGGAAAAGGGAAAGGGAGTTAAGGAAGGTTTCTGCATACTCAAAGGATGTCTTGCTATTTCATAGCACAGGAGTATCAAAATGGCGGTTTTACGCATAAACTTTGCACAGGGACCTCCCTTAGTCTCTGTACAGTTCTATTCTTCCCTGAGTTGACTGTGTGAAAATAAAGATGAGCAAGATGGCGTCCATCAACCTGTAGCAGCAGGCTCATCTCAATTTCCACAGAGTCCCTAGACCCCTTGTAGGCTTCTCAAGCATTCTAGGAAGGTGAGCACCTGCGTGGGGGTTTTTTTTGGGGGGGGGAAACTGAGCTCAGGGTGGGGGAAATCAAAGTCTGAATAGTCAGCAGCATCCCGAAAGGCCTAGCAAAAAGTCACCTCAGCAGTTCTCCCTCTGGCCCGTGAGTGTTTTGTGGCCGCCACCTCCCACCTGCCTTGCCTGAGATGCTCTCGAAACTCCTCCGCGTTTGCCTGCGGCTTGAAATATGGGAGCTGATTGTAGGGGAAATCTCGCCCAAGAATGCCAGCCGTTGGAGAGGATCCAAGGGGCCATTTCGCTGAGCAAACCGCAGTGAGTCACCCGGATTTGCATAAGTTGTGAAAAAGTCCCCAGTGCAGAATTGCAGACTCCTATTATAGGGGATGTGCATTAATTAGCCTGAAAGACACCTGCAGCACGAATAAGAGAGACAAGGTACTTTGGCGCCTGAAAGGAAAGGAGGGTGGGGTGTTGAGTTTGTGACTAGAGTGTGGTTTGTGTGTGTGTGTGTGTGTGTGTGTGTGTGTGGAGATTCCCTTCCTACACAGACAACTACTCTTCTCTAGTAGACTAGAATAAACCTATTCGAACAGAAACACCTGGTATGAATTTGTAAGCGTTACAGGCAAGTCCTTGACTTACAACAGTTCGTATAGTGACCGTTCAAAGTTACAGCGGCACTGGGAAAAAAAGGGACCGATGACCGTTTTTCACACTTACGACCACTGCAGCATTCCCCACTTTTTTCACAGCCGTTGTAACGTCAATCGGTCACTAAAGGAACGCTGGTAAGTCGACCTGTGAATCTTTCTTTTTACTGTTATTGAAGTGGTTTTGTCCAGGCGATGGCCGTTCTTACGTTGGGGGCAGTTTTAAAATTTTTTGTAAGCTGCCCAGAATCTTTTTGGAGTTGAGCGCCCTCAACATCCAATGGATTCAATTAATTAACCCTTCCCTTTCTGATTAGACTCCAACTTATTCTTTTGTTATTGCTACTTTGAGGCTTGTTTGTTTTTTAAGGTTGTTGCTTCCAGGCGTATTTTCTTTGAATTCCTGCAGCAGAAAAAGAAACTCAGCATGGACAACCCCCCCCCCCCAGGGCCCGTAAATAAAAGCTAAGATTTGCCAGCTTCAGTTCAACTTGGGGTAGATTTGAAAGCTGGTTGCTCAGAATGCAAGGAAAGTGAGCTGGATTTGATATTATACTCCATTATTAGATTTATTTATTTATTTATTTTATTACATTTATATACCGCCCTTTCCCGGAGGACTCAGGGTGGTTTACAGGGCAATTAAAAACCAAAAATACAAAAGTTAAAAACCAAGTTTAAAAAAGATTAAACTTAACCCTGTGCAATTAAAACCCCAATTAAAATAAATTAATCCTCAGCCTGGGCCAGAGAGCTCGAAGAGCCAGGTCTTCAGGCCCCGGCGGAATGAACGGAGGTCGGGGGCGGTCCTCAGCTCCTCCATTTAGTTCCCTAGTGCTGCGCAAAACCCTTCTGATGAGCAATCTGATGATTTTTTTCAAGAGAATCATTTTTAAGGAATTGTTAAGATCAAAAGATTAAATCAGTCACACTACTGTCATTAATGTAAATACATTAATTCTAGTATATATAAAGGAGAATATTTGTAGCTCAGGGTTGAAATGAGGGGTCCTTGGTGCTCTCTGAGCCTGGCTGTTTTCTTGCAGACATTTCATTACCCAAACTAGGTAACATCATCATCAGGGAGGGAAGGAAGGAAGGAAGGAAGGAAGGAAGGAAGGAAGGAAGGAAGGGAGGGAGGGAGGGAGGGAGGGAGGGAGGGAGGGAGGGAGGGAGGGGTGGACTGTGGGGTCCTTGGTGCTCTCTGAGCCTGGCTGTTTTCTTGGAGACATTTCATTACCCAAACTAAGTAATGTCAGGAAGGAAGGAAGGAAGGAAGGAAGGAAGGAAGGAAGGAAGGAAGGAAGGAAGGAAGGGAGGGAGGGAGGGAGGGAGGGAGGGAGGGAGGGGACTTTGTGGTCCTTGGTGCTCTCTGAGCCTGGCTGTTTTCTCGGAGACATTTCATTACCCAAACTAGGTAACATCATCAGTGCATCCACAGAGTACTGCAAGAAAACAAGCCAGCTCAGAGAGCATCAAGGACCCCCTAATTCTAGTCCACGTTGAACCCAGGTACAGGAGGTATATAATGAACCATTTTAAATGGAATTATTCCATTTTGCTTTCTTAAAAAATATTAAGTCTAGCAAAGATTGACTTGAAAATATAAGCCATCAGTTGATTTATTAGATCTCAGTGCTAAAACTTTGACCACAGCTTTGGCACTGGAAGATGTATGGCTAATAATAACGTATTCTGCTCAATCTCTTCTCCCTGAAAGGTGACAAACTGCAAATAATATCAGACTGTTTAATTGGTAGGTTGGAAATGCAATGTGAGGATCTGGATTTTGCAGCTGTGTTTTCGTTACACGCTGGAAAAGCTTTTGGATATTGTGCGGATTAATTTTGGGGAACATGTTGAGATACAGATTTCCCTCCCATTTTCATCAGTTAGATAAAAATGTGGTGCTCCTAATCCAAAGGATATAAATAGATTATGAATGGAATTATTCCTTCACCTCTTAAGATGTCTCCTGGAGTTCAGAAAGAGATTACATGTTTGTGAAGATTCTTAGACCTAAATTTATTTATAGACAGCTGGAATGTATTGTGAAGATAATAATAATTGACAAGTATTTTAGAACAGAAGTGGGCATAGCCTACATTAATAAATCAGTGTGCCATATTTTGGAAAGGTTAAATATTTCTCTTACTAATGAAGGCAAATACAGATAGTCCTCAATTTATGGCCACCATTGAGCCTAAAATTTATCTTGCTAAGTGAGAAATATTTTAAGTGACTTTTGCCCCACTTTATGACTGTTCTTTCCACATTTGTTAAGTGAATCACCAAAGTTTTTAAGTTAGTAACATGGTTGTTAAGTGAATCTGGCTTCCCCCATTGACTTTGCTTGTCAGAAGGTCGCCAAAGGGGATCGATGACCCTGGGACATTGCGACCGTCATAAATGTGAGTCAGTTGTCAAGCATTTGAATGTAAATCCCATGATCCTAGGGACACTGCAATGGTCGTAAGTGTGAAAAATGGTCATAAGTTTTTTTTTCAGTGCCGCTGTAATTTTGAACAGTCCCTAAGTGAACTGTTATAAACTGAGGACTACCTATATGCATGGGTAATGTTGCAGGATCCAATCTGGGTCCGTCACCAGGATCAGAGGTTTAGTCTTCCGAGCCTTCAGACTTGTGCTGGAGCCCATCCTCAGGGTATTTCTCTCTCACCAGAATTTCTCTGGCTATCTGACAGTTAGAACAATTAACCAGTGGAACAACCTGCCTCCAGAAGTTGTGAATGCTCCAACACTGGAAATTTTTAAGAAGAGACTGGACAGCCACTTGTCTGAAATGGTGTAGGGTTTCCTGCCTGAGCAGGGGGTTGGACTAAATGATCTCCAACGTCCCTTCTAACTCTGTTATTTCATTCTATCTTAAGATGAGTTGTTCATCTAAATATAGTTTTTCCTGTTTATTGGACACCCCAGCAGATTTTAAAGACGGTTTGGTGTCAATTGTTCATGCTGGAAGGGAAAAAAAGGTGCATTTGAGGGCCCTTGGACATGTATGTTTTGGCTGGCTGAGGAATTCTGGGAGTTGAAGTCCACACATCTTAAAGTTTCCAAAGTTGAGAATCCCTGATCCAAAATATCTGGATAGTATCAATCGGCAGAAAGCTAAAATATAAAATATGTTGTTTTTTTATTTTTCTGGTTTATAATAGCTTAATTGATTAATGATAATTTACTGTAGCCTGCAGCATATTTTAGCCTGATTTAGTTTCTGCTTTTCTGAATAACTAGAATTAATCAGAGCAGATTTCATTAAATCTCCCGAAATCTGGTTGACAAATCTGTTAATAAGAATTTAGGCTAAGACATTTTTACTGATTACCATCTTAATGATCCGCTCTTTGCACAACAAGCTCACGGTATATAAAGCATCTAATAACAGAATTAGAATTATAGCTATGAAAACACATACCATCAGACATGGTTTAACACAGTTCTTTCCATCCTGATTACTAAAGTTGAAAGCTATACAGACGGGAATTGTTCAAAAGCTTGGCAACATCTAGGGAAACAAAACATGCCGACTGGTTTAGCATAATCCTTAGATAATATATATAGCATTTCTTAATATTTCATTACACACTGAGTTAATCCAAACAAGGGATACATTTGGGGAGAAGGATTTTTTTTTAAATAAAGGAAAACGGTAAGCAAAAATAGTAATACTGCCTAGTGCTTTATAGCAGGGATTTTCAACCTTTTCACCCACTGTACCACTTTTAGGATATGGCAACATCCGAGGGTACCACCAGTTGCCTATCAAGGTGTCAAAAACTTGACCAAAAAAAAGAGGAAAAAAGTAATGAAGTACAGGTAGTCCTCGACTTACAACAGTTTGCTTAGTGACTCTTAGAAGTTGGTCACTTCACATGACCCTGGGACACTGTGACCATCATAAATATGAATCAGTTGCCAGCTGGAGCCTGGCGCTGATCCTGGCGCTTCCGCTGAGCCCTGACAGCCCTGCAGCTCCAGCCGTCTCTCGCTCAGGCTTGTGCGTTGCTGCCACTGGTTGAGCTCATTCCTCTCCCCAGCTACCACTTTTCTAGGATGGTCACGTACCACCTGCCAGGTGCCAATGTACCACAGGTGGTACCCATACCATTGGTTGAAAAGCTTTATAGGACTCTTTAAGCAGTTTACAGAGTCAGCATATTCCCCCCCACCCAAACAATCTGGGTCCTCATTTTACTGACCTCGGAAGGATGGAAAGCTGAGTCAACCTTCAGCCAGTCAAGATCAAACACCCGACACTGGGCAGAGTCAGCCTGCAATATTGCATTCCTGCCCTTTTGTGTTGCATTTGCAGTTTGATTGCATGGGGGTGGCCATCTTGATTTTTGGATCCCCTCCGTAGACACCCATAACTCCAGATTTCTCCACCTATATGAATACCCTACTAAAATTAATGGGGTTTAATATAGTCACATCCCTCTGATTTTTAATGTTCTTCATAAACTATGACTCAGTCTGTACAGCCCCCGCAGATATTTAATATATTCTTTCCATTTCTAAACCACCAAATCAGAGGATCCCATGATCTGATAAAATACGCAGGCAATTAAAACATCTGCTGTAGCAATCATTAAAAATACAATTGTAAACAATACCAAAGAAGTATAATAAGAAAGTTATTATGATATGTTTTGGAAAAAGATAAGATTTACTCCACAGTTATTTTTACTGGGTATTATCTTGGACTGTTCTGCTATAGAAACCAAATTGATGTTACATTTAATAATGGCAGCCAGACTTCTGGTGGCGCAATATTGGAAGAAAGAAGATTTACCTACGATAGAACAATGGACATTTAAAGTAATGGACATGGCTGAAATGGCAAAAGTTTCAGCATATTTGAAAGGGCAATTGCAAAAAAAATACATTTTGGAATGGAGAAGATGGATTGATTATATTCAAAATAAATATGGGACTAAAAAGTTTCAAATAGCTTATGAATAATTTTTAGTAATTAAAAAGATGTGTTATTATAGTTATTATAGTTTTGTTATAAGGGAGTTAAAGAGTGGAAGGTTTGTTAATGTTTTAATAGATATTTAGCATATGTTTGTATAAGATTGTTATACACAATACCCTGTATTCTGCTTTGGGAAGTCTGGGGAGGAGGGATGATGGGGAGGGGGGTTCAATATATATGTTTTTTAAATTTTGTAAAACTTTTCAATAAAAAAAGAGAGAGATTGTTTTATGTTTTGCGATAGAAGGATATTGTTTACGAGAGAAAATAGATTTTTTTTCCTAGTTTTTTTCAATGCTGGATCAGAATTGCGCAATGATTGGGGGTGATATGAAACTGTTCCAGAAAGAATGCAGAGAAGAGCACCAAAGATGGTAAGACTTAGTCTAGAGCAGGGGTCTTCAAACTTGGCCCTTTTATGACTTGTGGACTTGAGGAATTCTGGAAGTTGAAGTCCACAAGTCATTAAAAGGGCCAAGTTTGAAGACCCCTGGTATAGGGTCTCCTGCTTGAGCGGGGGGTTGGACTAGAAGACATCTAAAGTCCCTTCCAATTCTGGTATTCTGACTGGGTGAAATTCACCAGCTTCTTGGTCAAATGTGGGGAAAGAAATTGGTAGGAAAAGAAGAAATTTGTTCTTCCAAGTGGAAGATCCGGAACTTCTTCACTTGCTAAATAGTCAGTTTGGAATTCCTGCTTAATGGATCAAAATCATGGGCTGAGTCAGGGCTGTTCCCTTTTTGCTAGCTGGTCAGTTCTGGGAGTTGAAGTCCAGATATCCTAAAGTTGCTGAGATTGAGGAACGCTGGTTTAGATGTTATCTAACTGCATCAATATTTTGGGTTAATGGCATCACAGTTACTTCTTTGCACAGAGACAACGAAACAGCAAAAGGGGAAGTAAAGGACAAAGTTGTAAAAAGTCATGTCCTCTGGGGATTATGGCAGTCTACATGTCTACAGCATTTTTTGCCATCTGGTTGTTCTCCAGATGTGTGGACTTAAATTCCCAGAATTCCATAGCCAGCATGGTCACCACTGAGAAGACTGGAAGTTGATGGCTACGCAGCTGTCATAAGTAGCTGTAATAGACTATCAGGCTGAACAACGTCATTGTAGAAGTTGGCAGTTGTACTGCTGTGTCTCTTGCATATTCAGGCATCAAAATAGAAAAATGCCAGCATCTGGAGCCTTGTCAGAAATAAAACCAAGTAATTTAGACCCTCAAATTCAGGAGAAACAAATAAGTAACCTGCATAGATCAAGTTAGGTTTCTTTGAGAAATGCCTGTTAAATATTCTATTTCTTTCTTTCGTTCCACCAAAACAGACTTGGGTTTTGTTTTTTTTTGTATCACCCTCTTGTACTTCCATCAATAGCAGCTTTCAGAGTATTCCCTCCTCCATCAATTTGGTATTATCAGTCTTGATTACAATTGGAGGAAAAAGCTGTTTCTTCAGGTACCCAACTTTTCAAATAACACCTGATTTGCAATCACTTCAAGAGAAGTTGGGTGAATGTTCCCCAATTCACACTAATCAGCAATCAGCAGCCAAATTCTGCATGAAAGGAAACATTTCTTAATCCAATAAATTATTTATGTTTGGTCCATATTTTCTGCCCAATCAGCATCCTATTAATAGTTGCTTGCTCTTGGCAATTAGCGAGAATCTGAGTCGTGATAGGTGTCCATCTTCCATTTTAAAAAGTGGAACCTGGATTTTAGAAGCCATTGTCAACACACGCCAGTTGCCGAGCAACCTAATTTTGATCATGTGACCACGGGGATGCTGCAACGGCCATAGTTTCGAGTAATACTCTTACATCACTTGCTTCGGTGCTGTTTGTAACTTCAAAGAGTCACTTGATGAATGGTTATAAGTCAGGGGTCTTCAAACTTGTCAACTTTAAGACTTGTGGACTTCAACTCCCAGCTAGCTGAGGAATTCTGGGAGTTGAAGTCCACAAGTCTTAAAGTTGACAAGTTTGAAAACCCCTGTTATAAGTCAAGGTTGTAAGGATTCAGGACCACGGACAGAGCACTACAAATTGTGTTACCAGAGAGTTAAGCTTGTTCACATGTAGGTTCCATGTAATCGGTGCTGTGACATTTAAAGCATGAAGAATTTTACCAATTGTAATATATCCAAGGTTGAGAGAGGATGAAGCTGAAAAAGAGAGGAAAATATAATAAAGAATCCTGAATTATTATGATCATATATTGACTGTTTGAGAAGGTGAGAGACTGTTCTTCTTGCATTGTGAAGCAAGAAACCTTCCAAGTTAAATTCACTTCCTCGGGAAGAAAATAGGGCGAGATTTTCTCTCTTGCATTATATCGACTCATCAATGTAGGAATAGCTTTGTTACGTTTAATAACACGTATGTGAGTCCTTGCTAAAAAGAGGTCCTGCAGAAAGCCCAAAGAAGTTCATGTATGAGGGAAAGTTGCCGGTAGCAAAAAAAAAAAAAAAAAGTAGAGTTTTCTCCCAAGAAGATTTAAAAACTCCTATGTGTTTTTTGTAAACCCTAGAGCTGGATTTTACAGTTACGCCTTGATGGGAAGCTGTCACTGAAAGAAGAATGTCCAGTGAAGATATTTGCAGAAATTTCACTGTGATCTCTGGGAGAGGAATAATTCAAATCCAGAAAGGAAATTCCTGAAAAGTTACCAGTGCTTTGTGGAGCATCCAAAAGAATAAGATTGAATTATCGGTTCTATATATAGGGTTGCACTGTCAATTTAGACAGTTTGAGGGGAAAATTGGATGCCAAACTTTCTCCGCTTATATATATAAATAGAATATGTGTGTCTCTGTGTTTAAAGACTTACCCCTCCAATCAACACAACTACAAACAACTTTAATAACCTATCAACCTCTCCGATATGTGAACTAAAGATCTGTTCTTCCCATATCTAATGTCTCAGCAATAAATCAACAAATCAATAAATCAGTAAATCAACAAATCAATCAATCAATGACAAAGCCTTATCACTGAATCCTAATCAGCAAAAGTCCATTCAAAGTTACCCAAAATAGTAACATATATACATTAACCTCAATCAAATAAATCAGTTTCATATTACTTCCCTTTAGTTTTAACAGAATAACATCACTTTCTCTAAAAATACAGCAAAAAAAACCCTCTTCTTCCCTTATTTATAAACAAACCTTTAACACCTTGTATCGAGTCCCAGTGGAGGAAAAAAGTCCATGAACAGCTAACAGAAACAGCAACATATATACTTTAACCTTGATCAAATCTTTATAGAAATATTTAATTGCCGGTGACAAAAGAAAGCATTCTTCCTTTTTTTCTCAGCAAATGATTTGTTTATCCTCACTGTGGCTTTAAAGACAGAATCCTTCTCTTTGTAGCACAGCTAAATCCTTCCTTCTGTCAAAAAAGATAATTCAAAATGAAACCAAAGGTGCAGTACGGATTGCAAGACATATTATTACGGTCTGTCCTGATTTGGTATAAGATGCTACAAATATTTCAAAGCAATTCCCTGCTTTGGATATAAAGATCCGTTCCTAGCTAACAATTCTGGGATAGAAATGAAATTAATATTTGCCAATGTATGAAATATTCAGGGAAGACTCTGAAGCCAGCTGTCAGGTTTGTTTTTGAACTGGTACACACACTATACGCTGTATGAACTATATACACAAACACACACACATAGACAAGGCATACTATATGCAGCCAGAAGCTAAAGAAGAAGAAAAAAGAACTGGGGGGGGGGAATGAACCAATGACAAAAGATAAACTTTGGGATAGATAAGATAATTTGGATTTTTCAGAAAACAATTGTTATATTTTTAACCAATTTTACTGAAAAGATACAATGCATAATTCAAGAAAAAGGAATTACATAAGGACTACAAAAACAAGCAACAGACAAAGAAAAAAATCAGAACAGTGGGAAACTGTTAATATATACATCACATATGAATCAACTGAGTCCTAAATCCATCTTAGAAGAAAAATGTATCTTTGGGGATGGGGAATTATGGGAGTTGAAGTCCATGTGCCTTAAAGTTGTTCTAGAGGGCTTTCCAAAGTGATGACATTGCTAGAAATACCAGGTTTGAAGCTGATTTAACGCAGAAGGAACTTCAAAGAATTGAGTGACTCTACCGATACAGGTAGAGGGACGCGGTGGCTCAGTGGGTTAGGACGCTGAGCTTGTCGATCAGAAGGTCGGCAGTTTGCCGGGTCGAATCCCGAGTGCCGCGTAACAGAGTGAGCGCCTGCTACTCGTCCCGGCTTCTGCCAACCTAGCAGTTCGAAAGCGCGTAAAAATGCAAGTAGAAAAATAGGGACCAGTCCGGTGGGAAGGTAACAGCGTTCCATGCGCCTTTGGCGTCCAGTCATGCCGGCCACATGACCACGGAGACATCCTCGGACAAACGCTGGCTCTTCGGCTTTGAAACGGAGATGAGCACCGGCCCCTAGAGTCGGAAACGACTAGCACGCGTGTGCGGGGGAACCTTTACCTTTACCTTTTTACCGATACAGGTAATCCATGACTTACAACCGTTCACTTAGTGACTGTTCAAAGTTACAGTGGCACTGAATAAAGTGACTTATAACCATTTTTCACACTTATGACCATTGCAGTATCCCCGGGGTAATGTGATTTACATTCGGATCCTTCACAACTGACTCACATTTTTGACGGTCGGAGCGTCCCTGGGGTCCCGTGATCCCCTTTGGCGACCTTCTGACAAGCAGAGTCAATGGGGGAGGCCAGATTCACTTAACAACCAGGTTACTCACTTAACAGCTGCAGTGATTCACTTAACAACTGAACCAAGAAAGGCTGTAAAATGGGGCAAAACTTGCTTAACAAATTTCTCACTTAACAACATAAATTCTGCGCTCAATTGTTGTCGTAAGTTGAGGATTTCCTGTACTTATTTTGTACGGATACTTAGTTATATTTATTTAGGAAAAAAACAGCCAAGGAAAGGCCTGTTTCTCTGAATCAGCATAATCTTATAGCATACATATCCAACAAACAGGGTGGTACAAGTGATAAAACGCGTGTTGCATCCGAAATTCTCTCCCTTAGGTGATCCCATGCAGTGTGGCGTGCAAGTACTGTCTGAAAGGGCTCCTATTGTGAGGTCAAAACTCTTGTTTGGAATCATTCATAGGGCTGCAAGGGACCTTGGAGGTCTTCTAGTCCAACCCCCTATACCATTTCGGACAAATGGCTGTCCAGTCTCTTCTTGAAAGCCTCCAGTGATGGAGCATCCACAACTTCTGGAGGCAAGCTGTTGCACTGATTGATTTTTCTTGCTGTCAGGAAATTTCTCCTTAGTTATTTAAAATCCTTAAATAAATCCATCATTCTCTAAGGTTCTATTTTGCCAAAAATATTTTCAGGGGGAAAAAATCATTAACATGTCACTGCAGAGCGCCCCCCCCCCCCCCGCAACCATTGGACTGACCTAAAAGTAGGTCAGTCACAACTTCAAATGATTGCTAAGGAGGATCACAGTGCTTACAGGTAGTCCTCATTTTATGACCACAATGGAGTCCAGAATGTATGTTGCTAAGCAGGGCAGTTGTTAAGTGAGTTTTGCCCCATTTTACAACCTTTCTTGCCACAGTTGTTGAGTGAATCACTGCAGTTGTTAAGTTAGTGACACGGTTGCAAAGCGAATCTGGCTTTCCCCCCCCCTTGACTTTGCTTGTCAGAAGGTCGCAAAAGGAGATCACGTGATCCCAGCACACGGCAACCGTCATAAAGATGAACCAGTTGCCAAGCATCCAAACTTTGATCATGTGACCCTGGGGATGCTGCAACAGTTACAAGTGTGAAAACCGATTATAATTTACTTTTTTCACTGCCATCGTAACTCTGAACAATCAGTGAACAAATAGTGGTAAGTTGTGGATGACCTGTAATCAGTCCTGTATGGCTCTACTTTAGAGCAAGTCAAAATCTGGGATAACTGTCATTCAACAAGTAACATTGGGCAGCAGCCAAAAAAGCCAACACAGTGCTAGGCATCAACAGAGGAATAGAATCAAGATCACGTGAAGGGTTAATACCACTTTACAATGCTTTGGTAAGGCCACACTGTCCAGTTTTGGTCACCACAATGTAAAAAAGATGTTGAGACTCTAGAAGGAGTGCAGAGAAGAGCAAAAAAGATGATCAGGGGACTGGAGGATAAAACATATAAGGAACAGTTGCTGGAACTGGGTATGTCTACTTAAAATGAAAAGAAGGACTAAAGGTGACATGATAGCAGTGTTCCAATATCTCAGGGGTTGCCACAAAGAAGAGGGAGTCAAGCTATTCTCCAAAGCGCCTGAAGGCAGGACAAGAAGCAATGGGTGGAAACTAGTCAAGGAGAGAAGCAACCTGGAACTAAGGAGAAACTTCCTGACAGTGAGGACAATTAACCAGTGGAACAGCTTGCCACCAGAAGTTGTGAATGCTCCAACACTGGAAGTTTTTAAGAAGAGACTGGACACCCATCTATCAGAAATAGTACAGGTCTCCTGTGATAGCAGGGGGTTGGATTAGATGACCTCCAAGTCCCTTTCAACTCTACTACTGTTACTTTATAGGCTGCTTGCCTGGCAAGAGTTTCCTAAAGAATTCTCTGGGTAAATAAATACCCCCAGTACAGTGCAAGTACTGTAATTGAGAGCTCATAATCTAAATGTTTAACAGTGGGAAGGCTAAGAAAAAAAATGATTCGAAACATTCACTGTTTCTAATAGTTTAAGATTTCAAATGCTGTATGAAGCAATAACCTTTGAATTAAATTACTGCCCGTGTGTCTGATCTGCTTAATTACTGCTGTCCGGTTTATGACTTGAAATAGCTAGCAAGGAGAAAGATAATTCTCTGGATAAGTTCACACATCTAAGTTGTATTTTAAACACACACACACACACACACACACACACACACACAAATCTCTTATTGAATAATCTAAAATGGCTTAAATGGCCACATTGGCATAGACCAGGGGTAGGCAACCTTGGCTCTTTTATGACTCGTGGACTTCAACTCCCAGAATTCCTGAGCCAGCCATGCTGAGGGGAAGGGAAAGGTATCCAAGCTGAGCCATGCTGGCTCAGGAATTCTGGGAGTTGAAGTCCACCAGTCATAAAAGAGCCAAGGTTGCCTACCCCTGGTCTATTCCAATGCACTTTGTCTCACTAGTTCTCAACTGGTGGCAGCTAGACCTTAGGTAGAACAAAGTTTAAATCACAAAAACTTAAATTCTTCAGAATTTAAATTTGTTGATGAGAAGTATAATTGCTGTGAACATACAAATTACATTCTCACAAAATATGGAGTGTCCATTCCCGGGGTAGGCAACCTTGGCTCTTGATGGAGGGTGGTCAAACCACTTCTTGATGACAACTGACAACTCTTCAGTATATAACAGGCAATGTCCTCCACAATGATCATTTCTCGAGGTTAAACCTACTCAGTCTTCCATGTTAAATTTGGTTTCCTCTGGTCTGGTCCTTCAAATTTCCTTTCTTTACATTTTTTTCCAATTTTTCTTACTTTTTCTTAAAATGTGATGCCAGAACCAAGCTACGTTAAGTGAAAGTGTTGTTTGGAAATTTGGAAACTGTAGGCTGTTTTTTTCCCAAAACAAAAGCCAGAGGTAATGTTATCTGAATAAAAATACAATTTTTCTGGCAGAAGAATAAACTCCATTTTTTATCGAGTTGAAAGGCCTAAAGGAGTAGGATGTGCAATTAATTTCTTCAACTAACTCTTTCTTTCTTTCTTTCTTTCTTTCTTTCTTTCTTTCTTTCTTTCTTTCTTTCTTTCTTTCTTTCTTTCTTTCTTTCTTTCTTTCTCACTTTTGTTTTAAATAGAAAGGTGGAAGCTTGCCCTTTGGCTGAGCTGAACGTGGCTGCCTTCGTTGGTTACCATAGGAACAGACCTTAGTTAATCTTCTGTTCATAAACCCAGAGCAATTTACGTGTGTGGAAGTTTGATTATTCAAATTGCTTTTGCATGTGTTCAAATAAATTATAATGACTGATACCAATGTACTTTTATTATCTCTTAGCTTAGTTATTAAAAATAGTTCTTTGCTCTTTCTCTGCAACCTCCACTCTCTGTGTGTGTGTGTGTGTGTGTGTGTGTGTGTGAGTGAGAGAGAGAGAGAGAGAGAGAGAGAGAGAGAGAGAGACATCTTAAATGCCTTTCTTTTGGCTTTCAAAGAAAAATGTCTTGGCTTTCCTTGATGTTGCAGCCCAAATAATCACCTTTTCTTCCGCGGTTCATCATTTTTATAAAAGGATGCGGTGACAGTAACCTTTCCTTGTGTTATATTTAACAAGAGAAGGATGCATGGTGACATGTTCACATTATGATTCCTTTTCTAACTTGTCTTCTTCCAAGACTTTTGCATTTTAAGTCCCACTAATTGCTCCAGCCAACGATCATAACCTGTTAGAGGGGGGAAAAAACCCTCCATTTTTTGTGAGAATGTAACTTGTACATTCACAGCAATTATACTTCTCATCAACGAATTTAAATTCTGAAGAACTTAACTTTTTGTGATTTAAACTTTGTTCTACCTAAGGTCTAGCTGCCACCGGTTGAGAATTAGTGAGATAAAGTGCACTGGAATAGACCAGGGGTAGTCAAACTTGGCTCTTTTATGACTCATGGACTTCAATGCTGGCTCAGGAATTCTGGGAGTTGAAGTCCACGAGTCATAAAAGAGCCAAGGTTGCCTACCCCTGGAATAGACACTTCATTTAAGGATATTATAATTACAGATAGTCCTTGACTTCCATTCCATTCCATTCCATTCCTCTATTCTATTCTATTCTATTCTATTCTATTCTATTCTAT
Source organism: Vipera ursinii (assembly GCF_947247035.1). NCBI lineage: Eukaryota > Metazoa > Chordata > Lepidosauria > Squamata > Viperidae > Vipera > Vipera ursinii. The sequence continues at coordinate 5,810,169 of NC_139520.1, forward strand.
TCTATTCTATTCTATTCTATTCTATTCTATTCTATTCTATTCTATTCTATTCTATTCTATTCCATTCCATTCCATTCCATTCCATTCCATTCCATTCCATTCCATTCTATTCTATTCTATTCTATTCTATTCTATTCTATTCTATTCTATTCTATTCTATTCTATTCTATTCTGATGGATGGAATTCGGTAATCAGCTGATAACAGTGAATCCTGCAAGAATATAAGGAAGGGAAGTGCATCTTCAGCTGTAATGCAAATGTGAATTTGTGGGTAATGGGGGAAGGATGGGGATAAGGAAGGGATAAACAGGATATATATTTCATCATCTAGACCAGATATGGGACGCGGTGGCTCAGTGGGTTAGGACGCTGAGCTTGTCGATCAGAAGATCGGCAGTTTGGCGGGTCAAATCCCGAGTGCCATGTAACAGTGTGAACGCCTGTTACTCGTCCCAGCTTCTGCCAACCTAGCAGTTCGAAAGCACGTAAAAATGCAAGTAGAAAAATAGGGACCGCTACGGTGGGAAGGGAACAGCGTTCCATGCGCCTTTGGCGTCTAGTCATGCTGGCCACATGACCACGGAGACGTCCTCGGAGAAGCGCTGGCTCTTCGGCTTTGAAACGGAGATGAGCACCGGCCCCTAGAGTCGGAAACGACTAGCACGCACGTGCGGGGGAACCTTTACCTTTACCTTAGACCAGATATATTTCTCAGAGTGATTGTTTCCTTTGGCTTGGATGAGATAGCTCATTATGAGGAGAGATTGAAGTCCACAAGTCATAAAAGGGCCAAGTTTGAAGACCCCTGCTGTAGTAAGATTCTCATAACAAAAAGAATATAAATTATCCAACTGTGTATTAATCTAATCTTTTGTACTCACTCATCCTTCTGCTTGGCTGGTGATTTGACTCTTCATTTCAGGCAAGTCCTTGACTTCTGATTACAATTGAGGCCATAAGTTCCATTGCTAAGCAAGGTGGCTGAGTTGTGCCTGATTTTATGACCTTTCTTGCCATGGTTGTTAAGTAAATCACTGCAGCTCTTAAGTGAATCACATGTCCCAAAGACACTTTTTCAGAGGCAACTGGACTTCTTTCTTTTTCTTTGAAGACGTTTCGCTTCCCATTCAAGCAGCTTCTTCAGCTCAGACTGGATTGTTGGGGAATGGAAGGATTTATAGTCCTTGCAGTCATCTGGTCATTAGTAATCTTTCTGAGAGCCATTGAGGCCACTTGGGGGTTTATCTGCATCTGCAATGCAAATGGGTGTGGAGCCTTCTTGGAACTGCTGAAGATAGAGATAGAGGATGTCATATCCCTCCCCCTCTGTTGAGAGAAGGCTGTTCAATTTTGACATAGGTGGCCTCTCTGACCCCTCTTTCAAACCAATGGTCCTGTCATGGTTCCAACAGATGAAACTCTTCAAAGAACTTCGAGGCATTTTTTACCTTAAAGAATCTTTATTCAAGTTGCATGGCATCGGCACGTACATGGTCGAAGCCAAAATCTGAATTCTTCTCCCCTAAACACAAAGCACAATTCCTTCCTCTAATTAACAGTCATAAATCACATTCTCCAATTGGTTTGAAATGCAGACCTTCCCTCCAATTCTCTAACCGGCCATTTCTTATCATCTCTTGTTTCAAACAACCTTGACAAACACTCTACTACGATGTTGTTATGTCTGATTAATTCCCATAAACATTCTTCCTCCTCCCCCCTCCCCCAGGATCATCTAATTCTAACTCTAAAAGTAACACACAAGTTAAGGGGAAATTGGCTGCATCTTCGTATATTGTCAAAGCAAGAACATCTGATCACGTGATCTCAAGATGCTGCAACTGTTCATAAATACATTCTGGCTGCTAAGCGCTCAAATTGTGATCATGGAAAAGCTGCGACAGTTGTAAGTGTGAGGTCCAGTTCATGTCATTTTTTTTCAGAGTTGTTTTACCTTCGAGCAGTTGCTAAACAGATGATTGCAAGTCACTGCATCGTAAGGCAGGTTGCACGGTCTTTGCAGGAACATTCTCAAGAGAGTTGTGTTGTCTTCCTCTAGGTCTACGAACGAGGAACGAATGTGGACCAGTTTGTGACCCGTTTCCTGCTGAAAGAGACGGCCAATCAGATTCAGTCCTTGCTCAGCTCAGTGGAAAGTGCTGTGGACGCCATCGACGAACAAACCAGTCAGATCAGGTGAGATTGTGATCTTTACACCGTTCCATACGACATCTAGATAAGATAAGATCACCCTTATTGTCCTTTTTCTGTATACACAGAGGCACACATTAAAGTGAAATTTCGACACACCGGTCCCCAAAACCCACCAACAATATCGCCATCCCAAGGATTATAATAATAACAACAATCACAGCAGCATCCAAAAATACCAAATTTTATATATATATCAAGCACAGTCCATCTTAATTCATAGCAGATAAAAAAAGTTAACTTGAGCGTTAACAAGGCTGATACCATAAGGTACAAAGGTATTACAGAATCTTGTTATTCCACTTTGGATACCACGAAGCCCCCTCCTCCCAGAAGGTCACAAGGAAAACAGGTCATGGAGTGGACATGTAGCCTCCCAGACAATCTTGCGGACCCTACTCAAGCATCGCTTATATGCTGGGTCCTGGATAGAAGGAGGTGAACCACCAATAATTTTTTCTGCCGTCCTCACCACTCTTTGCACTGCCTTTCTGTCCGAAGCAGTAAAACGGGCAGTCCTCAAATTGTGCCCAAAATTTCCGTTTGTTAAGACATTTGTTAAGTGGTTTTTGCCCCGTTTGACGTCCTTTCTTGACACGGTTGTTAAGTGAATCCCTGCAGTTGTTAAGTTAGTAACCCGGCTGTTAAGCGAACCTGCCATGCCTGTTGACTTTGCTTGTGAGAAAGTCACAAAAGGGACTTAACCTCAGGACACAGCAACGGTTATAACTATGTGTCAGTTGCCGAGCATCAGAATTTTGATCACATGATCATGGGGATGCTGCAAAGGTCGTAACTGTGAAAAACGGCCATCAGTCACATTTTTCAGTGCTGTGGTAACTTTGAATTGTCACTAAACAAAATGTTGTAAGTTGAGGACTATCTGTATTTCCAAACCAAACATTAATACAATATGACAGGATGCTCTTGATCATCCCTCTATAGCAACGATGGCAAAACGTTTAGAGACCGAGTGCCCAAACTGCGACCCAAAACCCGCTTATGTATCGTCAGTTGCCATTGGGTGGGTGTGGTTGCGGTGGTAACGGCAGACTGGGTGGGACTAAAAAGTTCAATCAATCAATTCCAACTTTGCAAGATCTTTTTTTTTCGCGCAAGAAGTTGAAATTGATTGATTGAACCTTTTTTTTTTTGCACACGGCGGCGGAGGGCTAAAGCAAAAAGGTTTTATAAAAGCCAGCTGAAGGCTAGCACTGGAGTGACGGTGTGTCTGCCCACAGAGAGGGCTCTGCATGCCACCTGTGGCAGCCCTCCCATAGGTTTGCCACCACGGATCTAGAGTCACTGTGAGTGAGTAGGCAGCTATATAAACTTTTTAAATAAATAAATTTGAGGTACCTTGGTTCAAAAATTATGGCCTTTCAATGCACTTTTTACCTGGTTATAGACAGAGAGTTTTAGTAGCATATATTGTATTTCTACAGGGACGCGGTGGCTCAGTGGGTTAGGACGCTGAGCTTGTCGATCAGAAGGTCGGCAGTTTGCCGGGTCGAATCCCGAGTGCCGCGTAACAGAGTGAGCGCCTGTTACTTGTCCCAGCTTCTGCCAACCTAGCAGTTCGAAAGCGCGTAAAAATGCAAGTAGAAAAATAGGGACCACTCCGGTGGGAAGGTAACAGCGTTCCGTGCGCCTTTGGCGTCTAGTCATGCCGGCCACATGACCACGGAGACATCCTCGGACAAGCGCTGGCTCTTCGGCTTTGAAACGGAGATGAGCACCGGCCCCTAGAGTCGGAGACGACTAGCATGCATGTGCAGGGGAACTTTTACCTTTACCTATTGTATTTCTGCCCGTACCTAGCTTGCTGAATACATCTGGCTGAACATTATGTGATCAATAATGACGGGTTAGCTGCTCTGATCGCTTCTTATGTTCTTATGATGCTTTGCCCAGGCATAAAAGGGTGATGTCGTCCCCTTTGGGGGCAATGTCATTGGAATGTAGCATTACATCATACTTGGCACAGTGCCAGGCAAAAGGCAGACAGGCCAGGCTTTGCCCAGGCATAAAAGCTTGCCTGACTGAGGAATTCTGGGAGTTGAAGTCCACAAGTCATAAAAGGGTCATGTTTGAAGACCCCCTGCCCTAGGTACAGGTTGTGGCTGCTGCAGGCTGTTGTTCTTTGGTAGAATCTGGTGTGTTAAGGGTAGGGCGAATTCTTGCTCCCTGTGGTCTCCATCAGATGGCATCTTGAGATCGCCTCATCCTTCTTCCTGAAATCTGGGTGGCCTCCATGTTTCGCGGAAGCAGGGAGGCGAGCTTTACGGCCGTAGAAAAAGGTGTAGAAACATCTGCAATGTTTGGCTGGAGAAAAAGATGCTCCCTCCCCCCTTTCCTGCTGGCTCAATACAGTGATTGTGTCTCCTTCGGCCACTCACGGTTAAGAGGTCCAACTGACTTTCATCAGCAAACTGATGATCTTGCACCCCAAAGTCACGGCTGACCTTACCCAGATGTTTCATGGAGATGTTAAAACAGGAGATAGGAGAGCGTCAGAGCCCTGAAGTACTTCACAGGTGATGGGACCACAGAGATCATTGCTCCTCTTTGTCCATCCTGGCTGGAGCCAACTGCAACTGACTGGAGTTCATCTCCATCGCCTGAGACTGGTCCACGGTTGACAAGGAGACCATGAACTCTTGAGACTCCCTGGACTCAAGATTGCAAGATGGCTGGTTAACCCACAGCTTCAGAGACACCAACAAGAGCTTGGCCACCCAGTCCAGCAACTCGAGCAGAGAAGGTGCCTTGCAGCAGTGGTGGTGTTACACCATCGACAATTCCAACTGTTCTTCAAGGCCCAACATAAGCCAGAGAGTCTCTTGCCCCTCCCTCAGGCCCACCCACTTGTCAGTTATGCATGCCAGCCTAGCACTCTGTTGCACATTATTCAGTCATGTATCTATATGTATATACCACCCACAATGTCTAGAGACACTGGATAATTGTTCTAACAGTCAGGAAATTTCTTCTTAGTTCTTAGTTCCTGGTAAAATACATGCGAAAATCCCATTGGAGGAAAATCCCACTTAGGGTTAGGTCACCGTGAACTCATAGAGCTAAATGGACATCGCCAACAAACTTGCAGTCCTTGGGTATGGTTAGGAGGGCACTTAATTTTCTAGGCTGCCCTATCTATGTTTCCTGGAAAAATACCTGGGGAAATCCCATTGGCGAAAAATTCCACTTAGGGTTAGGGTTAGGTCACCACGAACTCATAGAGCAAAATGGACATCGCCAACAAACTCGGAGTCCTTGGGTATGGAGGACACTTACCTTTCTAGGCTGCCCTATCTATGTTTCCTGGTAAAATACATGGGAAAATCCCATTGGCAAAAAATTCCACTTAGGGTTAGGGTTAGGTCACCATGAACTCATAGAGCAAAATGGACATCGGCATTTTTTTTTGCAGACGGTGGCGGAGGCATAAAGCGAAAAGGTTTTATAAAACCCAGCTGAAGGCCTAGGACTGGGGCGACGGTACGTGTGCCCGCAGAGAGGGCTCTGCGTGCCACCTGTGGCACCCGTGCCCTAGGTTCACCACCATGGTTCTATAGAAAGTGGTAAGGACAGGGGAAGGAAGGAGTACTTTACTTATGTGATGCGGAAAATGCAGGCGCTGCTTTGCCCGCTTCACCAGTGTCTCACTGTTGAGCGACCAAGCTAGCCTACTTGTTAGCTGCACACCCAGGAATTTGATGCTGCTAACCACCTCCCCAGGTGAATCGTTAATACACAGAGGTGTATGTCTGTGCCTGCTTTTTTTTGAAACCAACAGTGATTTCTTTGGTTTTAGCTGGATTTGCAACTGATAGTAGTTTTGTTCTTTTTCTCTTGGTTTGGGAGTGTTCATCAGGAAGGATGTTTCTAGCCTTCTAAAATATTGATGTTGACATGTTACCTTAATGCAGAATTTAACTTTACAAGCACTCTGTAAAGTAATGCCGAGATGGCTTTGGGGAAGGGATGGAAGAGCTATTAAAGGGAGAGCCGGAGAAGCTAGAATAAAGATAGAATAAAGTGTTCTGTGCCAAATGAAGCACAAGCACAGCTATGCGAAGCTCTCTCTCTCTCTCTCTCTCTCTCTCTCTCTCTCTCTCTCTCTCTCTCTCTCTCTCTCTCTCTCTCTCTCTCTCTCTCCTTCTCCCTTCTTCTCTCTCTCTCCCTCCCTCTCCCTTCCTCTCTCTCTCTCCATCCCTCCATCCCTCTCCCTCCCTCCCTCTCTCTTACTCTCTTCTTCTCTCTCTCCCTCCCTCCCTCCCTCCCTCCCTCCCTCTCTCTCTCCTACTCCATTCTTCTCGCTCTCCTTCACCCTCTGCCTTCCTCTCTCTTCCTCCCTCTCTCTCCCTCCCACTCCCTCTCTCTCTCTCCCTCCCTCTCTCCTACTCCCTTCTTCTGTCTCTCTCCCTCCCTCTCCCTCCCTCTCTCTCTCTCTCTCCCTCACTCCCTCTCTCTCTCTCTCTCTCTCCTCTACACAAGTCTTGCAAACAGGTGCAACTTCACTACAGAGACATGTTCACCTCAAAGTTCAACTACTTTGGCTTACAAAGGTTCCAAATCAAAATATCACCCAGAAAAGTCATCAGTTGGAGTCTGAAGGTCAGAAATTGTAGCAGAATTGTCAACTTGGCTGAGTCAGAGTTGTAAGATTTATGAGTCAGTAACTTGGAGGTCATCTAGTCCAACCCTCTGCTCTCACAGGAGACTATACTATTTCTAAAAAAATAGCTGTCCAGTCTCTTCTTAAAAACCTCCAGTGATGAGGCACCCAAAACTTCTGAAGGCAAGCTGTTCCACTGGTTAATTGTTCCCACTGTTAGGAAGTTTCTCCTTAGTTCTAAGTTGGATCTCTCCTTGACTGGTTTCCATCCGTTGCTTCTTGTCCTGCCTTCAGGTGCTTTGGTGAATAAGTTGCCCCCCTCTTCCTTGTCGCAGCCCTTCAAGTATTGGAAGACTGCAGTCAAGTCAAGGCACATGGAGTAGGAGTCCTTGAGTGGTTGTTGTCAATGGAGAGCTTGCTTCTGTTGCAGCCCAGATCTACTACTTAGAAGTTCTCTCTTATGTCAAAACTGAACAGCATGATTTGGGAAAAACCTTAATTTTCGATATTACTCCAAAATACACACCCAAACACAAGAAAATGCCTTGTCCTCTGTAGCCATTGCTCTAACACTGCCAGTCCATACATCCTACAGCCTTCACCCTCCCTAAACAGTGTTAAGTAACACCATTAGGTGTATTTCCCGTAATAACACAGAGTGACTCTGTAGTACTTGGGAGAAATTGATATGGAAACCAATTGCCAAACCCATCTTCAAAATGTCATGTTTTCATTTGCCAAGGAGCTATTCGTTATTTAAAATCAGAATACAACACTTCTTTTAACCAGTGTAGTCTTGTGATAGAAGAAAGACAAGGGATGACATGATAGTAGTGTTCCAAATCTAAGGGGCAGCTACAAAGAGGGAGTCAATCTCTTCTGCAAAGCCTGAGGGCAGAAGAAGACATAACAGGTGGAAGATCACAACAGAGATTTTCAACCTAGAAGTAAGGAGGAATTTACTGACTCTTAAGAACAATTCATCAAGAGAAGAGTTTCCTTCCAGGAAGTTGTGAGTGCTCCACCACTGGAGGTTTTTAAGAAAAGATTGGCGGCTGTTTAACTGAAATGCTTGAAGAGGGTTGGACTAGAAGACCTCCAGGATCCCTCCCAACAACAGGAAAGCAAAAAAAGGACTTTATTTGTCACAGAATAACGACGACGTTGTTATTCTGTAATAAAGTCCTTTTTTGCTTTCCTGTTCTTGAGAGATATGGAGTTGTGGTGCACAGAACTTTAATATAGTCTGCTATCTGTTTCCATTGTTTCCAGATTGTATTAAAATTCAATTCTGCTGCTTTTTTATAATGCTGAGTTTCAGAATTGTTCTGGTCGTTTCTGTACATATGAGGTTCAAATCAAAATCACTCTGAAAAAAAACAGGATAGAAATCAGCGAGGCATGCAGTATCCTAGGAAATGGCCCTGCTTCTTTCAACGAGACATTGTCGGGATTAACTGAATCCAAATCTTTGCTTATGCAATCTAGAAACAACCTGCTTAGGATGGCCGCATGTGAATATGTTAATTAAATAAGCTTGGCTTGTTAGAATATGTCTTAATGCTCCAACGTAGCTTTGCTGAGTTGGCACATCGCTTTCCGCTTGGTTAGTTCATTGACCCAGCTTTCAAAGTTTGCACCAAACATTGGATCACAATCTAACCCAAGGGCTGGGTTCGTACAATCCGTTGCGCTTCTCATCCCAACCAAGGTTACAATTCACCAGGTGAGTTTAGTTTGTGATATATGCAAAAGCCACTGGGTTTTTAACTAGCCTGGATGAACAAATGTATAGGATGCCAGGCAGTTTATGATTTAACAGTAAGCTTGAGGAACTGGTGTTCCTCAGAGATAGGCTCTATCTTCAACTACCACATGAGGGGTGTGGTAGACTAACAGTCCCATCAGAAATTTTGACTTTCTTTTGGGGAGGGTTGCTGAAAATGAGAAATGCAACCTAGAACTAAGGAGAGATTTCCTGAGAGTGAGAATGTTAAGTGGAACAGCTTGTCTCCAGAAGTTGTGGCTGCTCCATCACTGGAGGTTTCCAAGAAGAGACTGGACAGCCACTTGTCTGAAATGGTATAGACCAGGGGTAGGCAACCTTGGCTCTTTTATGACTCGTGGACTTCAACTCCCAGAATTCCTGAGCCAGCATGGCTCAGCTTGGAAACCTTTCCCTTTCCCCTCAGCATGGCTGGCTCAGGGATTCTGGGAGTTGAAGTCCACAAGTCATAAAGCGGCCTAGGCCTAGGCCAGGCGTAGGCCACCTTGGCTCTTTTACGACTCGTGGACTTCAACTCCCAGAATTCCAGAGCCAGCATGGCTCAGTTTGGAAACCTCTCCATTTCTCCTCAGCACGGCTGGCTCAGGAATTCTGGGAGTTGAAGTCCACGAGTCATAAAAGAGCCAAGGTGGCCTACCCCTGCTATAGGGTCTCCTGTTTGAGTAGAAGATTGAACTAGGAGACCTCCAAGGTCCCTTCCAGCCCTATGATTCTGTGAAAAAGAGGCATAAGATGGGAGATGCCCCGAGACAAAGGAGTTCAGGGTACTTCCGTTTTGTTTGTTCCCAGAGTATTAGAGGTTGTTGTGTTTTTTGTTTTGTTTTGTTTTTTAAACAAACCCTACGAAGATGCAAATTCACACAAAGGGTGAGGACTAGCTTCAAGATTCAGGTTTCCTCCCTGGAAACGTTGGAAACTGCACCTCCTAGGAGCTGAAGAGTGAGAGAGAGAGAGAGAGGGCAAGAAAACCAAAAGAGATGTTAGGAAGCACAGGCTGTTGTTGGGTTTTGCAAATAAAATTAAAATTATATACCTCACAGCTGCATAAAGCAGCAAATGTTTTGACCGGAACCTAAAAACCAGTTGCTATGGAAATGGGGAGGAGATCAGAAGCTGGTATCAAGAGATTTCCTCATTCAAATCATCTTCCCCCACCTCCCGGTCATCTAATTTAAATTAAAGAAAATAAAGAGCAGATCACAAATAACTGCGTATGAAGGACTTCTTCTGCTCTCTCTGGTCCGGTGAGGTAAAGAGGGAATTGCTCAAGAGGCTGAAAAGCAGATGAATTATTCCTCTCTCTCTCTTTTAATTTGCATGGTTACTCAGAAGTTTAAATAAAAGAAAACCAGTTTATTCTGGTTGCCTAGAACAGGGCTCCCCAACCTATGGGCCGCAGCCCATGACCGGACTGAGGCCTCTTGGCCAGCAGGCCATGGAAATGGCTTCCCCACGAGCTGGCTTGGGGCTCCACTGTGGGGTCTTCACATTGGGAGTGGTTGACAGACTAATAACAGAGCCTACCTCCTCCTCCTCCTCCCCCCCAGCTCACCCTACACACCTCCTTCCCCATCTTTGAATTAGGGCTATGGGCTTATCGTTTGAATTATTTCGTTCCTATAGTACCTAGGTTTTGTACAATTTTATCTTTTTGATATTGTAAACCGCCCAGGTGAAATGGGCATCAGTGAACTTAATAAACAAAGAAACGGGCTGGCCAAGCCAAGCCAAGAAGCTAGAATGACGCAGATTTGAGAAAAGCATATTTCAATTGCTCATCTGATCTCGGAAACTGTAGCAGTAAATTTATTTATTTATTTATTGATGGGATTTATATCCCGCCCTATCTCCCGAAGGCTAACAACAAAACATATAATAAGTACAGAAATCAAGATAAAAATGAAATTGAGAACATCAGTGCAGTAAATTAAAATTAGAGAATTTAAAAAATGAATTAAAAATACTAAATATAAATTAATTAAAATGCCTGTCAGTCTAGGTCAGCCTGGTGGAACAGGTGTGTTTTGAATTAATTAAAAGGTCTCTCTTTGAATGTTGCTTTCCCATAGCACTCACATCTGGGCCGGGTGACTTATGCTCACCAAACTGTGGGCTTTCCTCCTCCATGCCCTTCCCACATGCCTGGGGTCTCCGGACCTCTCTCTCAGATCGGTGAGTTTTCTGAATGCACTTAGCAGGTCAGGGCAAACACCCGACCAAGCCCCCAGGTTGTCCTCCAATTCTGACGTGACGATTCTGAAGGGAATGGCAGCTGTCTTGTTGGCTTGGATATAAGAAAGCCATCTCTTCAGCACCTTGAACTAAAAGCATTGGCTGCCGTAGGCTTTGCTGCTGTAGCTCTGTTTTGAAGTTTCCAGCCTTTGAGGCATCCGATAGTTACTAAATTCCAAACATTATCATTAAAAGGCAGAGAGAGAGAGAGAGAGAGAGAGAGAGAGAGAGAGAGAGAGAGAGAGAGAGAGAGAGAGAGAGAGAGAGAGAGAGATATGGTTGTGGAGAAACCATCTGCCCCCCACTCATGTTCAATCATTTCCCTTTCCAAGTTTGACCTTCTCCTTTCCCCGTCAAGAGAAGCTCGCCAGTAAGAAAATTGAAATTTCTAAGGCACCTCACCCTTTCCTTCCTATTTTGAGCGGCGCTGTCGCTTTTGATGCTGGCAACGGCCTTTAGCCAATCTATATTCATGAGAGTTGACTTAAAAGGCACGTCGCCGGAAGATAAGATGCTTCAAATCTTCCTCGCCTTGGAGGGTGGAGGTTATTAGTTCTATGCGGCGGTATCAGGTTGAGCAGATCGCAGTTCGCCAAGCCATCCATTCAGGCTCCAGGCCTGGATAGCCTTCTCGACAAAGTCTGGATAATGGAAGCAGGCACACATCAGAATGTGGCTTTGGTTTTCCAGTAAGGGAGACGCTAACTCAGCTTGGAGAGAAGCATTTGCACGTGGCACCTCCCCTTCCCACTGGGAAGAGGGGAGACAGTGTGTGAACACAGTATATGGAATACGTTTCCGTTGCTATTAGCACAAATGGAAAGTCCCCACAGTGAGTAGACCATATCATGGTCAAGTTTCTTTTACTAGATCAGGAGTGTCCAACCTTGGGGACTTTTAAGACTTGCGGCTGGGCTGACTGGGGAATTCTGGGAGTTGAAGTCCACAGATCTTAGAAGCTGAACAAGGTGGGAGACCCCTGAACTAAATAGATAATTTAAATAGATAATTGCTCAAATTGCACGAATTGGGATATAAGTGGATCCTTGTTTAGCGACAGCTTCGTTTAGCAATTGTCTGCAATTGCGGCAGTGATGAAAAAAGGACCCACCCTCCTAAGTGGGTACTGTGGCTATTCTCTACGGCACTGTTGTTTTATTTTGTGATTATTTATTACGATTTCTATTATTGATTGGTTGGTCTTGCTGGGTTGAATAGCATATAAATTGTAGCTGGTTACTAAATAAATAAATAAATAAATAAATAAATAAATAAATAAATAAATAAATAAATAAATAAATAATATTAAGCTGTTCTCAGAAACCATTCAAAGTTACAATGGGACTGAAAAAAAAGTGACTTATGACCAGTTTTCACACTTTATGATTGTTGCAGCATCCCCATGACCACATGATCAAAATTCAGGTGCTTGGCAACTGGCTCATATTTATGACGGTCGCAGTGTCCCGGGATCACGTGGTCCCCTTTTGCAACCACCTGACAAGCAAAGTCAAGGGGGAAGCCAGATTCACTTAACAACCAGGTTACTAACTTACCAACTGCAGTGATTCACTGAACAACTTCAATCAGAATAGAAGCTGGAAGGGACCTTGGAGGTCTTCTAGTCCAACCCCCCCCCCCCCCGCTCAAGCCAAAGACCTAAGTGACTTGTCCAGTCTATTTTTAAAAACCTCCAGTGATGGAGCACCCACGATTTCTGGAGGCAAAGCTGTCCCACTGGTTAATTGTCCTCACTTTTAGGAAGTTTCTCCTTAATTCCAGGTTGCTTCTCTCCTTGATCAGTTTCCATCCATTGCTTTTTGTCCTGCCTTGTGGTGCTTTGGAAAATAAGTTGAACCCCCCCCTTCTTTGTGGCATCCCCTCAAATACTGGAACACTGCTATTATGTTTTCCCCCCCCAGTCCTACTTTTCTCTAGACTGTGGCAGGAAACACCATAAAACGGGGCGAATCTCGCTTAACAACTGTCTCACTTAGCAACAGAAACGCTGGGCTTAGTTGTGGTTGCACGTTGAGAACTACCTGCATATAAGCAGAGAGCAAGCTACACACTCACTAACATTGAGGATGTTAGTCAGGTAATGAAACTTCTGCAAGCAAACAACCCCAGCTCAGACAGCGCCAGGGACCCCACAGTTTAACCCTGAGCTACAGATATTGTTTTATGGGTGGTTAATCTGGATTAAAGAAAAAAAAAAGGTCAGATATCCCAAGGAAGGCTTGGAATTCACTCTAGTAAGTTCTCTGTGACGTATTTGGTCTGGTATATGTGTTGAAGGAATGTCATAACATATGCTGCCTTTAAATGCCAAGTCTGCTGCAACGGTTGTAAGTGTGAAAAATGTCATAAGTCACTTTTTTCAGTGCCATTGTAACATTGTAAGTCGAGGACTATCTGTACTACTAGGCACGAATACCTGGGATTTAGATACAAGGCTAGGCATGTGTACCTTTCATGAATATAACTTGTTAAAAATAGCAGGGATAAGTTTTTGTAATAGCTAAATTGGCCTTTTAAGTCCATGAGATGCACCAGATTATTCCCTCCAAAATCAGACCTTTAACTCTAACCTCAAAGAAGGGAAATTTAACCTAGAAACCTCTTCTCAGTGACTCATTGGTCTTTAGAAGTCAGGGTTTTTTTCCCAAATGCAAGAGGTCCAGTGCCAGAAAGAACTAAGAGATCCCATGAATCTAAAAAAAAACCTTTCTCTAACATTTGCGGTGTCGGCATTCCAGATGTGCTATTGGGTGTAACATACTTGACCCAAGCAAGGAAAGAGGGCGGTGGTTTGCAAAATATTACAAGGCTCACTTCTCTCACATCAGGTAGCAACCTCCTCAGTGCTTCAAAAGGCATCCAGCACGAAGATCAAAGCATCCCCTCCTTAACATAAAATACACTAGATGACCCATGAGCCATTGAGCCATCATTTCAGAGAAGATTTCCTTACCTAAACAAATAAACAGAATGACCACAGATGGGTGAAAAAGCAGTGGAACAAATTCCGATTTCCCGCTGTCTTCCCCCTTGACTTACTTCGGAGAAGCTGGCAGAGAGTGTTGGAAGTCACAGTCCCATGACTGTGGCATACCGCAGAAGTGCTGCAAAGTGGCCGTTCTGCAGTGGCCACAGCTTTGCCAATACAGCTGGTCAGAAGATCCCTGAATTTCAATCCTAAGGGAGTAATGGATCCTGGACTTTGAACATGTTCTTTAAATTAGTATTTTGGTTCAATAATTGTTCCCCTATGATGCACCATTTCACCAGCTGAAGGTTACAAACAGACAGGAGAGCTTTAGTAGTATAAAGGTAAAGTAAAGGTAAAGGTTCTCCCGCACATGCGTGCTAGTCGTTTCTGACTCTAGGGGCCTGTGCTCATCTCCGTTTCAAAGCCGAAGAGCCAGCGCTTGTCCGAGGACGTCTCCGTGGTCATGTGGCCGGCATGACTAGATGCCAAAGGCGCACGGAACGCTGTTACCTTCCCACCGGAGTGGTCCCTAATTTTCTACTTGCATTTTTACATGCTTTCGAACTGCTAGGTTGGCAAAAGCTGGGACGAGTAACAGGCGCTCACTCTGCTACGCGGCACTCGGGATTCGACCCACCAAACTGCTGACCTTCTGATCAACAAGCTCAGTGTCCTAACCCACTGAGCCACCACGTCCCCATTTTAGTAGTATATAATGTCCAATTGCCAGGTTTCTGTAGCCAGCTTTGTTAATCAGTTTAGTAAAACTGCGAGAGCCTAGACTTACAAACTGGGCCTTGCCACTGAGTTTTTTGAGGATTTTTTTTCAAAATGTTATCAGTGGGATCTCTTTGGGTGCTCCAACCCACCTCTGTTCAACTCCCCAGAGTACAGTGGGGAAAAGTAGAAGAAAATACTTTATATGGCAATTTCTGCTTCTAAGAAGACAATTAAAATAAACGGATGAGCCAATTTGTTATGCGATGTAAGAATTTGTTCCTTTCTGTTGAATTTAGCTCTAGTTTGATACATCTCATGAACCTCAAAGTTGGAGAAGGGGCAACTTTTAGCTGAAAGCTTCATTCTGATTCTTGGTCTGACAGTGTTATAATAAACTCAATTATGTACAGCCAATTGAGCTCTATTAGAAAGCTATATGCTGCATGCCATTTCTAAATCCATTTGTACTTTATTCATTCATTCTTTTTTTCATGTCTTTCAACCTTTTAAAGGGAAACTACTTTGTTATAGTTCTAAGGAGCTTCTGAGCTAGCAATGAGCAAAGGGTTTTTAAACTGTCGAGCTGAAATAAAGATAAAAGGTTCGCTCCCCTTTTCCATCTGGTTATCTGTCTATCCTTCTCCCATATAGACACATCCACAGTAAATCTGGCCACAATGCCATGGACAGCTGGTATGACAATCCCGTCTCTAGTTATTCTCCGAATAACAGAATCCTGACTAAAGAACGCAGGAAAAGTTTCCAGACTGGTAAGTCTTCTGGGTTGAACCTGGCTAGGTTGGAGATCAAAGAAAGCTTTGATCAAGGGGAACCTGTATTTGAAGTTTGAAGCAACCTAGAACTAAGGAGAAACTTCCTGACAGTTAGAACAACTAACCAGTGGAACAACCTGCCTCCAGAAGCGGTGAATGCTCCAACACTGGAAGTTTTTAAGAAAAGACTGGACAGCCATTTGTCCGAAATGGTATTAGGGTCTCCTGCCTGAGCAGGGGGTTGGGCTAGATGACCTTCAAGGTTCCTTCCAACATTATTATTATTATTATTATTATTATTATTATTATTATTATTATTATTATTATTATTATTATTATTAAACTTTTATTCATTAAACATGAAACTCAGTCAACTGAACACTCAAACTGACTGGCACTAATGGTTGACATGGTTGCTGCCAGCATCCTAGGTATCAACCAAGTATCTCCTTAAAATGTAAGATGTTCCAAGTAGCGCAGTTTTTCGTAGCTTTGCTGGAGTTATTGCAGGAAGCTGCAATTTCTTGATGGATTTTGCAAAGTTTTTGCCCCAATGACAATGGGTGTTACTGTTACACGTTTCATCCATAATCATGCAGTTTCGATGGCCAGGTCGCAGTATTTCGTAATTTTTCCCAGTTCTTTTTCTTTGACTCTGGCATCTCCTGGTACAGTGTTATCAATCAACTGTTCCTTCCAACATCATCATCATCATCATCATCATCATCATCATCATCATCATCATCATCATCATCATCATTATTATTATTATTATTATTATTATTATTATTATTATTATTATTATTATTTTCTCTGATGAGTGAAAAGGGGTCACAAAAACCATTTGCAATCAGGCCAGTTTGAATTTTATAAAGAGAACAAGCCCCTTCCAGCCGAAATAATACCAGTAGAAGGGGTGAATTGATCACTGTAGGTCAGACAATTGTTTGCTTGTGTGAATGTGCATTTTTTTGACTCCTTGCTTTTCAAAAGGAAATTACCGTAAGCTGCTTAGGAGTGTGTGTGTGTGTGGAGGGGGGAAATGTGTGGCTTTACAAAGAAGGTCAGATTGCCAGGCCCCACCATCCTGATATGGTCCCTGCTGCATGGAATTGGTTAGACGTGGGGTCTAACTAAAACTAAAAGTATTTTGATGCGATGGCTGAAAAGGCTGTTAGGGTTCTCTGTTGTGTCAACAGAGTGAGTTGGTCATCCTTTGTTCTGTTTCAGCTGGGCCTGGAGTCTGGTTCTGGCTCCAGTTTTGAAAGCCACCAAATGGAAACCCGAACTAAAGGAGAACAACAAAGATAACAAAGTGCCCCCAAATCCTCTAAGGCAGGGTGAATAGAATATTCCAGAACAGAGTTGGAAGGGGCATTGGAGGTCTTCTAGTCCAGCCCCCACAGTGCCATCTGTTCCCGTCAAAAAGCTTCGTTGTTGAAAATATTTGAGCATTGGACCTATTCGCCCACGTGTCCAAGTCTCCTCAGTCGTCCCCAAGGTGGCTTCTTCCATATACTTGGACTTCCAGAATTCCCCCTGCCGGCATGAGGGAACCCATGGCTGGCTGGAGAATTCTGGGACTTGAAGTCCACAAGCTTTAAAGTTGCCAAGGCTGGATACCCTTTCTCTAAGGTACGATGAAAGAGCCGATTGTATCTGGAAGAAAAACAAACAAACAAGGACGAAACTTTTAGCTGGACCATTCAAAAGGGTAGGGGGAAAGGCTGCAGTTTTTGTTTTTTTTGAGTTTGGCAGAGTGTTTACGCAGAGATAAGGAAGAAGCCATGAAGGTCGGCAGTTTGGCGGGTCGAATCCCGAGTGCTGCGTAACAGAGTGAGCGCCTGTTACTCGTCCCAGCTTCTGCCAACCTAGCAGTTCGAAAGCACGTAAAAAGGCAAGCAGAAAAATAGGGACTGCTCCGGTGGGAAGGTAACAGCGTTCCGTGCGCCTTTGGCGTCTAGTCATGCCGGCCACATGACCACGGAGACGTCCTCGGACAAGCGCTGGCTCTTCGGCTTTGAAACGGAGATGAGCACTGGCCCCTAGAGTCGGAAACAACTAGCACGCATGTGCAGGGGAACCTTTACCTTTACCTTAAGGAAGAAGCCATACCATCTGCAAATGAGGTCATCTCTCCACCATCTACCGTAAGGAAGAGTTGCAGGCCGAATACATTAGTTAGAGAGAATATACTCCATGTCAAGTGACCGAGAGCATTTAGGGTCAAAGGAAATGGTACCGTCTCCTTGTAAAGTGAAGGACCACTTTGAGGACGATTCAGGAGATTTGGAGATGCAAGTGACTGGGTCCAACGTTCAAATATTTTCCACACTGAAGCTCTTTTGATGGGAACAGGTTGCACTGCTCTCTGTTACAGTTCTTAAACAGAAGACGGTTTACGGAGGATGTTATATGACAGAATTTTTTTTCCTTTCGAGAGGGTGGGCCAGTCTGATGAAAACCTAAGTACTCAGTTCTCAGACGAGTCCAAAAAAAGAGGTATAAATTAATAACGTCCAAAAATGGTATAGGCTCTCCTGCTTGAGCAGGGGGCTGGACTAGAAGATCTCTTAAGGTCCCTTTCTCTGATGTTCTATCTTTTTATGTTCTGATGACCACGAAACCGTCCTTTTCTGTTCTACCCTCCTCTCGATCCTTCCCACTGTGTGTTTAGCCTAGCTCAGCCATGCAAGCAAGTTGAATTTCTTCTTCAATTGCATTTCTTTTTCTGTAGCATCTTCAGACACCAAGGAGGAATGCTTGGAAGCGCAAATCAACAGGTTAGCAGAGTTGATCGGAAGGCTGGAAAACAAGGTGAGCATTCCTTTTTTTTAAAAAAAAAGCATTTTCTTCACAATGGATAACTTAGGGAGGTGACTTTGAAAGGTTTTGTTTGATGAGGAGATAATGCTCACTGTAAAAAAAAAGTTTATGTATATGCTAGAGCAGGGGTAGGCAACCTTGGCTCTTTTATGACTCGTGGACTTCAACTCCCAGAATTCCTCAGCCAGCATGACTCAGCTTGGAAACCTCTCCCTTTCCCCTCAGCATGGCTGGCTCAGGAATTCTGGGAGTTGAAGTCCACGAGTCATACAAGAGCCAAGGTTTCCATACCCCTGTGTTAGAGCAATATTTGTCAACCTTGGCAACTTTAAGATGGCCAGGCTTCGACTCCAAGAATTCCGCAGCCAGCAAGGCATGTTGGTCTCCATCTGAGAAGAATCAACCCAACGTTGATTCTTCAAGACCAAGAAGCCTTGACAGGCCTGTTCTCCCTGCAGTATCTGCCGGCACCACAGCTGATGATGTTCCCTAGTTTGGTGATGAAATGTCTGCAAGCAAAGCACCAGGCTCAGAGAGCATCAAGAATTCCACAGTTCAGCATTCAAATAACATGGCCTCCTTGGAGTGGACATTCTCTAGGCCTTCCTTGGGGTGAAATGGAAGGATGGTACCTGAGATCAAAAAGGGAAGAAAAAAAACATCAAAAAGTGGAACAACCTGCCTCCAGAAGCGGTGAATACTCCAACACTGGAAGTTTTTAAGAAAAGACTGGACAGCCATTTGTCCGAAATGGTATTAGGGTCTCCTGCCTGAGCAGGGGGTTGGGCTAGATGACCTCCAAGGTCCCTTCCAACTTTACTATTATGATTATGATTATGATTCCTATTTTATGTGCCGCCTGGGGGCTTGGCCAACCCATGCATTATTTGTTGCTCTCCTTCCAAATGATTTAGCTGAGCTCTCAGCCACAACTTATTGTGAATCTTCCATTCGTTTCCCTTCTGAAAAGTTTAGAGTTAATGTAGGAGAAAATAATTCCAGCCCACTCTGTTTAATGAAAGTGCATTCCGCTGTTTAGCTAAGGCTTGAAAGAATAATGGGGGGGGAGGAGAACCTCACCCTGTCACTGTCCTTGAATCTTCCAGCATTTACTTCAGACGAATGAGCGAAGTTCGAATGAAGGAAGAGACAGAGTAAAAAATTCACTACATTATTAACGCCACGGATGTTCGTTATTTTCATCTCTTAGCACATCTCTCCCTAACTGCCATCTTCCCAAGCTAAAAAAAAAAAAACAGGTTATACTGGATCCAGACAACAAGACTGTTCAAAAATAAATGTGGCTGAAGAATTCTGTTTCAGAATGGTACTTAGGGAGCAGCAGTGGTTGAAAAACGTATCAGATTTAAATTGGGCTTTTTCAGAAGCCGTGTGCCTCTTTTAGAAATTAGGAAGTTTCCATGTCCTAGAGAGGCATTCACACGTTTACAACCATTCTTTTAGTGACTATTAGAAGTTACAATGGTGCTGAAAAAAGTGACTTATGGCTGGCTCTCACAACTGTTACAGCTTGTTGTTGTTAGTTGCGAAGTCATGTCCGACCCATTGCGACCCCATGGACAACGTTCCTCCAGGCTTTCCTGCCCTCTACCATCTTCACTTTTACAGCAGGGGTCTTCAAACTTGGCAACTTGAAGACTTGTGGACTTCAACTCCCAGAATTCCTCAGCCAGCCCTGAGGAATTCTGGGAGTTGAAGTCCACAAGTCTTCAAGTTGCCAAGTTTGAAGACCCCTGCATTACAGCATCCCCCATGGCCACATGATCTAAATTTGGGCACTTGGCTCCTGGCATGTATTCATAACGATTGCACAGGAAATCTGCTGGCTAGGGAATTCTGGGAGTTGAAGTCGAAAAGTCTTAAAGTTGCCGAGGTTGGACATTCCTGCTGTAGCTAGAGAGTTCCAATATCTCAGTGGCTGCCACAAAGAAGAGGGGTGGTGGGGGGTTTCAAGCTATTCTCCAAAGCCCCTGAAGGCAGAACAAGAAGCAACAGATAAACTCATCAAGGAGAGAAGCAACCTAGAAGTAAGGAGAAACTTTCTGGAAATGGGAACAATCAGTAGAATGAGTTGCCTCCAGAAATCATGGGTGTTCCATTAATGGAGGTTTTTAAGAAGAGATTGGGAGAGTCGTTTTTCTGAAATGGCAATAGGATCTCCTGCTAGAGCAGGGGGGTTTGGACTAGAAGACCTCCAAGGTCCCTTCCAAGTCTGTTATTCCATTTCTCTTTGCCTTGGGGGCATCTTGCCAAGAGCCCCTTCATCTTGGCATTTCCGCAAAACGGTCTTTCTCCCCAATGAGGGCATATTTTGCCTTTAAATGTTGCCCAAAGTGGTTTTATTAAATTTTGATCTGTTACCTGTGCAAAGAAAATGTCTTCACCCGGTGGAATTTTTTGCAGTTATAATTATAAGGAGAACTTTCATGGCTCCGGGCTAGTTTTGAGAATTATTGCAAGAAGCAATTCCCCCCTGCTTTTATCACTGTGCTGAGGAATACACCTGGGTCATATGCCTTTGTTGTGTTAATGTTGAAATAAAGCAGATTCCTGCTGGCTGGGGAATTCTGGGAGCTGACATCATATTGAAAAACAGTGCTGTGAAGGTACAGCTCCTTAGGGATTCTGACGTGTCCAAGGCGAGATTTAATTACTGTTCTAAATCCACAGGCAGCTGCAAGTCACAGAATCCAGCACTTCCATCAAAATGACCTAAGCGGTGTTACGACGCAAACTCCGTCCCTTTTGTGCACGTGTGCAACCTCACAAGACATGGACAAAAGCCTTGTGATGCATCTTTTTCATTCTTTCCCACCCCCACTCCGCCAGGCTAGAAATCAAGAGACCATGAGTTCAAATCCTGCTTTGGCCATGAAAGCCAGCTGGGTCACCTTGGGCCAGTCATTTCTATCAGCCCAGCCCCCCTTGCAGGGTTGTTGTTGTTGTGGGAAAAGTAGGAAGAGGAAGATGTGTTGGATAGATTCACCACCTTGAGTTATTTGTAAAAACGATCAAGGTGGGATAGAAATAGTCAAATAAATAATGTCCCTCGTGTGCATCTCAGGAGACGCTATATAAATAGTCCTCAATTTATGACTGGTTGCTTAGTAACCATTTGAACTTATGATCGACCTGAGAAAGGGGACTTACGATCCAAAATTACAACAATCTCTCTCTCTCTCTCTCTCTCTCTCTCTCTCTCTCTCTCTCTCTCTCTCTCTCTCTCTCTCTCTCAACACACAC
Organism: Vipera ursinii; assembly: GCF_947247035.1. Lineage (NCBI taxonomy): Eukaryota > Metazoa > Chordata > Lepidosauria > Squamata > Viperidae > Vipera > Vipera ursinii. The sequence goes on from NC_139520.1 coordinate 5,831,595, forward strand.
ACACACACACTTCAGATGTTCGGCAACATGGCTGTCTTTACAACTGTCTGAAGCATCCCGTACTTACATGACTGCATTTTACAATGGTTGGCCAAAAATCAACACTTCCAGTTTTGGGCAAAAGTGCACTTAAAGCAAACGATTTGTTCACTTAATGATTGCAGGGTTTGCTTTATGACTCCACTTAATGCTCCACTTAACAACTGCCACCAAAAAAAAGTTGTACAATCAGGTTGAAGATGTGACCAGCCCCTTTTTACCAACCTTATATCTTACGACAGCGGTCTTCAAACTTGGCCCTTTTATGACTGGTGGACTTCAACTCCCAGAATTCCTTCAACTCCACGCGTGCCTGGCTGAGGAATTCTGGGCGTTGAAGTCCACCAGTCATAAAAGGGCCAAGTTTGAAGACCCCTGTCCTATGACCATAAATGGACAGGCTTGTAACTCGAGGTCCTAATTCAAGGACTACGTGTAGGGTAGTCCTTTTAGGGTAGACTACTTTTAGACAAGGTTGTAGAAACAGCATTTTGCAAGTCTGAATCTCCTTTATCTTTGTGAGAATTGGGGAGGGCCTTCTCAAGTTAAACTTTTGGAGATTTCTTTCCTCTGACTATTGTCTGGATTGACCTCTTCCTTTTTCTCAAAATCATTCCTTCTGTCCCTTACAGAACTTCACCGAACTCATAATTGTAGAGTTATAGGTTAGCAGTCTTCCAATATTTGAAGGGGATGTCACAAAGAAGAGTCTGTGCGGGGGGTTTCAACCTATTCTCCAAAGCACCTGAAGGCAAGATAAGAAACAACGGGTGGAAAATCATCATCATCATCATCATCATCAAAAAAAAATACAACCTAGAACTAAGGAGGAATTTCCTAACAGTGAAAACAATTAACCGGCGGAACTCCTTGCTTCAAGAAGTTGTGGGTGCTCCATCACTGGAGGTTTTCAAGAAGAAATTGGGCAGCCATTTGTCCGGAGTGGTAAATGGTCTCCTGCTTGAGCAAGAGATTGAACTAGAAGACCTCCAAGGTCCCTTCCAGCCTTACTATTCTCTCTTCATAAGTTTGGAATTGTCACTTGGGTTGTCTTAGAAAGAAGTGGGGATAAAAGACAGAGGGGAAGAGCCATTTTCTCTCCAACGCAGGAAAATCAGGAAGTCCAGGCAGTTTAAAATGGATATAAAGGTTTATTGCAAGCTGAAGCTCTCTAAAAGAATCTGAAATAACAATAACAACAACAATAATGTTGGAAGGGACCTTGGAGGTCATCTAGTCCAACCCCCTGCTCAGGCAGAAAACCCTACACCATTTCAGACAAATGGCAGTCCAGCATCTTCTTAAAAACTTCCAGTGTTGGAGCATTCACAGCTTCTGAAGGCCAGCTGTTCCACTGGTTAATTGTTCTCAGTGTCAGGAAGTTTCTCCTTAGTTCCAGGTTGCTTCTCTCCTTGATTAGTTTCCATCCGTTGCTTCTTGTCCTGCCTTCAGGCGCTTTGAAGTAGTTTGGAGAACTACTAACAGTCAAAGCAAATTGGTCAAAGGAGTTCAAACATTCCAGAAAGTTATCTACCAACAATACATACATACATACATACATATGTACATACATGTTAAAACACCAGGGAAATGAGGATATTCAGGCAGTTGAAATGAATATAAAGATTTATTGCAAGCTTAAGCTGTCTACAACAGTGGCCCCCCACCTTTTGGGAGCCACGGATCAGTTTCAGGGAGAGAATTTTTTTCCTGTGGAATTGGGTGCTGGTGGTCTCGTGCACTGCCTGTATCCCAGGCATGCATGGATGGGGCTTCACTTGCTTGCGCGACTTGGTTCCTGGCAGGCCAAGGACTGGTGCCAGTCCATGGACTGGGGGATTGAGGACCCCTGCTCTACAAGAATCTGAACTGCTAACCATCAAAGGAAATTAGTAGGAGTTAAGAAAGGAATTCAAGGTGGACTGGATTTAGATCGCTTGTAGGCATGAAAGACTCCAGACTGATGACACGTTTCACCCCTCCCTCGGGCTCAGCCCTCATCTCCTACTTTTTTTTAATCTTCTCTCTCTCTTCGTGGGTTGAGCATATGCACGATGAGAACCCTTGAATCTCAGTAGCCTCTTTGGGAAAAATCATTTGCCGAAATCTTAACATTACTTCGTTTTATGTTGTCATAACAACTTGAGGGAGAGGATAACCTCCATAAAACAATGATTATTCTTACTTTATTTCTGGAAAGTAGTTGTCAAGGTAACAGAGGGCTGTTTTTTATTTTAAAAAAAAGTACAAAAATTAGCCAATATTTGTGGCCTTTCGACTTTACATTTCTAAGAATTATTTTTGGAATAACTGCAAATCCTGCTTCTGCAAACCTTTGCCCCCGGTTGGAAGACAAAATCCATTCCTGGCAGAAGTTGAAGAGGGGAATTAGATGAAGAGGAGGAATTTTACAGTTTTGAGGATCCGTAAAGCGTGGCCACTTGAAGCATTTTGATAAGGAAAGGTATCTGTGGGAAGAGTCAAAACAATTCAAGAGAGCGGCCCCTCCCCATTTGTAACAAGTGATGTAGACAAAAAAGAGCACAATTGTGACAAGGTTGAGGGCCTCAGTTGTAGTGGTGTGATGAGTGCACCATTGGAAGACCTAAATAAACCTATTCTCCAGAGCCCCAG